>NC_090648.1:305806000-306176000 GCF_040937935.1 Hyperolius riggenbachi
GTGATTTAAGGCCTAAATAGATTGTCATAATTACGGGGGCATGGTCTGAAAAAGTAATATGGCCAATTGAGACGTCAGAAACTGAAGTGATAAGATTTTCAGGGACTAAGAAGTAGTCTAGCCTGGAATAGTTTTGATGTACGCTAGAGAAAAAAGTGTAGTCTTTTTCGTCTAGATTTTTAATTCTCCATATATCGACAAGTTTTAAGGTCTTGAGTTCATTTTTGAGATTAACAATGTCACGTTTGGGAATACATGATAGCCCTTTGGAGGTATCGTATTTGGGATCAATCGTGAGGTTAAAATCCCCACCAATAACGGTTAAACCAACTGCTTTATCTTTGACTTTATTGAGGAAGTTAGTCAAAAAGGCCACTTGACCTTTGTTGGGGGTATACACATTAGCTAATGTTATTTGTCTGCCATTGACCGTCCCCAACACTATCAGTTCCCTGGCTTCTTTATCTTTGTATACGCGATTTATACAGAAGTCCATCCCAGATCTTATTGCAATCGCAACTCCGCATGTTTTTTTTTGCTCATTGAAGTTAATGATCCATTCTTTATATCTTTTGTCAAAGAATCTCGGGGTTTTTCCCTTTTGGAAATGTGTTTCTTGAATAAAGGCTATGTCAATTTTATTCTTTATTAATTCATCAATAATTCTTCTACGTTTACATCCGGAGTTGGCACCTTTAACATTAAGTGTAAGAATTCTTAATTTATCAGTCATATTAAAGGTTTATTTATTAAGGCCAGAAGAGAAGGGAGTACACTCTGTACAAGTTGCGCAAGATGGAGCAGAAGGGTGGGACCGCCTCGACAGATCAGGTCAGAATAAGCAACAACACACTCGTACATACCATTCAAAGACTCACATCCATTCAACCTTTCGACAAACAAGCCAGTCTTGTCCGGGTTGACAACTAAGAGTTGCCGTAGAGTACCGGACTTTCCTGTTCCAATATTGATTGACATCAACTGGAACAGAGCCCCGCTTATCAGGGAAGATGCCTACAATTCCTCCTATTTGGTAATATGTTTAGAGCGGTGAGGGAAAGTGCAAAAAGGAGAGAAGGGAGAACAAACATAAAAAAAAAATAACATAACAAAATTACTATGCGTTTTAAATGTCCTCCCAACCTGGGATCGTCACCAATGGTAGGCCGAGGTTGTTTAGGAACTTTTGCGGTGGTTCTCCATCATTAAGAATGCATGTCTTCCCATCAATCGTGGCTCTCAGGGAAAGAGGGAAACCCCACCTATAGATTCCCCCCTTTTGCTTGATTTTTTCTAGCAATGGTTTCAGTAGTCTCCTACGATCAATTGTTCTTTTGGACAGGTCTGGGAATAGCTCGATTTTCCATTCGTTGAACTTAAGAGAACCTAGGGCGCGTGCTTTAGTTAGAATCTGTTCCTTTTCATGAAAAAAGTGCACTCTGCATAGGACGTCTGTGCTTTTGAAGCTTGAGATTTCTTTTTCTTTACCAATTCTGTGGATTCTATCGATTATGATGCCTGATGGTGAGTCGTTGCCGGTTATCTCTTTAAAAAGCCTTGCGGCAGTTTCATGTAAATCCTTGGAGGGAATCGATGAGGGAAGCCCACGAATTTTAATGTTGTTCCTACGGCTCCTATTCTCCAGGTCGTCTATTTTATGCGTAAGATCTTTTAATACCTTTTTATGTGTTGCTATCTCTGCATTATAAGATCCAACATGTTTAGTATTCTCTTCTGAGTTTTTTTCCAAGATGCCTACCCTATCAGACAACTGTAACATTTCCTCCTTAATCGATTTAAGCTCGCTGCTCATAGCGTCTCTTATTGAGGATTGAACTGTTTCCACCACCGTTTCCTTAATCTTTACCGTGAAGTCCTCCAACATCCTTTTTATTTTTTCGTCATAGAACGTTTCACTGGGATTTTCGTAAGCCGCGGTTGTCTGGCTAGGGGCGGTTGGCTGAGCTTGCGGGTTAGCAGCTGCAGTTGTAGCGTGTGTTTTTGTGGATTTTGCTGATTGTTGAGAAGCGTCACAAAGTTCAGAAATTTTTTTTATATGTTTATTTATGTCTTTTGGTGTTACAGACCCCTGTGGGCCCAAAATTCCTGTATTTTGCTTTAGAGGAGTTAGTGCGGCCGATGGTTTATCGTTGTTCATCTTGCCAAGTTTTGATGTGTCAGAGATAATATGAAAACCAAAGTTGCTGAGACCTTTCTCTTTGTCTGTTTGCCTTACTTTCTGTCTCTGTCTAGTCCCAGCTGCCATCTGCCACTGACCCCCACACTAAGTAGAAGAGTGTGGGCCTTCTAATTACGTTTAAAAAGTAGTTGGTGGTAGTGGAGTGGCTCTGTTTATCGCGGGAAAGAGTCAGAGAGAAAAATTAGAACATTAGAAAATTTAAACTGCCAGAGCCTGCTACATTCACTCACATTAGTGTAGCAATTTACCAATGACAGCAATATAGTGGCGAAAGCAAGGAGATCAACCGCTGCAATAAAGTAGGGGTGCCAGCTTAATACAGTTGCTATGCAAATAGTATCAGGCACCAGCTGATAAACAGAGACAACATCAAACAACTGTTGATAAGCAGAGATGGCATCAAGCATCATTTGTATACAGAGATGGAGTCAGGCGTCAATAGAGGCAATTAGACAATTAAGCAATACATGGCAATACAGTTGCCATGCATTAGTTTCAGTATATGCAATAGTATCAGGCATCATTGTTAAACAGAGATAGCATCATGCATCAAGCAAACCTTGAAAACGCAGAGATAGCATCAAGCATCAGTTGTGTGTTGTGTGTTGAAATAGAATCAGTAGATGCAATGAGGCAGACGGTACAGCAGAGACAGAGCAAGGAAACATTTTGTAAGAAGGCTCATGCAGATGAGTGTTGAACAGGGTCATACTACACCAGATCAGATGCGAAGGGGATGTTCACGATCTCTGCTTGACCTCTGCTTGATCTCTTAATAGCTATTTCTGACCAGCAGACAATCTGGAACGCTGGCAAAGTAAATACTCTGACATTCTGCGGCAGGAAGGTGAAGGGTGGTGAAGGAGTGATTTAGATGCTGCTACTCCATTCCTTCCCTCCACGCTCTTTTGCTGGTCTCCTTAGGTAAATAAACAGGCAGCCATCTGTTAATTAACCTCCGCAGTTCGTGCGCACACAGTCTGAAGCAGGTATCTCCTCAGGGAAGCTTGACTCATGGACGGCAGTGAGTTATAGTGACAATGACACAGACAGAAGCTCGAAGCTCAAACAGCAGCTTAATTGGACGCCTAATCATCTGGCTCAGGAGTCCGTCTCAGCAGACCAGCGTGCACAGCAGCTCAGCATCGTTACACATTGCTACTCAGAGACACCGCTCTGCTCTGGAGCAGGAAACAGGAAGAGGAAGTGAGGCAGCACCTGACACTACGGGGCGGATCTCACACACACATCTCCACCCGCCAGTATCTTTCTGTCCAAATCCTTCTTCCTGACGCTACATATGCATGCTATGCTTATCTAACCAGAGCTTTCTTGTGGAATGGACTGTCTGATGCTGCCTATGCATGCTATACTTACTTAATGCTACGCTGAAACTATTGGCTGCTGCTTATTCAAGTCTACTACTAGGACTGCTGTGCTGAATGCACGAGTTTTTAAATTGGTTGTGGTTAATACTGGACTATATCCTCTGCACACATTAGTGCTATTACTAGCCAAGGACTGCAGTTATTGCTAACCAGTACCCTCCAATTTGGAGATAGTGTGTCCCCCCTATTGGTTTTTGAGCTTGGTTTTTCTTCAAAGGCTAGTAGGTTATTGGCCAGCACGTGCAATTATCTAGAAGCCCATTAATGCATGCGTGGCGCCCTGTGGAATGAATGGCATGGATGTGTGTATGGAGTGGATACTGGGATGAGGGTATGCTGTGCAAATCTCTGATGCTCGCTAAGTTTTTAATGGTTTTATATTTTATGTAGTGAAGCTGTCACATTCTTCGATTGCTCTATTCACAATAAAGTACAAATTTTGATATTGGCAAATGAGGCCTGTGTTGAACTTTCTATAGGTGGTTGTAGGAATTTAAGGTCAAGGTTGAGTTTAAGGCCCATACACAGCTGTGGAGGTCTCCTGAAGGGTGTGGTTCGCACGCAATGAGACCCTTCCTTTTCAGCTGTTGTGCTATTAGGAGACCTAGTTCGTTTATGTATTGACAAAAGGAGGGGGTTTATGTAAACCCATATTGGAGAGGTCCCATAGGATGGTATCCCAGTATTCTGGGGCTAGTATATAAATTGTGAATTGCAATCGTTGAGTGTGTCCAGTTCCATCTACTTCATTTTATCTAACGGAGAGGGTGGTTGTTATATGAATTGAGAACAATGGCTTATCGGTTGCCTGAGTTGCTGCAGGAAGAAATCGATTTAGCATTCTCTAGATCTGGGAACACTGATGATAAAGAAAAGGGTAAAAATAAAGACCCTCTCTGGCAGCTGTTCAAAGAACATCGCCATTTAGTGGAAAAACAGTTAAAAAGAAGGTGGAACGTCTCTTTCTTGCAATCCTACTATAAAGCTAAGGTCATTCCTCACGGGATACGTGAACGAATAGCACCAGCAGATAATTTACTAACTGAAAGATTTAAGAAAATTTGGAGAGAGGATTGCCTGCGGAGAGGTTTACACATACTTGATCTATTTATAGAAGAGGAGAAGATGCAATTAGAGGAGCTATCAGAACTGGTTGAAGTAAGTGGTGCCCAACTTGATAAATATAAAGACAACCCAGAGTTTGAGAAGCTGAATAGCAGCCTAAAAACATATATAGAGAAAACACAATTCACAGTCAAAAAAACGAAACAGGCTAAATTTCAAAAAGATGTTGCAGAATGGGACTTGGCGACCGTCTTTGATCCATCCCTCAGACCTAAACGAGGACGGTCCAAATCAAGAAGAAGGGGTAGTGGCAGTCGACCCAGACGCCCAACTCCAGCTCCTAAGAACAACACTCCCAAAGATACCATATATGACAATGAGGAAGAGGCTGAGGACGAAGGTAATGATAGACAGGTGGCTTTTTTAGACCAAGAGGGAGAGGAGGAGGACGAAGAGGGTGTGGAAAACGACGACCAGGAAAGAGGCAGAGGCTCAGGAAGAGATATCAAAGAGACAAGTCAGAAAGGGAAAGGAGTGAAGGTAAAATCAATAGCACAGAAGGAAGAGTTGAGGAGGGGACGGAGCCAGAACAAGTAAAACTAGGACAATTGGGGGTCGATGTGGTTAACCTCTCTGATTTCCCATTAAAGCCTCACCATATATCCCTCCTTTCAAAAGGGCTGACATTTGCCCCAGTTCATAAGGGAGATGAATTTACTGTTTACAAGGATGTTCTCTTCTTTCTGAGACGAGTTCTCTTGAAATTAATGTTTAAAGATAACCAAAAAACGACAATGGAAAGTATAGAAGCCCAATATGAATGCTTGAGCCTGGGTGAAAGGGAGGCTTTAATGGCTCTGGAGAGCTTGTGGGATGAAGGACATGTGGAAATTGAAGTGAGCAATGACCCAGACATGTTAGAAACTACAACTGAACCAATACCCCAGACCAAACTCCGAAAAAAATCCAACTTTATGCCCCCCCTTAGCTCCAATAAATATCTGTCTGTCTTTTTAGAGACCTTTAGCAAAGATCTGGAGACGATCAACCTAAATCCTAAGATTAAACAAAATCTGACTAGAGGAGAAAAAATGGCATTACAGGAATTAAAAGATGCAAAAGGGTTTGTTATAAAGCCCAGTGACAAGGGGGGGAATGTGGTCTTGTGGCGTGAAGATGATTATCTAGAAGAGATGCATCGCCATCTGAATGATGAGAGGACATATAAAATCATGACACGTGACCCATTCCCCCCTTTGATTGATAAAATAAATGATAAACTGCAAGAAGCCTTTGGAGAGGGTTTACTATCCAAGGCAGAACTTGAGTTTTTGAAGGTAGATGAATACATTAGACCCACCCTCTACCTGATCCCGAAGCTACATAAGAATAGAGAGCATCCCCCTGGCCGCCCGATTCTATCTGGAATCGGGGGACCGACAGAACGAATTGGACAATATGTGGATCGAAAATTGAAAAATTTAGTCCAAAGCCTCCCTTCATACGTCCAGGACACTCGTGACGTCCTGAAGGTCATTAATGGAGTACAGATACCCTATGGGGCCCTCCTGGTGGGGATTGATGTGGAGTCTCTCTACACTTCGATTCCCCACCAGGCGGGCTTAGAGGCTGCTGCCTTCTACCTTGAAAAGCCCCTTTCGAGGATGGCTGATCATAACCAGTTTGTAGTAGATATGTTACGGATGGTCTTGACTGAAAATTACTTCCTATTTGGGGGAAGGTTCTATCACCAGGTGGCTGGAACATCGATGGGAGCGGCGTGTGCGCCGGCTTACGCATGCCTCCACCTAGGCCTATGGGAGAGGCGTGATGTGTATGTACTTGACGCATTCCGGCGACACGTCGCACTATGGATTAGATTCATAGATGATGTGCTGGTGGTGTGGAGAGGTACTAGAGACGACCTGGATAGCTTTGTGAAAATGCTTAACAGCAATGATAAAAATATCAAGCTGACATATGTCTGCAGTGAGCATGAGATCCCCTTTCTGGACCTAAGAGTTGCGGTCGGAGATGGGGTTCTCACGAGCTCAACATACAGGAAGCCTACAGCAGGTAATACTATCCTCCACGCCGCCAGCCATCACCCCAGCCACCTGGTGAGGAATATACCCTACGGGCAGTTCCTCCGCTTAAGGAGGAACTGCTCGAGTGAGGAGGAATTCAGGAAAGAATCATATGAATTGTATACACGTCTGAGAGAACGGGAATATCCACATAGAGTACTTAGAAGAAGTTTGAAAAAAGCATGGAATAGAGATCGAAATACCCTCCTTACCTATGGGAAGAGGGATGGATCAAACACCCAAAACAGAGACAGGATTATTACCCAATATGGGTCACATTGGGAAGCAGTGCGAGACTCCCTTCAAAAAGCTTGGCCTATCCTTATGGCATCCCCTGATATTGCAGAGATCGTGGGGCCTACCCCCACAATGACAGCAAGAAGAGCAAAAAACTTAAAGGACCAATTGGTGTCCTCTGAATTTAAAAATACAAAACGAAGTGAAGAGAGAAAAACATGGTTAGCAGCCACCCCACCCCCAAATGGTATGCACAAATGTGGGAGATGCAAGGTGTGCCCCTTTGTGCATAAAACTAAAACTTTCTGGGACACTAAATGTAAAAGGGAATATAAAATTGGGGATTTTATGAATTGCGAGACCACGGGGGTAGTGTACATGGTGACCTGCCCCTGTGGCCTGCATTACGTTGGTATGACAACTCGAGCATTCAAAACGAGAATCTTGGAACACATATCAAATGTAGGTAATAAAAATGAAGAATGTAAGGGCCCTTTAAGAGAACATTACCAACAAATGCATGGAGGAAAATTCAAGGGTAGCCTGGTTAAAGTTCTGTCCTCAGTAGCAAAAGGAGCAAGAAAGGTCAATGTGGAGAGAGAGCTTTTGCGCCTTGAGACCATGTGGATCTATAGGTTGGGGACCTTGACACCACATGGCCTCAATTCAGAAATCAATTTCTCTGTATATTTGGAGCCATATGGCTAGTACACATGACACCATAGGGAATGTCTTCAGAGCTGTATATTGCTGTAGCTGTACCGATACCTATAAAGAGAGGTCCCTCCTGGGTGGCTTAGTGCTGCCTGTGTGATTCAGATAGTTGTGAAAACTGAACGAAAATGAAAAGAGGGACCTCCCTCTACCTGGGATGTGTATGGCTGTTTAAGAGAGGAAGTGACATTGGAGTTGGGAAATCTATATGCATGTGGAATGGATGTGTGCATGTCCGCATAATAGCGAAAAGCCACCTGTTTATATATATTTTTATATATTTGTTTTGATTTGTTTTGAAAAAGGTTCCCTTACTCAGTCGCTTGCCATGTATGGATCTTAAACTTATAAGCCAGCAATGCTTTTATAAACAACTACAAACTGGTCGCCAGGAACAGCTCTATACATATTTCTCTCGTCTTTTTGAAACTATGGAAAGCTAAACATAGAGTAAAACACGGCTGCGTGAGGTGTGGGCAAAGTTTCCAGGAAGTAAGATGGCGCCTGTGGAAATGTCAGGTGACTGAAGCTTTTTTGAATAAATAGGGAGCAACCACCCCCCCGTACTCTAAGCCACACCCTGAGGAAGGCCATTGGCCGAAACATGTCGGTGGGAGGAGCTACATGAGGCCGGCCTCACCCATCATCTCGATCTCCACGCTACTCCGAGTGTGATCCCTGTTGGTGCACTGATGTGACGGCACGCACGGGTAGATCTACTTCACGAGTTACCACCAACCGCCATCACCCACAGGAGCACACTGCAGTGTGGACAGCCCGGGAAGAGAGGTACTGTATACCCACAACAGGAATACGGTGACTCCTTAAACAGGGTCCCCCTGCCAAATGGACTTCCTGACGCTACATATGCATGCTATGCTTATCTAACCAGAGCTTTCTTGTGGAATGGACTGTCTGATGCTGCCTATGCATGCTATACTTACTTAATGCTACGCTGAAACTATTGGCTGCTGCTTATTCAAGTCTACTACTAGGACTGCTGTGCTGAATGCACGAGTTTTTAAATTGGTTGTGGTTAATACTGGACTATATCCTCTGCACACATTAGTGCTATTACTAGCCAAGGACTGCAGTTATTGCTAACCAGTACCCTCCAATTTGGAGATAGTGTGTCCCCCCTATTGGTTTTTGAGCTTGGTTTTTCTTCAAAGGCTAGTAGGTTATTGGCCAGCACGTGCAATTATCTAGAAGCCCATTAATGCATGCGTGGCGCCCTGTGGAATGAATGGCATGGATGTGTGTATGGAGTGGATACTGGGATGAGGGTATGCTGTGCAAATCTCTGATGCTCGCTAAGTTTTTAATGGTTTTATATTTTATGTAGTGAAGCTGTCACATTCTTCGATTGCTCTATTCACAATAAAGTACAAATTTTGATATTGGCAAATGAGGCCTGTGTTGAACTTTCTATAGGTGGTTGTAGGAATTTAAGGTCAAGGTTGAGTTTAAGGCCCATACACAGCTGTGGAGGTCTCCTGAAGGGTGTGGTTCGCACGCAATGAGACCCTTCCTTTTCAGCTGTTGTGCTATTAGGAGACCTAGTTCGTTTATGTATTGACAAAAGGAGGGGGTTTATGTAAACCCATATTGGAGAGGTCCCATAGGATGGTATCCCAGTATTCTGGGGCTAGTATATAAATTGTGAATTGCAATCGTTGAGTGTGTCCAGTTCCATCTACTTCATTTTATCTAACGGAGAGGGTGGTTGTTATATGAATTGAGAACAATGGCTTATCGGTTGCCTGAGTTGCTGCAGGAAGAAATCGATTTAGCATTCTCTAGATCTGGGAACACTGATGATAAAGAAAAGGGTAAAAATAAAGACCCTCTCTGGCAGCTGTTCAAAGAACATCGCCATTTAGTGGAAAAACAGTTAAAAAGAAGGTGGAACGTCTCTTTCTTGCAATCCTACTATAAAGCTAAGGTCATTCCTCACGGGATACGTGAACGAATAGCACCAGCAGATAATTTACTAACTGAAAGATTTAAGAAAATTTGGAGAGAGGATTGCCTGCGGAGAGGTTTACACATACTTGATCTATTTATAGAAGAGGAGAAGATGCAATTAGAGGAGCTATCAGAACTGGTTGAAGTAAGTGGTGCCCAACTTGATAAATATAAAGACAACCCAGAGTTTGAGAAGCTGAATAGCAGCCTAAAAACATATATAGAGAAAACACAATTCACAGTCAAAAAAACGAAACAGGCTAAATTTCAAAAAGATGTTGCAGAATGGGACTTGGCGACCGTCTTTGATCCATCCCTCAGACCTAAACGAGGACGGTCCAAATCAAGAAGAAGGGGTAGTGGCAGTCGACCCAGACGCCCAACTCCAGCTCCTAAGAACAACACTCCCAAAGATACCATATATGACAATGAGGAAGAGGCTGAGGACGAAGGTAATGATAGACAGGTGGCTTTTTTAGACCAAGAGGGAGAGGAGGAGGACGAAGAGGGTGTGGAAAACGACGACCAGGAAAGAGGCAGAGGCTCAGGAAGAGATATCAAAGAGACAAGTCAGAAAGGGAAAGGAGTGAAGGTAAAATCAATAGCACAGAAGGAAGAGTTGAGGAGGGGACGGAGCCAGAACAAGTAAAACTAGGACAATTGGGGGTCGATGTGGTTAACCTCTCTGATTTCCCATTAAAGCCTCACCATATATCCCTCCTTTCAAAAGGGCTGACATTTGCCCCAGTTCATAAGGGAGATGAATTTACTGTTTACAAGGATGTTCTCTTCTTTCTGAGACGAGTTCTCTTGAAATTAATGTTTAAAGATAACCAAAAAACGACAATGGAAAGTATAGAAGCCCAATATGAATGCTTGAGCCTGGGTGAAAGGGAGGCTTTAATGGCTCTGGAGAGCTTGTGGGATGAAGGACATGTGGAAATTGAAGTGAGCAATGACCCAGACATGTTAGAAACTACAACTGAACCAATACCCCAGACCAAACTCCGAAAAAAATCCAACTTTATGCCCCCCCTTAGCTCCAATAAATATCTGTCTGTCTTTTTAGAGACCTTTAGCAAAGATCTGGAGACGATCAACCTAAATCCTAAGATTAAACAAAATCTGACTAGAGGAGAAAAAATGGCATTACAGGAATTAAAAGATGCAAAAGGGTTTGTTATAAAGCCCAGTGACAAGGGGGGGAATGTGGTCTTGTGGCGTGAAGATGATTATCTAGAAGAGATGCATCGCCATCTGAATGATGAGAGGACATATAAAATCATGACACGTGACCCATTCCCCCCTTTGATTGATAAAATAAATGATAAACTGCAAGAAGCCTTTGGAGAGGGTTTACTATCCAAGGCAGAACTTGAGTTTTTGAAGGTAGATGAATACATTAGACCCACCCTCTACCTGATACCGAAGCTACATAAGAATAGAGAGCATCCCCCTGGCCGCCCGATTCTATCTGGAATCGGGGGACCGACAGAACGAATTGGACAATATGTGGATCGAAAATTGAAAAATTTAGTCCAAAGCCTCCCTTCATACGTCCAGGACACTCGTGACGTCCTGAAGGTCATTAATGGAGTACAGATACCCTATGGGGCCCTCCTGGTGGGGATTGATGTGGAGTCTCTCTACACTTCGATTCCCCACCAGGCGGGCTTAGAGGCTGCTGCCTTCTACCTTGAAGAGGCCCATCCGAGGATGGCTGATCATAACCAGTTTGTAGTAGATATGTTACGGATGGTCTTGACTGAAAATTACTTCCTATTTGGGGGAAGGTTCTATCACCAGGTGGCTGGAACATCGATGGGAGCGGCGTGTGCGCCGGCTTACGCATGCCTCCACCTAGGCCTATGGGAGAGGCGTGATGTGTATGTACTTGACGCATTCCGGCGACACGTCGCACTATGGATTAGATTCATAGATGATGTGCTGGTGGTGTGGAGAGGTACTAGAGACGACCTGGATAGCTTTGTGAAAATGCTTAACAGCAATGATAAAAATATCAAGCTGACATATGTCTGCAGTGAGCATGAGATCCCCTTTCTGGACCTAAGAGTTGCGGTCGGAGATGGGGTTCTCACGAGCTCAACATACAGGAAGCCTACAGCAGGTAATACTATCCTCCACGCCGCCAGCCATCACCCAAGCCACCTGGTGAGGAATATACCCTACGGGCAGTTCCTCCGCTTAAGGAGGAACTGCTCGAGTGAGGAGGAATTCAGGAAAGAATCATATGAATTGTATACACGTCTGAGAGAACGGGGATATCCACATAGAGTACTTAGAAGAAGTTTGAAAAAAGCATGGAATAGAGATCGAAATACCCTCCTTACCTATGGGAAGAGGGATGGATCAAACACCCAAAACAGAGACAGGATTATTACCCAATATGGGTCACATTGGGAAGCAGTGCGAGACTCCCTTCAAAAAGCTTGGCCTATCCTTATGGCATCCCCTGATATTGCAGAGATCGTGGGGCCTACCCCCACAATGACAGCAAGAAGAGCAAAAAACTTAAAGGACCAATTGGTGTCCTCTGAATTTAAAAATACAAAACGAAGTGAAGAGAGAAAAACATGGTTAGCAGCCACCCCACCCCCAAATGGTATGCACAAATGTGGGAGATGCAAGGTGTGCCCCTTTGTGCATAAAACTAAAACTTTCTGGGACACTAAATGTAAAAGGGAATATAAAATTGGGGATTTTATGAATTGCGAGACCACGGGGGTAGTGTACATGGTGACCTGCCCCTGTGGCCTGCATTACGTTGGTATGACAACTCGAGCATTCAAAACGAGAATCTTGGAACACATATCAAATGTAGGTAATAAAAATGAAGAATGTAAGGGCCCTTTAAGAGAACATTACCAACAAATGCATGGAGGAAAATTCAAGGGTAGCCTGGTTAAAGTTCTGTCCTCAGTAGCAAAAGGAGCAAGAAAGGTCAATGTGGAGAGAGAGCTTTTGCGCCTTGAGACCATGTGGATCTATAGGTTGGGGACCTTGACACCACATGGCCTCAATTCAGAAATCAATTTCTCTGTATATTTGGAGCCATATGGCTAGTACACATGACACCATAGGGAATGTCTTCAGAGCTGTATATTGCTGTAGCTGTACCGATACCTATAAAGAGAGGTCCCTCCTGGGTAGCTTAGTGCTGCCTGTGTGATTCAGATAGTTGTGAAAACTGAACGAAAATGAAAAGAGGGACCTCCCTCTACCTGGGATGTGTATGGCTGTTTAAGAGAGGAAGTGACATTGGAGTTGGGAAATCTATATGCATGTGGAATGGATGTGTGCATGTCCGCATAATAGCGAAAAGCCACCTGTTTATATATATTTTTATATATTTGTTTTGATTTGTTTTGAAAAAGGTTCCCTTACTCAGTCGCTTGCCATGTATGGATCCTAAACTTATAAGCCAGCAATGCTTTTATAAACAACTACAAACTGGTCGCCAGGAACAGCTCTATACATATTTCTCTCGTCTTTTTGAAACTATGGAAAGCTAAACATAGAGTAAAACACGGCTGCGTGAGGTGTGGGCAAAGTTTCCAGGAAGTAAGATGGCGCCTGTGGAAATGTCAGGTGACTGAAGCTTTTTTGAATAAATAGGGAGCAACCACCCCCCCGTACTCTAAGCCACACCCTGAGGAAGGCCATTGGCCGAAACATGTCGGTGGGAGGAGCTACATGAGGCCGGCCTCACCCATCATCTCGATCTCCACGCTACTCCGAGTGTGATCCCCGTTGGTGCACTGATGTGACGGCACGCACGGGTAGATCTACTTCACGAGTTACCACCAACCGCCATCACCCACAGGAGCACACTGCAGTGTGGACAGCCCGGGAAGAGAGGTACTGTATACCCACAACAGGAATACGGTGACTCCTTAAACAGGGTCCCCCTGCCAAATGGACTTCCTGACGCTACATATGCATGCTATGCTTATCTAACCAGAGCTTTCTTGTGGAATGGACTGTCTGATGCTGCCTATGCATGCTATACTTACTTAATGCTACGCTGAAACTATTGGCTGCTGCTTATTCAAGTCTACTACTAGGACTGCTGTGCTGAATGCACGAGTTTTGAAATTGGCTGTGGTTAATACTGGACTATATCCTCTGCACACATTAGTGCTATTACTAGCCAAGGACTGCAGTTATTGCTAACCAGTACCCTCCAATTTGGAGATAGTGTGTCCCCCCTATTGGTTTTTGAGCTTGGTTTTTCTTCAAAGGCTAGTAGGTTATTGGCCAGCACGTGCAATTATCTAGAAGCCCATTAATGCATGCGTGGCTCCCTGTGGAATGAATGGCATGGATGTGTGTATGGAGTGGATACTGGGATGAGGGTATGCTGTGCAAATCTCTGATGCTCGCTAAGTTTTTAATGGTTTTATATTTTATGTAGTGAAGCTGTCACATTCTTCGATTGCTCTATTCACAATAAAGTACAAATTTTGATATTGGCAAATGAGGCCTGTGTTGAACTTTCTATAGGTGGTTGTAGGAATTTAAAATGCTTTTGGTGTATATGCAGAGCTTCTGTTTGGGTTCAAGGTGCGTTTGTAGTTCCTGGGGGGGCTCAGCGCATCTCTGATGGAGGCCATTCGGAGGCGGCCTGGTGTTGCGCTGATCCACCCTTTGCGCAATTTAGATTATTATCGATGGAGGCTTTAGGTAGGCTCTCATGCTACATAGGTAAGGTAAGTCTGCACAACGAGCAACCAATCAGAATGAAAGCTGGATGCTAGTCATTGGCCAGTATTTCCAAGGATTTATAATAGGCACTCCAACCTGACTTAAGATTTTGATGACATTTGTTTGGCTACCTCATATTTTCATTCAAATGTATATGTCTAAGGGCTTGTTCACACCTAGGGTGTTTTGCAGTTTTTTGTTTGAGCGCTGGCGATTTTGAAAATTGCCTTAAAAGCGATTGTGCAATGATTTCTTATGGGACAGTTCATATAATTTCGTCCGCTTTCCGTTCAGCAAAGTGCTGCATATACCAATTTTGGGGAGATTTTGCTACAACTGAAGGTATAGGAAAAGCACAAAACGCTCACAAATCGCTTTATCCAGCGATTGCGTTTGCCCTTTTATGAATAAATTCAATGTATTTATTAATTTCCAGATGAAAGAGTTCACTTCATGACTGACGTCAGGAAGTGAAAAAAACGGAATCGCTCTGCAAAAGCACTTACAAAAGCGCTTTGTACAAAATCATAGCGTGCAGTGGAGCATCGGGAGGGGGAATAAAACGCGAAAAAAACCAAAAATCGATGGCGTTAGCGATTTCGATTTTAGATGTGAACAAACCCTAAGGGCCTGTTTCCACTAGGAGCGGTGCGATGCGGCTACATAGCCGCATCGCACCACGGGTGTGCTGAAACACATGCATGCCAGTGGAAGAGTTTCCACTGCGTGCAAGTTGTGCGGTTTGGTGCAGAGCGATCCGAAAATCTGCAGCATGCTGCAGATTTTCGCACACCCACATCCGGCCGCAGCCGCGTCCCATCTCCTCCATGGACTTCCGCGTCGGGAGATGCGGAAGTGATGCTGCCGGCGGCGGAAGTGAAGCGATGCGGCTACATAGCCGCATTTGCATCATTTAGTAGTGGAAACCCGCCCTAAGAGTAGTTATGACCTGAAAAACAAATATTCTCATAACATCACAAATTGACCAGATAAGCTAATAATTATCTGGCATCTCAAACAAAACGTAGGTACAGCAAAGTAATGGCTATTATATGCATTTTGCTAAATTGCAAAATCTGGCTTAACAGTAAGCCCTGATTTATTTGTTTTGCAAGAAACTTCCAACATCAGTTAATGCATGACATTAAAGTATTATGAAGTTTTGCTATAGACATATTTTCAGCTTCTAGGTCATGTAAAAGTCTCTTCATCCTTAAGGCGTTTGTCGGCATTTTCATCATCATACACACCACATTCCCTCTTCAGAAAAGAGTTTATTAGAAAAGGGAGGAGGGGAATTAATTAACTGAAAGTACAAATCCAAGTAATTACAATTATACACACTCAATAAAAAATTGACATTTGATGCATAAATTAAGCATGTATTACTTGATTAATAAATAATGAAACACATTACTTTAGAGTTGTAAGTTTGATAATAGCTTACAACCAGAGACATAAAAAACCAGACCTATATAAAATCAAATTTTCCAAAACCAACTCCGTTAAATTCAAATACTTTAAGAGAAACCCTTCACAACATACCTGTCTACAACAGACACCTTCAGGCGTCCATTCATCCAGTTTTGTAGTGTTTCATGAAAAGGAGGACCACATAGCTGGATCATAAGTCCCTTTAGCTAAGGGCAGTTGATCCTCTAAGAGACCAAATGGTATGTATGTATGGTCCCGGCTATGGTAAGTTGCGATTGGGAGAAGCCGAGATATGTCTCGTTTTGTGCTAGGCAATGTAGGGGATTATAACAAATATATTCCCCTACTAACAACATACAGTAATTTGTCTCTTCGGACACCTAATGCAGAATCCGGGTATTGCCAGCACCTGGATTACATTGTGTAACGATTGGTGTCAGCAAGCACAGATATTCTGATTATTGGTGATCTGCAGTATCACCAATAATACAGATGCTATACCTGATTATATGGTGATCTGCAGAATCACCAATAATGCAAGTATAGCGTGCCATGATACAATCGTATGCAAGAGGGTGCTTGGTACAATAGAGTATCTCTATAGGGCACAGAGATACAACCTCCAGCAAGCTGGAACAGCAGACAACATTAATAATATACAGCGTAAATTCAAGTCTGTGGAAATATCCACCACACTGTAATTTCTCAGAGGTGTGGTTACCTCTGAATGGGAACCCCGTGTGTGAGATCCTCCAAAGGACGGAGTGGAGGATTCTCGGCCTCTAGCAGCAAGGGTTTGCTAGTGGCGGTCGTCTCAAAGAGGCAAGCCTCTAATAGAACCCTACAGTGGGAGACGTTCCACTGAAGGAAGAAAGGTCAGACAAAATGAGGTTCGGCAACAGATCAGGCGGCAGCAGTACAGAAACGTGAGACAAGAGAATAGTCGGAAACCAAGCCAATAGTCGATAAGCCAACGGTACGGGCTGGCGAAGTACAGAATCAGGAAGCAGAAGAGTAGTCAAGACAGGCACAGAATCATACACGATAAATCAAACAGTATAATATGTGTATATATTGGCGATAAACCAATATATAACACAATATCAGAGACAAGGCTGACTAGGTCTGAGTGCTGACACAGGGTGTCGCAAACACAGACGAAGTGTGACTGAAAAGCACTTCCTTATATACTGCCTGGGAGAGAAGTCTCCACCCCAGGCAGCAACCAATCAGAGCAGGCTAAAATGTCAGCTGACCTCCAGGTCAGCTGACATGCTTTCTAAGAGTATAAAGGCGTGTCTGTTGTGTGCGCACGCCCCCTAGAGGGAAGATGGCAGAGCCCTGGTGAGCAGCATGCTGGTGAGTTTGGAGCAGAGTGCTCGGACGGGTTTACGCAGCGGACGCGGACGAATTTCCGCATCCCGCGTTGGAAGGTCCGCTTGTCGGACTGGATGGGACCATATTTCCGCAATCCATCCGGCGTTGCGGATTTTTCGTAACACATTTATTTTAGGAGAACTTCCCCCAGCGGCACTATAGCCATAGTCAGCCCAAGTCAGGAGCTTTGCAGTGCTGTTCAGGCACCGAGATGACCTGACTTGAAATGGCCAGCCACAATGACAGCCTGAAAAGGGGTTCAGTGATACAAGATTTAAGACAACTGTCATGGGTCACAGCTATGTCCCAAACAGAGAGATTTCAATTTAGTGTCTCCATTTCAACTGTCATGAAGACAATAAGTGAGGCGATATCTCCTCAACATTGACAATGAACACCTGACAGAGGTTAAAACTATACTGACATGCATTTTTCAAAAATTCTAACTGTGTACCTGTAGTAGTGTTGGGCGAACATCTAGATGTTCGGGTTCGGGCCGAACAGGCCGAACATGGCCGCGATGTTCGGGTGTTCGACCCGAACTCCGAACATAATGGAAGTCAATGGGGACCCGAACTTTTGTGGTTTGTAAAGCCTCCTTACATGCTACATACCCCAAATTTACAGGGTATGTGCACCTTGGGAGTGGGTACAAGAGGAAAAAAAAATTTAGCAAAAAGAGCTTATAGTTTTTGAGAAAATCGATTTTAAAGTTTCAAAGGGAAAACTGTCTTTTAAATGCGGGAAATGTCTGTTTTCTTTGCACAGGTAACATGCTTTTTGTCGGCATGCAGTCATAAATGTAATACATATAAGAGGTTCCAGGAAAAGGGACCGGTAATGCTAACCCAGCAGCAGCACACGTGATGGAACAGGAGGAGGGTGGCGCAGGAGGAGAAGGCCACGCTTTGAGACACAACAACCCAGGCCTTGCATGAGGACAAGAAGCGTGCGGATAGCATGCTTTGTACCACCATGCAGTCATAAATGTAATAAAGATAAGTGGTTCAATAAACAGGGACCACGCGGCAACGCTAACCCAGCAGCAGCACACGTGATGGAACAGGAGGAGGCGCAGGAGGAGAAGGCCACGCTTTGTGAGACACAACAACCCAGGCCTTGCATGAGGACAAAAAGCGTGCGGATAGCATGCTTTGTACCGCCATGTAGTCATAAATGTAATAAAGATAAGAGGTTCCATAAACAGGGACCGGCAACGGTAACCCAGCAGCAGCAGCAGCAGCAGCAGCACACGTGATGGAACAGGAGGAGGCGCAGGAGGAGAAGGCCACGCTTTGTGAGACACAACAACCCAGGCCTTGCATGAGGACAAAAAGCGTGCGGATAGCATGCTTTGTACCGCCATGTAGTCATAAATGTAATAAAGATAAGAGGTTCCATAAACAGGGACCGGCAACGGTAACCCAGCAGCAGCAGCAGCAGCACACGTGATGGAACAGGAGGAGGCGCAGGAGGAGAAGGCCACGCTTTGTGAGACACAACAACCCAGGCCTTGCATGAGGACAAAAAGCGTGCGGATAGCATGCTTTGTACCGCCATGTAGTCATAAATGTAATAAAGATAAGAGGTTCCATAAACAGGGACCGGCAACGGTAACCCAGCAGCAGCAGCAGCAGCAGCAGCACACGTGATGGAACAGGAGGAGGCGCAGGAGGAGAAGGCCACGCTTTGTGAGACACAACAACCCAGGCCTTGCATGAGGACAAAAAGCGTGCGGATATAGCAGCAATGCTTTTTGCCGCCATGCAGTCATAAATGTAATACAGATGAGAGGTTCAATAAACAGGGACCGGAAACGCTAAACCATCCCAGATGTTCATCGGTCATGTTACTTGGTTGGGGTCCAGGAGTGTTGCGTAGTCGTTTCCAATCCAGGATTGATTCATTTTAATTTGAGTCAGACGGTCTGCATTTTCTGTGGAGAGGCGGATACGCCGATCTGTGATGATGCCTCCGGCAGCACTGAAACAGCGTTCCGACATAACGCTGGCTGCCGGGCAAGCCAGCACCTCTATTGTGTACATTGCCAGTTCGTGCCAGGTGTCTAGCTTCATGCCCGGTTTCAGGTCCAGCGGTGCCAGCCACAAATCCGTCTGTTCCTTTATTCCCCTCCAAATTTCCTCCCCTGTGTGCTGCTTATCCCCAAGGCAGATCAGCTTCAGCAACGCTTGCTGACGCATGCCAACAGCTGTGCTGCACTGCTTCCACGATCCTACTGCTGCTGGTGCTGGGTTAGCATTTCCGGATGAGGTACAGCTTTGAGATGCGTTGGAGGAGAAGGAGTCAGAGAGGTAGGTGCTGCTGTTGTTATCCAGCTGTTTGCGGCGTGGGCAACACCCGCGCCGTAGCAGGTGAGGAATCGCTGCCAGGCTCCACAAGGTTCACCCAGTGCGCGGTAAGGGAGATGTATCGACCCTGGCCGAACGCACTCGTCCAGGTGTCAGTGGTGAGGTGAACCTTGCAGGCAACGGCATTCTTCAAGCTTCGGGTTATTTAGCTGACCACGTGCTCATGCAACTCAGGCACTGCAGAGCGCGCAAAGTGGTAGCGGCTGGGAACCACGTAACGTGGGATGGCCACTGACATCATGCCCTTGAAGCTGTTTGTCTCCACCACTCGATATGGCAGCATTTCGCAGGCCAGAAGCTTGGCTATGCTGGCTGGCTGTTACTGCCACGGCCCGGGGGTCATTTGCTGGCAATTTCCTCTTGTGCTCAAACATCTCAGAGACAGACAACTCAACCGTAGCGCTGCACACCGAAGGGCTGTTGGTTGTTGTGTTTGATGAACACTGGGAGACCTCAAGAGCACTAGTCCGGAAAGTGACAGTGTCAGCATCGTCTGATGTTTGTGAATGTTGTGAACCACGCAATGGCTGGGCTACTGCTGCTGCTGAGGCGGGTCTGGTGGTGAGTGTGGTGAACCCAAGGGAGGCAGTGTTGCTGGTGGTACCCTGTCCTGCCGCGTTTGCCCACAGAGTGGGATGTTTGGATAGAATGTGGCGGCTCATGCTGGTGGTGGAGAGGTTGTTAATACTTTTCCCCCTGCTCAGGCGGGTCTTGCACACCTTGCAAATCGCCATGGTAACATCCTCAGTGCAGTCTTCAAAGAAAGCCCAGACTTTAACTGGCTGAGGACTCGGACCTCGTGCGTGATGTGCTGGTGCTGCTTAACCCACTGCTGGACGCTTGAGAGGTCATCCAAGTAATTATCTGGTCCTGTTCTTTTGGATCTGTGAGGGTTGTTGTCCTGGACAACATGGGCAGTATTGAGTGGGTTTTCTTGGGTGCTCCCCTGTGGCCTGTACGTGAACCGTCAGGGGAAACACCTCTTCCCTTGCCCCTCCCTCTTTCACCGGATTTCTTCCTCATTTCACTTATCCTTAAAGTACACGCTGACTGGCAGCAGTACAGTGGCAGTACAGAAATGCTATACAGTGGTGGGTGAGCGGTGTACCACTATTGTCAGCAGTGACACAGAGCACAATGCTATACAGTGGCGGGTGAGCGGTGTACTACTGTTCCCAGCAGACACAGAGTGGAAGTAAACACAATGCTATATAGTGTGGCTGAGCCGTGTACACAGAGTGGCATTAAACACAATGCTATATAGTCTGCTATATAGTCACCCCGAACAGGGTGATGTTCTGCAGAACCCGAACAGTGGCAAACACTGTTCGCCCAACACTACTGGGAGGGAACGCAGATTTTAGTACCTAAACACACGATACAACATGTTTTCCGGGGTCGGACTCTGAGGCACATACAGATGGTCCCGATCATCATCCTCATCATACAACTCTTCTCCTGAGTCTGACCCACCCACCACCTCTGCCACCCCAACATCCCCAGACACAGACCCCTCATCGTCCTCAACATTAACTTGGGATGCTGGCCTGAGCCAGACCTCCTCCTCCACATCAGGCCCCATCATCTCCTCAATGGCAGCCCTCATTAATCGCTCTGGCGACGGACTGATGGACACAACGTTCTCCTCCGGGGAGGGCTGCTGCTGACCACTGGCTGCTGGGGTGGATGTTATAGCTTGCGTGGGGCGTTGGCTGTTGCTGTTGTTGGGAGTGCTGCTCACAGCGGAGGTCTCTGGGGAACTCATGTTGAGCTCATATAGTGGTTGACGGTGAGTGGAGTATTACTGATCCCAGCAATATACACACTGACTGGCAGAGTACGCAATGCTATATAGTGTGGCTGAGCGGTGTACACAGAGTGGCAGTAAACACAATGCTATATAGTCTGGCTGAGCGGTGTACACAGAGTGTCAGTAAACAATGGTATATAGTCTGGCTGAGCGGTGTACACAGAGTGGCAGTAAACACAATGCTATATACTCTGGCTGAGCGAGCGGTGTACTACTGTTCCCAGCAGACACAGAACAGTAAACAGAATGCTATATAGTGTGGCTGAGCGAGCGGTGTACCACTATTCCCAGCAGACACAGAACAGTAAACAGAATGCTATATAGTGTGGCTGAGCGAGCGGTGTACCACTATTCCCAGCAGACACAGAACAGTGAACAGAATGCTATATAGTGTGGCTGAGCGAGCGGTGTACCACTATTCCCAGCAGACACAGAACAGTGAACAGAATGCTATATAGTGTGGCTGAGCGAGCGGTGTACCACTATTCCCAGCAGACACAGAACAGTAAACAGAATGCTATATAGTGTGGCTGAGCGAGCGGTGTACCACTATTCCCAGCAGACACAGAACAGTAAACAGAATGCTATATAGTGTGGCTGAGCGAGCGGTGTACCACTATTCCAAGCAGACACAGAACAGTGAACAGAATGCTATATAGTGTGGCTGAGCGAGCGGTGTACCACTATTCCCAGCAGACACAGAGTGGCAGTAAACAGAATGCTATATAGTGTGGCTGAGCGAGGTACACAGAGTGGCAGTAAACAGAATGCTATATAGTGTGGCTGAGCAAGCGGTGTACTACTATTCCCAGCAGACACAGAGTGGCAGTAAACAGAATGCTATATAGTGTGGCTGAGCGAGGTACACAGAGTGGCAGTAAACAGAATGCTATATAGTGTGGCTGAGCAAGCGGTGTACTACTGTTCCCAGCAGTGACACAATGACAGGGGGGACCCTGGCTAGCGTGGCTGGAGCGCGAACTACCCTGCCTGCCTACCCAAAGCTAAACCCACAGACAAATGGCGGAGATATGACGTGGTTCGGGTATTTATTTACCCGAACCACGTGACAGTTCGGCCAATCAGAGCGCGTTCGGGTCCGAACCACGTGACCCGTTCGGCCAATCACAGCGCTAGCCGAACGTTCGGGGAACGTTCGGCCATGCGCTCTTAGTTCGGCCATATGGCCGAACGGTTTGGCCGAGCACCGTCAGGTGTTCGGCCGAACTCGAACATCACCCGAACAGGGTGATGTTCTGCAGAACCCGAACAGTGGCGAACACTGTTCGCCCAACACTAACCTGTAGAAGTAAGTTGAAATATGTTCAGTTAAGAAACAAAAAGACAAGAAAAACTGATAGAGGTTCTATTACATATACACAATATTCAATATATGTACAATATACAATACACACATATTCATAATTGTAGCTTTATAGTCCATGGAATTACCAAAGTATTTAAACCCATCACATTGCCCAAAAGGATTTCTATACTATATAAACTACAGACGTTTACTGACAACTAGAAGTTGTCAATGAGATAAAAAAAAAATAATGGATTAACACACCCTATATATATTTACAGGTGAACTATATTATAATCTATATTATAATATACAGTTTTAAATAGATGATAGATGACAATAATGAAGAACCCAGTGGGGGCATCTAGGTGGGCTGGTAAAGCCGAGTGCCATCACATGCCAGAACTGCAACCCACATGAGCAAGATGGAAAGAGCATCAAGATATGGGACATGTCCACTCCCCACCAGTGATTACTCAGTCCCTTAAAGCGGATCCGAGATGAAAAACTAACTATAACAAGTAACTTGTCTATATATCTTATCTAAAGTGTAGATAGTTTACACAGCAAATCTAGCTGCAAACAGCTTTATTAGAATATGATTCTTTCTTCCTGTGATACAATGACAGCAGCCATGTTGTTTGTAAACATTACACAGAGGCAGGCTTATCTGCATCTTGAGCAAAAAACCCTAATCCCCCCCCCCCTCCTCCTCCCCTCCGCCTCTGAAATCTCTGGCTAGTAATACCTCCCCCTCCTCCTGCCCAGACTGAGCTCCCATGAACCCTTGCCTACTGTCTGAAAGTGCCTTGGCTCTCTGAAAACTTGTGGGTGTGGCTTGTTTAGTTTATAGGGAATTACAGTATTTAAAAAAAAAAAAAAAAGTATTTGGCTTGAGGAATGCCAACAATAGGAATGCCAACAATAGGAAAGGAACACAATTATGCAATGTGTAAAAGTTCATCTCGGATCCACTTTAATCCGAGATAGAAGATCCTTGGTGGTAAGGCTGAACATAATCTCTCTGAAAGGTAAGATTTTGAGTTGATGCTAATTTTATATTATAACCATCTATATCAGACCTAGCTTCCAACTATGCAAGCTTAGGAGAACCTCAGTGAGTGCCACTGTGCCTAGAAAAATAATTTGTTACAGCTTACATATGTACAAAATTTTGTTATTTAAAGTAGTAATTGTCATTAAATATATGTTAGACTGCATCAACTGGTGGTGGTGTTCTTTCCCTCCTGAAGAACAGGAAACGGAAGGTTTTAAAACTAATCGGAATCAAATGTTCACTTGTGATTTTTCTAATTCATGCTAGAAATGCAAAATACAGTCTTATAACTCTCATGACAAGATATACAGTTTTCCATTCTTTTAGATTCTATTGATCCGTTCCACTCCCCTGAGGTGTGTGGTTACTCCTGCAATTCACATATGAATATGCCTTTTACACCTGGGATACCCATGGAAGGAAATCCAAGCTTTGATGAAAACCTCATGGGGATTTACTATGCTATCAGTAAGTAGCACAAGAGAGGAAAGCATTGGAAGAGGCAATGTTGCTTAAAATAATGAAAATATAAGACAAGAACAAGTTGAGACCAAGTCAGGAATACAGAAAGCACTAGCATTTCAGCAGAGGGAAAAAGATGCAGTGAAAAAACTTTGACGGGTGCAGAAGAAAAGACAAGAAGGATGCTGAGATGTGTGAATTTTGCACTCGTTTAGCTAAAATATATTCTTTATTCATGTACAGAGAGGGGCGTAGCAAGAGACCCTGCAAGGGATGCAGTCGTGGGGGGCCCCAGAAACTGCAGGGGGGCCCAATGGGGGAGAGGTTTATTTTTCCTGTCCTGAGAGACTGACAACTAAGGGCACGGAGAGAAAAAGCTTTCTGCTCTCTGCACAAGTGTTCTAATGACTGCATCTGCTAAGGCACTGATAAGGAATCATACAAAGTTTTGTAGACAAAGATTTGTAGACAGTCCCTATTCAGTGTGCAGCAGGACCTTGTGTACAGTGTCCTGCTCCCAACCTCTCTACCCCTTCCCAAGTACTGTGTAGTGTATTGTAGTGATTCTGGAGGAGTCTGCAGAGTCAATTCTGCTCCAACAGAGGAGGACAGAGTGAGTGCAATAAGCTGAGGCTGGGAGCACACTTGTCTGTCAGTTTTCTGTATGCATTTTTCTGTATGCGGTTTCTGTACACCATGTGTGTCTGTATGTGTGAAAACATGCATGTTTTATCACAGAAGCTAATGTCATTGATAGAGAAAATGTGTGCAGCGCTTCACAGCTGTCAGTTTTTATCTGCATGTGGAAGACCCTTTCAAGTGTGAACCAGCCTATTGAATAACATTGGTTCTCAGTTTACCTGTGCACAAAAGGGGGGAGGGGGCCTCATCCAAAGTTTTTGCAAAGGGGCCAGTGATTTTTAGTTACGTCCCTGTGTACAGAAAGTGTGCAGTAATGTTTACAGATCTAAATGTGCTTCCTATAAAATCATTCTTCCTTTGAATCATCTTTACTCCACCCAAAATCTCCTAGTAGTCAGTCTTCACCAGTCTCACTCTACTTAATAATTGCACATCCTTATTAGTCTGAGTGATAACGGTGCTTCCGGATTTGGTGAAGTACCTCTGTAACTGAGTGAAACAGTTCATATAAACTTGATTTGCACATAATATAATAAATCACCTTTACCAGGCAGAAGGTGGAATGCTCCTAGAGTTAAAGTGGAACTCAATTCAGAACTTCCTCTCTGCTCTAAAAGATTAGCCACAGCATGATAGCCTTTATGGAAAAACATTTATTTAAACAATTTATGGAAATCCTAAGAAAGTCTGAACTTTAGAATTTGTTTTCATTTTGTAGGGAACACTGAAAGGATTAAGCCTCAGGCAGGGAACACACTTGACAGTTTTCATGCGCGTTTAATGCACAGAAGAAACTGAGAACTCATGTTAATCAATGGGCTAGTTCACACTTAAAGAGAACCCGGGGTGGGGTTCTAACAATGAAATCCGCATACAGAGGCTGGGTCTGCCTATACTGCCCAGCCTCTGTTGCTATCCAGATCCCCCCTAAGCCCCCCTGGGCTCTGCGATCACCCATAAATCACAGCCGCGCTGCCGACACACAGCGTGTCACAGCGGGCTGTGTTTACCTCTGTATTGTCAGTCTGCTGCTCCCCCCGCCTCCTGCATAGCTCCGGTCCCCACCTGCGTCCCTCCCCCTCCCTCCCCCCCCCCCCCCCCCCCCCCGTTGATTAGAGGGAAGGGACGCGGTCGGGGACCGGAGCTATGCATGAGGCGGGGGGAGAGCCGAGACTGACAATACAGAGGTAAACACAACCCGCACAGCGCGGCTGTGATTTATGGGTGATCACAGAGCGCAGGGGGGCTTAGGGGGGATCTGGATAGCAACAGAGGCTGGGCTGTGTAGGCAGACCCAGCCTCCGTATGCGGATTTCATTGTCAGAACCCCACCTTGGGTTCTCTTTAATATGTTGTTGATGCGCAGAAAAAAACTGACATTCTGCATGATGATTCTGCACATTTTGTCAGTTTTCTCTATCAATTACATCAGCTACTGTGAAAAAACGCACGTTTTTTCCCGCATAGAAACACACTTGGTGTGCAGAAAACATACGCAGAAAAACGCGCACAGAAAACTAAAAGACAAGTGTGTTCCCTCCCTACTGTATGGGGAGAGATGCCTCCACTGAGCTCTCATGCAGTCTATTCACTGATAGGACCTAATTAGACACTTTGATTTGGCTAAATAAACACAGAGCACAGAGAAGTGAATTTCTTCAGCAACTATATGTGGAATAAAGATTTTTTTTATTGTGTGCTGTGCAAGAGTTCGATCTGGTTTAATGGAAACCAGAGATAAACGCTTTGGCACAAAATAAACATATTTCCCGATAGATTATACTAAAGAAATACTATACTTAGTATTTTCGCTGCTCTGATGTGCAGCTTTTTGTGTTTTTTTTACTTAAACTCCATGCAAAACACAGTTAATCAGAAAAGCATAATATTTAGTGGGCTGTGTGCAAAATGAAATCACCATTTCTAAAAACCTCTTATGCCTAGTAAATATAGATTAAAAAAAAAAGTTTTTCAATATATCCTTACATTAGCAGCTCCTCCCATCTCATCACAGCTCTCTGTGATGCTGCCAGTATACAGAAGAGGAAAGCAAGGCCAGAAGGGGCAGGCTTGGGCTTGAAAAGAGAAGACAGACTCAATGATTCCTGAGCAAAGCCAGACTAAATGCTCAGTCGGGGATTTTATCAGGGCTATTAACAAGCAGGCTGAGCAGTGAAACGTAAAGCAAGGTAGGTGTTTTCTCTAATGTTCTCACTGATATATATGGTAAAATACATGAGGGTGCTTCGTCTCTGGTTCACTTTAAAGTGAACCTGAGATGAGACGCTTTTCGTCTCAGGTTCCATACTTACCTGGGGCTTCCTTAAGCCCCGTTAGACAAGACAAGACAAATAACATTTATATCGCGCTTTTCTCCTGGCGGACTCAAAGCGCCAGAGCAGCAGCCACTAGGGCGCGCTCTATAGGCAGTAGCAGTGTTAGGGAGACTTGCCAAAGGTCTCCTACTGAATAGGTGCTGGCTTACTGAACAGGCAGAGCCGGGGTTCGAACCCTGGTCTCCTGCGTCAGAGGCAGAGCCCTTAACCATTATACTATCCAGCCACGCTGGGCTGCTTGTCCCTTGACGTCTCCCTGGGCGACTCCTGTCACGTTCTGTCTCTTGTCCTTGTCCCCGAAAACCTGGCCAAGTCGTGCTCGGTTGCACATGCGCGGCTAGGCGCGCTCCCCCACCATGCTCCAATCCCTGGGAGCGATCTGCGCTTGTGCGGTACTAACCCAGGTAAGTAATGTACCAGAGATGCTTTTCGTCTCTGTTAAACTTAAAGCTTTCACTTCCTGTGCTTTTTTCAAAGAAATGCTAATTGTGTTTACAGTAATGATAGGGTGTTACTGTCTAGCCTGTAATAAATGGCATGAAAAAAAGTTTTCTCTAATGGGATACTGGGATGACTGAACACCAGTCTGAAGAGAAAGGGTTTTCTCTTTTTTTTTATAAACCTTTAATAAAGACTGAACTCCAGAAGACTCCTAGCTCCTAGTGTGAACAACAAGGCAGGACTGTGTGTCACATGACACAAGTATAGCAGAAACAGCGTACTTTAAGATATCTAGATTAGATGTATGCTTAGCCTACTTTTACAACATGGTCAATACGAAATGTATTGAAGAAAGTAGATACTACAAATGTGAAAAAATAAAGGAATAAAAGAAACAAATATGAGTTTGTATATTCTGTTTTTCTGATGTTTGTGCAATATAACATTTTCATAAACTCTGGTAAAACAGAAGCAACAATTGCTTTCTTTTCTTTGTTCATAAATTTGTAAACTTTGATTGAGTATATATTAAAGAGACTATAAAGCCCAAATTGCACATCGATGGATCCCCTTCGGTTAAAAAGTTATAATGATTTGCTGTGGCTTTTGCTTTCAAGTTTCCCCCTGAGCCTGGTATGCCCCGACTTCCGCTGTGTAGCCCCGCCCCCTTGCTGACAAGTGCTGTGGCACTCATCTGCAAAGGGGCAGGGCTATGCACCAGCAGTTGAAACATATGAGGTTTAGGGGGAAACTTGGACAAGCAGTATTGGCAAGCAGTATCAGAGAGCTATGAATGGCTGCAATATAAGATATAGGTTATTACCTGCCACAGAAGTCATTTGTAGAAAATCAGTATAATTAGAATTATACATTAGATATAATTAGGAAGTTATGTTGATGTGTTGCTTCCACACATCAATTTTAGAAAATGTTCAAATGGAATATGTATGCTTTATCTCTGAAAGGTGTGCATGTATTTTCCCTCATCTATTTCTCTTACAATACTGCAATGTCATCTGATTTCTCCTTGTCCAAAGAAAAGCTGTTTCATCCACAAATGTCTACGCCAACTTTAACAGACTCACCCTCCGTTCTTGCCTGCAGTGTCCCTTGCACTTCTGGGTCTCGGCAGCCGCACGCTCAGAGTGTTGCGCTCGCCGGGAATCGGCATGCGCATGACGTGGATGGGGGGCGGGCACATCGAATCCCTTACGCGAGTTCTCTCTCAGGCCGTGGCAGAGATAGTATCAGCTGGAAATGCTGTCATCTGACATGTGCATTTGTTTTTGTTGGTCAGCTGACCACCCGGTCAGCTGACTCTTGAGCTGTTATAGTTGTCAGCTGACATTTCTTATCAGCTGACACACAGGCAGGATTGCTGAACTGTTGTGATTGGTTGTTGTGTGCATGTGGCCTGCCACTGATTGGTTGCTCCTTGTATTTTAGTCTGCTGAGTGCACTGTGTCATTGCCCGTGTTAGCGTTAGCTGTGGCTGGTTGCTGGGTGCTCTCTATACCTCTGTGTTTGCTTACTGGATTTGACCCTTGCTTGATTACTGGATTTTCCCTGATTGCTGCCTGGACCTACCCATTGCCTGTTTATCTGACCAACCTGATTGTTGCCTGGACTGACTTACAGATTGCCTTTTGACCTGGATTTAGCCTCACCCCTTGGTACTGCTATATATCTGATCTTATGTGTATGACCTTTGAATTGCTCTGGACTTGCTATACTCTCACTAGCCTTTCTGGCCTGGCCTACTGACCTATAGTATCTGTTTGGCTCGCATAGTCTAATTGTTTGCTCCTGTTCTGTTTCAATACTTTGCACCTTTAAAGACTTGGGTGTAACCGAAGTCAAGCAGGTGTTGGTTCCCCACCTCCTATTCAAGCGGGGACATGCCACGCAGGGTGAAGACGGTGGTGTCAGATTGGGGAATTTGGAACTGAACAGTGGGTGAATAGCCTGTCAAGCCATACACCAACTCTCCACAGTACATTGCTTGGAACAACGCATTAATAATCTCTGATCTAAGGGCAATTCCCACTTTTGCCTTTTTCAGGACATGCTCAATGCATAGTCAGACGTTTCAAATGATTTTCTCTGGGAACAATCACTTATATATGCATTGCACTTTACTGTATATATAAAGCCAACACATTGCTGCATGCAGACACAAGTTTCTATGGTATCACTTAGGCTGCACATTTTGCCAATTTTAACACACATTTATGTATTTCTTGTCCAGAACATACTGGTAAATGTCATAATGGACATACAGAGAGAGGAGAGATGAGAACAAGGTGGCATTCAATATGCAGAACCTTATTATAAAGGTACAAGTCTCCCCGAGCTACACTATATGGTAAAGGCTGTAGATTATAGAAAGAAGCTAATAGAGCACACTAGCTGTGGGAAGCAGATCTCTGCAAATATCAGTCAGAATTGTCAAGGCCTGCGAGAGAAGCGCAAGATAGACAAATGTAATTATGCATTTCTGAGTGGGTTGGGTATTCATTTGTGATGGAATATTGATGGATAGATATATATGTAAACATGTACAGATGTGTAGAGCAAAATAATAAGTAATATCTATAATATCTAGCAGTTTTTTTTATTATGTTATGTTTTAAAATATAAAAAGATTAGATGAAGTTAAATTTTATTTTATTTTTTGTTATAAAATAATGTTAACCATTTTCGGACCGCGGTGATTGAGATCTACGCCCTGTTTTGGTGGGCTCCTGGCTGGCAGGGCGTAGATCTCAATCACTGTCCGCAGCGCGCATCCGCCGTTTCCGCCGCTACCCGCCGATCGCGCCGCTCAAACCCGACGATTCTCGCCGCATCTCACAGGCTCTGCCTGTCTCTATGACGGCAGAGTCATGTGAGCCGGTCAGGAGCCGATTTCATTGGCTCCTGACCCTGTCTTTCAATGTAAGCCGTTCCCATTGGCTTACATTGAAAAACAGGGTCAGGAGCCAATGAAAGCGGCTCCTGACCTGCTCACATGACTCTGCTGTCATAGAGACGGTAGAGTCTATGTCCTGGGGGTCTCGGCGAGCGGCGATGACGGCGGTTGCGGTGGGTATGTGCGGCGATTCGTCGGGATTTCGTCGGGATTGGACCAGCGGCCTCTGGTCTTTAAGTGCCCAGAGACCGCTGGTCCTTAAGTGGTTAAAAACAGTCACCAAAAAACAATAACATTATTTAACAGTATAAATGTCACTGGTCAAACAAAAGGCTGACACATCGTTGCATTCCAGCGGTTCTGGAGGTGTGTTTAGCTATCAGGGACAATAAAGAGATGATTTGCATATTCAGCAGTGATGCATTGTGGGATACCTCATATACTCAATCCAACCTGAATAATCACAAATATTTTCTGTTTAAAAGCAGCAAAGTTCTGTTTTACAAACAAAAAGCAATAATTAAGTAAAGCTCTCCTACCATGAAACTCCTCCTCTCCAATCATCCCAATCACAGAAAGGTACACAGGAGAAACTGCACAATGTCTGGGCTTACAATTTTGGCAAAATCTGCTTGTTCTCCATCAACAGTGTGTAAAAATAAATGTTCAGAAAATTAAGGAATCACTGGCACTCCCAACAGACCCAACATGTATGTACAGTGGGATGCGATAGTTTGGGCAACCTTGTTAATTGTCATGATTTTCATTTCTTTTTTGTGGTGCCTAAATTTATGCACCTGCCTAATTTTATTTAAACAATTATTGCGCACTTTTTGTAAATCTAATAAACTTAATTTCAATTCTCAAATATCACTGTGTGTGTCTCCTATATGATATATTTAACTAACATTTTTTATCATAACGACCAACGATTTATACAGGAAAATCATGACAATTAACAAGGTTGTCCAAACTTTCGCATCCCACTGTAGGTAAGCATACAATCAGCATACACTGGCGTCAGACTAACAAATGAATAATACTTGTTAAAATTAAATTAGCTGCTGCTGCTGCTACCTGGTGGCATTGCCAGTTTAATATATTTCAAATATGGGTTACAGGATCATGAAGAGAACCTGGGAGCCATCCTGACTAGTTCAAGGATAGCAGATTTGCCAGTTCTGGAGCTGAAATATAGTGCTGCACATACCTGTTCCGTTGTAAGACTCAGTAAAAGAAAAATATAACCTTTTATCTTTTACAGAGAAAAAGATGAAGACACAGTGGAGGTCTGCGAAAGAAGTGAGAACTTGAAAAGGAAAAGATTTCCAAATTAGAAAGGGTGCCTCCAGCTGGATGACTTGCCATCATACAGACACACTCGAGTTCCTGAGACCCTCCTTGGACTGGTAAGTCTGCCTTAAAGGAATATTATCAATACCCAAGTGTTCTAAAATGACAATGTACAAATGATGTCTAAGTAGCTGTGTAAACATTTCCATACTTTTCATGTTAAATATCAGAGGCAAAAGCTTTAATTTATTGAGTGTAGGATTTAGCTATATTAGGACAAATCAATTGCAGAAGGGGTGTCTGCTTCAATGCACAGCCAGTGTTGCATATCAGACTATAGAGTATTTTTCTCAGAAAGCAAAAACAGTAGGAAAAGCTGTGATAATTACAAATGTTCATAACAAGTTTCCTCTGCTCTCTTCAAACACTTCAGTCAGAAACACAGGACCACAGCAGCTGCATGTGTTTGGAGCTTTCTCTCTCTCACACACAGAATTACACACAGGGTTAACTGATCAAGTGTGAGGGGAATTTCCCCTCTCCTCATGGCTCATTCTGCCTTCAGTTTTGGCGTCAGTAAAGTTTGAAAGTAGAGGTTGCTAGTGAAATGTATACACCAGTACTTAGCTGCACTTCCCAAACAATTCCTATCTCAATTGAGAAAAAATATGTAAATCGATAGTGTTGATTTAAAGGACTGTAACGAGAGCGATATGAATTCTGCCATATTTATTTCATTTTAAACAAGACCAGTTCACTGGCTGTCCTGCTGAACCTCGGCCAGTAATATTTTTAGTTCTAGACCCGGAACAAGCATGCAGCAGATCAGGTGTTTCTGATATTATTGTCAGATTTGACAAGACTAGCCTCATGCTTGCTTCTGGCGTTATTCAGACACTACTGCAGCCAAATAGACCAGCAAGGCTGCCAGGCAACTGGTATTGTTTAAAAGGGAATACATATGTCAGTCTCCATATCCCTCTCGCTTCAGTTGTCCTTTAAAAAGCTAGACTAGTGTATTCATTTTTTACTTGTGAAAAGATAGTACTGTGAACATAGTACTAAGACTATATATACTTCTTGTCATACCCCCCTTGGCTTTGACATACTGCACTATAAAGGGCTCTCCATCTCTCTCCTTATTCCTCATACAGTACTAAGTATGACATACAATACAGTGATGATGAACTGTAATCTGGGAAATAAGTGACATCATCACACAGCGCCGTCTCAATTTTGGAAAGTTGGGTCAGGAGATGGTAGACCCAGAAGGGGCAGTGTAGATAAAAGTGTGAATAAAAGGGCAAATAAATCAGGTGTGAGCAGAAGCTGACATTTGGTGAAGTGCTGTTACCAATATTATAATACCAGCTGTGAGATGCAGTGTTTTTCAGGGTGGGGAAGATTCCTTATTTATCCCTTTCTCTTTCAGGGGAAGTTGGCAATACTTGTTGTCAAGGACATGGCAAAAGTCAGAAGTTCACATACTTCGGAGTACACATTTTTCGAATGTAAAGAGCCAAAGGTCGACCTATATTTGAGATCGACTTTATTTTAAGTATGGTATACAGAGTACATAAATGTACAGTTTGTACAATATTAGGCTCGGGCCACACCATAACGGATGACGTAGTGCCACTGCCTCATTCACACTAGCATCATTGTGCATCCATGATCACTTGGGTCCATCCCTGCTACCACTCAGGTCTGTGAATGCATCCAATAGTTAACATAGGATTCATTGTCACCTCTGTTTCTGCCTTCTGTGAAATGGACAAAATGGCCTCAATTCTGGTAGCTATGTGCAGTAAATATTTTTTTGCGGGTAAAATATCTCATGTGGTATTTTCCACTTTTTCAGCAATTCTGAAAGATTTTTCTTCATTTCCAAACGTGCGGAAAATGCATAAAGTGCGTCAAAAAGTGTGTTATTTCAGTGGTAAACATGCGGTAAATAAATAATAGTACTTTTTAAAGGGAAGGTCCAAGCAAAATAAAAAAATGAGTTTCACTTACCTGGGGCTTCTACCAGCCCCATGCAGCCATCCTGTGCCCTCGTAGTCACTCTCTGCTGCTCCAGACCCCCGCTTGCAGCTAGTTAGTGGTGCCATGCGTACATTTTTATGTGTTGCACCACTAACGCATAAAAATGTATGCGTTAATGTTCCTGCACTAGCGAGAATGCGTAAAAATGTACGCAATTCGGCCCGCCAACCCCCGAGGTCGGCTAGCTGCCTGCGGGGGACTGGAGCAGCAGAGAGTGACTACGAGGGCACAGGATGGCTGCATGGGGCTGGTAGAAGCCCCAGGTAAGTTAAACTCATTTTTTTATTTTGCTTGGACCTTCCTTTTAAAGGAAACCTAAAAGGAAGTAAAAAAAATGAGTTTCACTTACCTGTGGCTTCTACCAGTCCCCTAAAGGCGTCCTGTTCCTGTGCCTGTCCTTAATGATTCTCCGTTCTCAGGACGTTATTGCAGAGGGGAACACGAAGAAGGATACGCGTGGCCAGGGCCGTGCAGGCGCAGTGGCCCACCGACTCTGCGTAGGCGAAAATGAAACAAGCTGGCAGTAGGAGAATGGAGGATCGTTGAGGACTGGCATGGTCACAGGACAGCTGTGAGGGGCTGGTAGGTTTCCATTAATTGTCTTCCATAAGTTAGGATAGTCTTTGGTAGATTTTTTGATGGGGGGGGGGGGGGGGAAGGTGTATTTGATTTCGTGGCAACCTATTAAAACCTATTAAAACATTAAGACATTCCCTATAAAAAAAATCCAGTAAATGTTTGGAGTTTTATCTTTTCTATTACACAGCCTGAATAGGAACTCAACTTAAAGTGGACCCAAATTAAAAATACAAGATTTCAGAAATAAAATCTATTTTCTAAATTATAATAATAAATAGCAGCCTTTTTTTCAGCTGCATGATGACAAATATAAAATATTTCACATTTATTGGAGGAACCCCTCCCTTCCTTTCAAATTGCCGGGATTTTTCCGGCAAACTGGTGGAGTAGATGGTGTCCAGCAATGGAGGAATTGCTAATGGCTGCCCCCAGTATAACCCTAGCTATGAAAAGAGAAGGGTGAAAAGCATGCACTGAAATGATCATAGGTTTGAAGGAGTGTTTATTTATCTTTGTATGTGTCAGAGTGGTGCAACTAAATATTTTAAATAAAAAAAAATGTTTGGTTTGGGTCCGCTTTAAAACTTTAAAATGCATACAAATTGTAATTTGCTTGAAAACCCGACCAGAATTGAAGCCAATGTGTCAGTTTTCACAGCAAGTGTAAGCTGAGCCTTAGATACAACAAATATATGCATAATAAAGTTAAATAAATCCAGTTCAGGGGCCTAAAGAGAGCAGCCCACATCCACACTGCAGCTGTATAGTAAGTACCATTTTAAAGAAGAAGAATTGAGCTGTTATTCTTTCAGCAGAACATAATATATTTAGATGTAATATTTATTTGGCCATTCGATTTTTTTAGATTTGAATTTGCACATTTTGTGCTTCAAATTACCAAAATAAAGAAAGCTTTTGATGCATACAAATCATAGGCAAAGAAATCACAATTGTTATAGAAAAAAAAGTATTATTAGGGAATCAATCAAGTAAGCTTCCAAATAAAAATGTCCTTGGGCACTCACAAATCACCCTTTCTGCTTCTGCATTAATAGGCAAAAAAGGTCAGTTAGTTTTCAAAGATATCCAAGAGACATGTAGATACATACATTCCTTGTAGAACACGGGCTTCCCTTTTAGGTTTACAAACCATAGAGATTTTGGAGCCTTTCCAGGCAACCTGTTTAAAGAAATGTAACCTGTAATGAGAAAAGTTCCCCTGGAGGGTACTCACCTCGGGTGGGGGAAGCCTCCGGATCCTATCGAGGCTTCCCCCGTCCTCCTGTGTCCCACGGCGGTCTCGCCGTGCGCCTCTGAAAAGCGGGGATGTAAATATTTGCCTTCCCGGCTCCAGCGCAGGCGCAGGCGCAGTATCGGCTCTCCGCTCGGAGATAGGTGGAAATAGCCAATCGCTGTTGGGCCGCTCTACTGCGCAGGCGCAAGTCTCCTGCGCCTGCATAGTAGAGTGGACCCGACGGAGATTGGCTATTTCCACCTATCTCCGACCGGAGAGACACAACAGCACCACCCGCTGGAGCCAGGGAAGGTAAATAAATGTAGCTTGTCAGGCTTGTCGAGCCAGAATTGCCGGAGATTTTGTGGAACCAGCGCTGTATTGCCTGCAGCTACAGGGGAGGGGGAAGCCTCATTGGGACCCTAAGGCTTTCCCCTCCCAAGGTAAGTACCCCCACAGGGGACATTTTATTCAGTACAAGGTCTCTTTAAGATTTCATATTACACAGAAATTGGAGCCTTCTGAGTCTCCACACAATAGGTGTACATGCTATACAGGAATTAGAGCCTTTCCAGTTTCCTTAACCTCCCTGGCATTCAGTTTCTGTGCAAAAACTGATCCTATTAATTTTCACAACCTTTTTTCTTGTAACTTACGAAAATATGTCAAGCAAGGGTCTAGTATACATTTTGAGTTTAATAAAAGCTTGAAACGGAAAATCAAAACTAAATTTCAAAATTACTCCCCAAAATCTCTGATTAGTTATACTTCCAAACTGCAGCTGCTCAACCTGCACTAATGTGAATGTAAAGGTGGCCATACATCTAGCAATGATGGGCAGATTCGACCAAGAGACAAATGTCTTTCTCTAATCTAATCTGATTAGAGAGAAATACTGTGCCCATACTCTGCAGGCCGATTCCCGATCAATTTAAGCATGAAATCACTCAGGAATCAGCTGCGTCCATTGCCTTGTCGCTGTCCTTCACCCCTGTATAAACGTACCCCCGTATGTGCATTTACACATTACCTGTCCTGTGTCGCCCAACACTTGGTGCCCATCTGTCTTCAGAATCCCCCACAAATGAGGTACAGGTGTCTCTCAGTATAGGCTAGCAAGGTACAGGTGTCCCCAGTATAGGCTAGCTAGGTACAGGTGTCCCGCAGTATAGGCTAGGTAGGTACAGTTGTTGCCTAGTATAGGTTAGGTAGGTACAGGTGTCACCCAGTATAAGCTAGCTAGGTGCAGGAGTCTCCCAGTATAGGTTTTGCAATGCTCAAGTGTCCCCCAGTATAAGTTTTCTAGGTGTAGGGGCTCCAGTAAATGTTATATACACACCTGATTAAAAACATACAACTAGATAACCTCAGTTGGAGGAGGATTAAAGTTAAAACGTAACTTTTAATATATTACTGATAAAAGGTCAAAATAAAACTGCTAGACACCAAAAGTGAAGTGAAACAGTGGGCAGGGACATCGTTAGTAAATGATAATCCCAATTAAATTCAAAGGGATATTGTCTCTGCTCACACTGAATTGTAAATCAAAAACACCCCCTAAATCAAGCCAAACCCTGCATGTTTCAACGCCTCGATGAGAGTCTTCGTCAGGGGATAAACAAAGTGCAACGTGCTATAAGTATGTAGTGCAATAAATCTACATAACATTCACATAAAACATCACAATTTGATATGCTGTTATTTGATAGCAACAGTTAACTGGCTGCTGCTTTCAGCTAACAGCATATCAAATGACATAATATTCCACATTTTAACTCTTAGGGCTAGTGCACACCGAGCGGCTTTTTGGCCGGTTTTGCGGATACGCTACGGTAATGCATTTCAATGGGGGTGTGCACACCAGAGCGTGAGGCGTTTTGCTGAAACGCATACTCCCGGGGTGAGGCATTTTTTGGATTGCGGAGGCGTTTCTGCCTCCAATGTTAAGTATAGGAAAACGCAAACTGCTTTGAAAAACAGCAGATCAGAGCGGTTTGCCAGGCGGTTTTGTTACAGAAGCTGTTGAGTAACAGCTTTACTGTAACAATATATGAAATATGCTACACTGAAATCCGCAGCAGCAATCCGCAAAACGCCTCATAAAAATAAAAAAAGCGTTTCAAAATCTGCTAGCATTTTGCGGATCTGCTAGCGGGTTTTGGTGTGCCCCAGGCCTCACTCAGTGGCATAGCTAAGGAGCTGTGGGCCCCGATGCAAGTTTTACAATGGGGCCCCCCAAGCACTCTATACATAACAATTGATACAGCAACTACAGTGTCAGAGGTGCGAGAAGGGGATGGGGAACAGTTTGTTAATGATTAACACTATTTAAAGTATCTATAGAAGTGATTATTATGAGCACAGCTACAATAGAGAGCTAATACTGCAGTTGAGGGAAGGCCCTTCAGGGCCCCTCTGGCCCAAGGGCCCCGATGCGGTGGCTACCTCTGCACCCCCTATTGCTACTCCCGTGTCTTACTGTAAAAACTCCTTCATACAGTATATACATGACAGTCCATTAAGTTGAACTAAATGATTGCAGAAGATGAATAGGGGAATGCTCATACCTCATATCGCTGTCCATCTTCCAGTGAGTTTGCAGCTTTAGCATCCAGATGCAAGAATTGGGTAAGGAGATACACACAGAGAGATTGTTGGTGGAAAATGATGGTGCCACTCAGCTAATGTTTCCTTTTTCACATGAGAATAGTAAACAAATATGGTATTCTCACTCAAATGCTTTTCTGCAAGTGTGCAGGAAAGCATTTGGCACCTTTTGGCGGTTTTCACCGGCACTTCCCGGCGTACATGTTTTTGGCTACTGAAGGGGGACACAGATGCATGACGTTTAGTGATTCTGGAAGCTGCATGCATCGTCCCAGATTGCCTCACGACAGGAAAAATTGGGATCAGAACACAGCATTTTGGTTAACAACAGTAAATGACGGTACTGGTGCTGTCTATTCATTCATTTGTCGTTTAACGTTGTGGGATTCCCATGTGAACCGGGCCTCAGTCAGAAGATACAGCGCAGCAAGTGCTAGCAGAAAGACTGGTGTTTCACCAACTAAAATGTTTCATCTTCGGTCTAGCTACAGACAACCCAACCCACACAGGAAATGCTCTGATTGTTTAGTATAAAAGATTCATTTATTACTGGTAATCTTGCCATTTTCATTGTCAGCATTCCTTGAAAGTACGCTTTATTGGCAATTTTAATTGCTTGGTAATATGACACTTAAGCTGTGTTCTAGATTAATAGTGTCATCAGAACCTCAAGCAATGAATCACCTAAGCCAGCTATAATTGGATGTGTGATTAATTGCTAAAATTAGAAGATATTTTTTTTACACAAAGCTGCTCCATTCCATATGTTTCCTACAAATCTTTTAGTGGCTGGGAAGAGTACTGGGCATAGGACCAATGTCACCGTCCTGTGATCCTAAGCTGGTTGCTTTCCTGGAGGACTCCACTACATCTTGCAATAGTTGCAATGGCTGTCTGTGTGCGATGCATGAGGGCTGCACTGAAACAACGATTTTGCCTGCCATGTTTTACAAATGTCAACCCACTGGGCTCTGCTAATAGCAAGGCTAATAGCTGGCCTCTGATAATAGTGTTTGCAATGCACGAGGGCTGCACTGAAACAAAGATATCACCTGCCATGTTTTACCAATATCAACCCACTGGCTCTGCTGATAGTAGGGAGACATTGTTGGACAATGAAGTATAAAGTATACCTGGCATGAAAAGCACAAGGTGGCTTCCATATTTATTTCCTTTTAAACAATACTAGTTGCCTGGCAGTCCTGCTGATCTATTTGGCTGCAGTAGTGTCTAAATCATACACCTTAAACAAGCATGCAGCTAATTCAGTCAGAATTTTGTCAGAAACACCTGATTGTCTTGATATGTTCAGCGTCTATGGCCAAAAGGAAGTAAAATAAATGAAGCAATACATTGTACTGTATTATTGATGAGGGCTTTACTTTAAGCTATTTAAAGACAACTAAGTATAAGGAACTAAGTCTTATTTTACACTACAAAACACAAATTTCCTCAGGGAAAGCCAGATGCATGGCTATTTACTGTATATTAGGGTGATACAGAAAGTTGTGTGGCTGTCTATTTTGCGATACTGGGAAAGAAAGGTGATACTTGAATCATCCATTGCTGCAGGTGGAAATGTAACTGTTTTCGACCTCTGATGAGGACCCGGAACAGTTTTTTTTTTTATACAATGATGTAATTTCAAATGTGAGATTTTGGGGGTTTCTTTTGCTCTCATTTCATGATATCTCTGTAGCGTGCATACAGTATTCTGAATATTCTGCATCTGCCTTCCCCTAGAAATGTGTTATATATGTGTGTATGTTCACATGTATCACGTGTGCATGCTATGCAGTGCTTAATGAACACAAGCAAGAAGAAAACGCCAATTTCTCCAAACTCAGACAATGCTTCATTGGACTTCTGATCTTGTGGAATCAGCTGTACATATTTCCTTCTTTTTTTTTTTTTTTTTAACAAATATGTAGCACTATACATTACAAAAAGTGCCTTTTTAATCTTGACAACACTTTTATGTATTCATTTTTTCTAGTTCTGAGTACCTTCTTGAAGTACTAAGTACCAGAGATGAGGTGGGGGAATACTTAATTCCACATGTCCTTATCACCAATGAATGAGCTGCGCACACTAAGCATTTTACTGTGGGAGACTTTCCTCACAGACTCCTTCAGACATCTTGAGTGACTTCAACAGCGCAAACCTGCACCAGGAGCTGCCCTCTACAAGCAGCACATTGCGTGCCACACCACGAACCAAAACACCCTGGACCTCTGCTACACATTTTCTAAAAAATGCATATAAGGCAGCTCAAGGGGCTGCCCCGGGTAACTTTGATCAATGCCTAATCTATGTAATCTCCACCTACAGAAGGCACCTTGAGACCACCAAGCCTGCTTCGTCAGCCAGTCATCCCTTGAGTCACCCTGCCTAGATGAATGGACAGAGAATATCACATCCTATATCTGCGAGGCGAGGCGATATACATCCCAACAAAGGTCTTTCCTAATAACAAACCCTGGCTCAACAGAAATCTGCATCAGCTCTGGAAACTCAAGGCGGAAGCACACAATTCCGGCACCCCAGAACAGTCCAGGGTAACCAGAACCTCCCTAAACCGGGTACTAAGAGCTGCAAATAGGGTCTACTCCAATAAGCTGAGCCTTACCCTCCTGTCCAACAACCCATGGGAGGTCTGGAAAGTCCTTAGGGTAACCACAAACTTCAACAACTTGTGCAAGCCAGCTGGCTCCTGTCCTCACCTCCATATTCACCAAATCCCTAACAGAAGGCAAAGTATCCTCCTGCTTCATAAAATGCACAACCACTCCCATCCCCAAAAAGGTGGGAAATACATCCCACAATAACTTCAGGCCTGCAGCCCTAACACCCACCATCATGAAGATATTTGAGAGGTTCTGACCAACCTCACGTGCTCTTCCAATGCCCTATTGAACCTACTCCAATTTGCACACAGGGCAAACAGGTCCCTAGCAGACGCCATCAACATTAGTGTGCCGTATATCATGGAAGAGCTCGACAGACCTGATTCCTATACCAGGATCTTTTTCCTGGACTTAAGTTCCGCTTTTACCATTTAATCAAATATCCTGCATGATAACCTTGTTCAACTCAGAGTTGACTCCACTCTGTGCACATGGTTTAAGATCTTTCTCACCAATAGCACACAACTAGTTAAGTTCGGCAGCTGCTCCACCCATAATAGAACCAACAACATAGGCACCCTGCAAGGGTGTGTACTGTCCCCAATCCTGTTCTCCCTGTACTTAAACAACTGTACCTTATTTACCATCTCTGTCAAGGTCCTCAAATTTGTAGATGACACCAACACCTTGCTCTCATAGATAAAAATAGAGAGAATGCTTACCACAGAGATCGAGAGAATCTGCTAATGATGCAAAGACAACAAGCTCTTCCTCCATGTGGCAAAAACTTTGAACTGAATGTGGACTTCAGAAGGTGCACACCAACACTCAACCCAGTCTTCATTGAAGGAACTGAAGTCACCAGAGCATCAAGTGTTTGGTTCCTTGGCACAACCATTACCAACGATATGAAATAGGGTTAGAATACCACCTAAATTCAGAAGAGGGCCCAGCAAAGGTTGTTCCTACTACAACAAGTGAAAAAGTTTGGAATGCCAAATGAGCTCCTGACCAGCTTCTACACTGCCACCATCAAGTCTATCCTCTGATCCTCCAATATCATCTGGTATGCAAGTGCAATCGCGAGCAATATGTACAAACTTCATAGAGCGATCATTGGGTCACCCCATGCCACCACTGGACCTCCTTCACACTTCCAGACTGAGGACAAGGGCCAACAGGATATCCCACAACCTCTCCAACCCTGGCAGTCACTATTTCAAACTTCTCCCTTTGGGCTTCCACTACAGAACCATTCCCTCCAAAAGCTCTAGACACAGAAAAACCTTCTTCCCCCAAGCCCCTACATCAGAAAATCCCCTATCTTCCCAGAACCCCCGTGCATAACCGATACCGTGCCTTAATCTTCTCTTTCTTTGTGCCTGCCTATCTCATTGTTAATCACTGTCTGTCATCTGCCCTATTTGCCATTGCCACGTGTACCACAAATAATTCCAGGTGTGACACCTGCAGTGCTTGGCAAATAAAGCAGATTCTGATTTTGAAGAGCTCTCTGTTGACTTGTGTTGAGGCCACTGCGCCATTTTTACAGGTGGTATTGTGTGTACTCTGGCGTAGAATGCATTCAAAACAAACACCCCTGTTCTTTATTGAACCCAATAGCATTATCCACTTTCAAAAGGTGAGAATGCCATTTAGGGATCTGTAGAGTATTTATCAGGATGCTCACTCCTTTACAAATATTATAATGGTGCCAGTAAATGTGGATGGGCAATGGAAACAAAAAGTGGTGAATAGAATGCATAGAGCAGTTGATCCCCAATTTTATCATAGGCCCCTTGTGAAATTTAGAACATACGGCCTAAAAACAGCACAACAAGTTTGCCAGGAACAAAACTGGTTACTAAAATTTGTTAGAGAGATTACAGCAGTTTGACTGTATCATGGACTTAAAGTATAGTCATTTCTAATATCTGTGGAGGGATGTGGTAGGAACATTCATTCAGCACTCTGATTCACAACTATAGACAAAAGAGCTGTTCTGGAAGTGTATGGTAAAATGACATAATATGCTGTGACAATATTGTCAGATTGTGTATGAGGCCTGATGCTGAGGAGGAATGCTAAGATTAGTTAATACAAGAGAAAAAAACACCCGGGTAAAGCTGGAAGCAAAAATCTCTGTCAGTGAAATACTCGTTTTGTTCAGTCACCACATTGTTATTTAATCTGATGGCTTTTAGCCTGTGTTAGCTATAAGAACTAGAGAGCTAGGTCGACAATGACATATAAAGAGACAGAGCTAAGGTCTAGCATTGTTTCCATGCAAGACTTCACCCATTGCTTCAACTTAAAGGCAATGGGCCTGATACAGTTGTCAGACTCGCCAGCGTTAAACGCTAGTGAGTCCGATAATCAGGCGACAATAAAGTCGCCTGATCCAATTGCATTTAGCCCTAGGCAGGGTGTTAAAAAAACTTGCTTGGGCGATATTATCGCCCAGCAAGTTCCTTACACCCTAACCTATTACACTTTGCATGCCTCCGGGAAGCGATGCTTCCCAGCAGACATGAGCATTAGCTTAGACCTGCAAAAAGCAGGACTAAACATGCTAACGCACGTCATCGCCGCTGCATCTGAGGGTCTCCTTTAATAAGGAGACCCCCAGAGCTCCCCGCCGGCTGCCGCTAGTCTGTGCAACCCCCCACGTAGCTGCAAAGATACTTGGAAGCAATTTCCCTACTGCCGCTTAACACCCACTGCATCTCGCCGCAAGTCCCTGCCGTGTAATTACAGTGCATGAGTCACTATAATTACTCTCTCTATAGCAGAGTTGCGGCAAAGCATCTTTGAATCAGCCACCAGGGCTCCCCATTGGCTCACAGTCTGAGCCATTTTCATTGGTCCAAACTGTGAACCAATGGGGAGCCCTGGCAGCTGATTCAAAGATGCTTTGCCAGGACTCTGCTATAGCGAGAGTAATTCTCATACACTGTAATTACACGGCGGGGACTTGCGGCGAGATGCGGCGGGTGTTAAGCGGCAGTAGGGAAATTGCTTTTAAGTATCTTTGCAGCTACGTGGGGGGTTGCACAGACTAGCGGCAGCCGGCGGGGAGCTCTGGCGGTCTCCTTATTAAAGGGGACCCCCAGATGCAGCGGTGGAAGATGGCGACGTATGTTCGGCGGGTGTGCGCATGTGTGGGGAGTGAGGCCGTGGTGCTGATGGACAGCACCACAGGGTAAAACCTCGCTCGCCCCTCGCCCATGACAAGGGAGCCTCACTCAGGCTTTTGCCTGAGTTATGCTCCCTAACGATCGACCATCGCATGAGTGAAATTGGCAATAGGATTTGCCGGTAATCCTCGTGCGATGGCAAGGTGATAAGTAGCTTGCATCTGCAAGCTACTTATCACCTTGAATATCATCAGGCCCAATGTATCATAAGTTCATAAATATGATTTCTTCATAATGTTAAGGTTTTTTTTTATAAGTTGTAAAAGTAAATTATTCATTTTAATCACATAAATATGAAATATTAATATTTTATACTCATCACTTTTAGTAAGCATATGGTCAACTCTAAGCATGACCAGCAGCTTAGTGCAGCTCATAAGGCAGCTGCTGTTGTGAAACAGAGCTGATGGTCAGGAAGATGAGATGACACACACTGCAGTCTGGTCCACATAAGTAATATACAGTTACTAATAAAAAGGCCTGCCGGTTAAATAATGGGCGCTAGGCCATGGCCACTAACAACCCACCGCAAAGCGCACACATACGCGTCCTGCTCACCTGTCCCCCACCGCTGTCTGAAGTATAAGCACACAGGGAGATGTTGCTTGCTTGGCAGTTGGAAAAAGCTGTTACTTCCCACACTGAAATGAGGTTCACAGACAGCAAACTGTCAGGTCCGGAAGCACGGACACAGGGACACAAGAGGACACAGGGACACAAGGGTTTTATTTTATAGGATGTACATAAATATTTGGACAGAGACTTTTTTAATTTTGGTTCTGTACATTACCACAATTAATTTTAAATGAAACAATTCAGATGCAGTTGAAGTGCCGACTTTCAGCTTTAATACAGGGGGAGAACAAAACAATTGCATTAAAATGTGAGGAAAATAAAGCATTTTAGTTTCTTGATTTCAGGGGCTCACAAGTAATTGGACACATTAAATGACTGGAAATGAAATGGTTATTTTTGATACTTGGGTGAAAACCCTTAGCTGGCAATGACAGCATGAAGTCTTGAACTCATGGACATCACCCAGTGCTGGGTTTCTTCCTTTTTAAGGCCCTGCCAGGCTTTTACTGCAGCGACTTTCACTTGTTTTTTGTTGTTGGTCTTTCTGTCCAAAGTTTAGCTTTCAACAAGTAAAAATGCATGCTCAATTAGGTTAAGATCAGGTGACTAGCTTAAGAATTTTCCACTTCTTTGAGTTAATAAGCTCCTAGGTTGCTTTGACTGTATGTTTTAGGTCAGTGTCCATCTGTATCATGACACGCCGCTAATTTGACTGTATTTCGCTGAATTTGAGCAGACAGTAGGTCTCTGAACACCTCAGAATGAATTTGGCTGCTTCTGTCCTGTGTCACCATCAATAAACACTAGTGTCCCAGTGCCACTGGCAGCCATGCACACTCAAACCATCACACTGCCTCCATGTTTTACAGATAATGTGGTATGCTTTGGATAATGAGCTGTACCACGCCTTCTCCGTCCTTTTTTTCTTGCCATAATTCTGGTAGAGGTTGCTCTTGCATTCATCTCTCTAAAGGCTGGTTCAGACGGACGTTTGAAGGCGTCGCGTTCATTGGCGTCACGGCGGCAATGCGTTCGGGCTTTCAGCAGTGTTCGTGTTGCGTTCGGATGCGGTCGCGTTTTTTCTTCCCCTAGGGGGACATTACCCGTAGCGGTTAACCGCCCCTGGAAGCTACATGTAGCTTCCAGGGGCTCCTTGAACGCCAGGGAAAATCGGGACCCGAACGCCGCGTTCGTGCAAACGCGCATGAAAGCTTGGTACAAAGGCTCCCATTCACTTGAATGGGAGCGTTTAACGCCAAGCCACGAACGCTGGCTGTAAACGCTCTGCAAGCGTCCGTCTGAACCAGCCCTAAAGAGAGCCAGAACTGTGCTGGCTTTTTTAGATTTCTTTAGCAAAGTCCAATCTAGCCTCTCTATTTGTGAGGCTTATGAGTGGATTGCACCTTGCAGTGCATCTTCTGTATTTACTTTCATGCAGTCTTCTTTTTTAGAAAGTTTTGTTCACTTGGTTGTTTGTTGTGAAGTGGTTTCTCTTCCCCATGAAAATTATTCTATGATCATCCACCACTGTTGTCTTTCATGGACGTCCAGGTCTTTTTATGTTGCCGAGTTCACCAGTGCTTGCTTTCTTTCCCAGGATGTACCAAACAGTAGATTTTGCCACTAGTAATAAAGTAGCAATTTCTCAGATTTTTTTTTGTTTTCACAGCTTAAAAAGACTTAGAGATGAGTCTAACTAAAATTTTTGTTTACTTACCTGGGGCTTTCCTCCAGCCCCATAAGCATTGCTGTGTCCCTCGCCATCCTCCTACGATGTCCGTTCAGCCACGGTGAGCCCTGGTAAGCGGCTGACTTCACTCAGTCAGACTGAGCCGATTACCGGGGGTTGACTGCGGGAGAACGGTGGCACTGAGGAGGACGGCGAGGGACACAGCCATGCTTATGGGGCTGGAGGAAGACCTGGGTAAGTAAAAAAACTACAGTGAGACTTATCTCTGAGTCTCTTTAAGGATGGTTGCTTTCACCTGCATGGAGAGCTCATTTAACCGCATCTTAGCTGTTCACAGCAAAATCTTCCATATGAAAACACCACTCCTCAAATCACCTCTAGGCCTTTTATCTGCTTAAAGGACAACTGAAATGCGAGACATATGGAGGCTGCCATATTTATTTTCTTTTAAGCAACACCAGTTACCTGGAAGTTCTGCTATCTATCTGGCTGCAGTAGTGTTTGAATCACACCAGAAAAAAGCATGAAGCTTATCTTGTCAGATCTGACCAAAAATGTCAGAAACATCTGATCTGCTGCTTGTTCAGGGTCTATGGATTTTTATCCAGAGGCAAATCTCCAGCAGAGCTGCCAGGCACCTGGTTTTACTTAAAATGATAAATAAATATGCCAGCCTCCATATACCTCTCACTTCAGTTGTCTTTAATTGATAATTACATAATGTACTTGTCCACACCAGCCCATGAAATAGCCTTTGAGTCATTTGTCTAATTACTTTTGAGCCCCTGAAATGAAGGGAATGGGTTAAAAAAAATATTTAGTTGCTTTACATTTTTATGCAATCATTTTGTTCCCCCTACTGTATTCAATTTTAAAGTCTGCACTTCAAATGCATCTGAGTTGTTTTATTTAAAATTTATTGTAGTAAAGTACAGAACCAAAATTAGGAAAAAGTTGTCTCCGTCTACATATTAATGGACCTAACTGTATATCCTCTCTTCTCCTAACAGAGTAAACCCATACCTCCAAACTTTTGAAACCAGGAAAAAGGGACACTAAGCACTGCCCCAATTTTATAAGCAATATGCTCCCCCCCCCCCCCCCCCCCCATAAAGTTTCCTGGTGTCTAGTGGTGTTCTAGGGTTGCCAACCCAATTTCTATTTTTTCCTGGACAAAATGGTCAAAAAATCTGGACACCGTGCGTTTTGGACGGACAGGGGGTGGAGTCAGGGGCGGAGTCAATAGCGGGCTTTTTAGGGAAATTCTTGTGAATTTCAGGAGGAAAAAAAACATAGCTGAAGCAGGTGATTACTGCATAAGGCTCATGTGAAATAGCCCTCCTGAAATGAGAAGAATTGTTTCCCCATTAAAGAAACATGTTGTCAGTGCTATATAAATACATAATACTATGGTAAGACCTTAGGCTATGACTATAGTAGGATTAGATTGTGAGTCCCTCTGAGGACAGTCAGTGACATGACTATGTACTCTAAAGTGCTGCAGAAGATGTCAGTGCTATATATAAATACATAATACTATGGTAAGACATTAGGCTATTACTATAGTAGGATTAGATAGTGCGCTCCTCTGAGGACAGTCAGTGACATGACTATGTACTCTGTAAAGTGCTGCAGACGATGTCAGTGCTATATAAATACATAATAATATGGTAGGACATTGGACTGTGACTATGGTAGGATTAGATTGTGAGCTCATCTGAGGACAGTCAGTGTCATGACTATGTACTCTGTAATGTGCTGCAGAAGATGTCAGTGCTATATAAATACATAATAATAATAATATGGCTGGACATCGCAGGGATGCTCAGCAGAGCTTGAATATTCGAGCTCTTTTTCAGCTATTCGAGCTCGGTATTCGAGCTCGAATAGCTGCAGCTATTCGAATGGGCTATTCGAATGAACTCGAATAGCCCACTCACTATACGCGCTATTCGAGCAAACAGCGCTATTCGAGCTCGAATACCGAGCTCGAATAGCGTCATAGCTCAGATTGATGTCCTTAGAGCCAATCAGAGGGCTCCCAGGCCCTTTGACGGCAGCCAAACACAGAGGGGGACCCTGGCCAGCCCCTACCCTATAAATAGCGGCCGCCATGTTCGGTTTTTCCGTCCTTGCTTGACTTGTACAGAGAGAGATCTGCTCCTTTGTGCTTTGGCTTAGCAAGTGCTCTATTGTGGTCAATCACCTAGCATTTTTGCTCACATACACCTGCTATACACACCTATATTGTTGTTAGCTAGATAGAGATTGTATTTTAGTTAGTAGCTTGTGTGTTACATAGAGACAGCTGCTGCTGCAGGCAAGCTTACACAGCTTTAGGCCTCAGGGCCTTGCCTGTGTGGGCAGCTGTCCTCCTGTCCTCTGTTAGTTTATTTCTCATCTATACCAGTGTTTCTGCTGTGTATTCTACCCTGTCTTGTCCTTTACTACTGAGTGATTATTGTATTTTGTAGTTATACTACTGTACTAGGGACACTCACTGTTACTGTTCATAGCTCCTGCGTGTGTGTGTGCGTGCACTGTCTGTAATGTACACAGTACTCCCTTCTACTGAATCATCTGATTACTACTGAATCTGATTATTGTATTTTCTAGTTGTACTTACTGTACTAGGGACACTCAGTCACTGTTCATAGGCTAGCTCCTGCGTGTGTGTGTGTGTGCGTGCACTGTCTGTAGTGTACACACACTCTATTTCCTTCTACTGAATCTGATTACTACTGATTATTGTATTTTCTAGTTAGTGTACTAGTGGACACACTCACTGTTCACTGTTCACACTTACTGATTACTGATTATTGTATTTTGTTTTTGTACTGTACTAGTAATCACTTAGCGATCTAATCACTTAGTGATTAGTGTCACCTCACCCACCAACCCACTCCATTAAAGTACCCCACTTTTTCACCCGCCCTTTTAAAAAACTTTTTTGTTTGCGCCCAAAACATCTAAGATGTCTGGAAGTGGCAGCCAGCGCGGTTTGGGCAAGGGGAAGGGCAGCAAGGGAATCAGGAGGAGAGGGAGCAGCATTGTGGCAAGCCGCGCCACCATGCACAGTTCCGCAGCAGCTGCGTCAGTGGCTAACATTCCGCCTATAGCCACTGGCCGTGGACGCCTTGGCCGCCCAGCAGGAGAATCTGCAACTCACGCTGCAGAGACACAGCAGCAGCAGCGTGTAGTACCTGCTCCTATTTTCCTCCAGCCGGGTCGGAAACGTCCCATTGAGGAAAAGGATGCAGCCACTGTGATGCAACTGATGACGGAGGATGAGCAGCCCGCCATCAGCTCTGCATCCAAGGCCTCCACCCTCACCACCACCACCACCCCTGTTCGCAGCAGCCGCCCAGCAGGGCCTGGGGAGGAGGCCAGTTCACTGTCAGTTGGCGACCTGTCATTCAGCAGTCTTTTGACCCCAGGCATCATGAGTCAATTGTCTGCTGTTGTTGGCGATTTTGAGGAGGAGATGCTGATGGGCACTTTGGGGGAGGAGGGATTGGACAGCAAGACTGTGGCGACAGTCAAGCAGCCCATCCATGCATCAGGAGAGGAGTTTGGGGGGTCATCATCCCAGCAGGACATGTTTCAGAAGGGGGAGGATGATGATGATGATGATGACAGGGTGACAGACAAAGACTAGGTGCCACCAGCTCCTGGGGATGTCATCATCATCAGCTCTGAGGAGGAGAAGGAGGATGCGCTTGTGGGCCTTGCAAAGAGGCGCATCATTGCAAGCATTGGCAGCAGTAGGCAGGTCCCACAGCTTGCTGGTGTCTCAGGCTCAGCAGCAGCAGCATCTGCCAGTACCACCACCAGCCGCACCCAAGCCCCCCCCCCCCCAACCACCACAGGGAGACAGGCAGCAGCGGCTCCAGGCCGTAGGGGGTTTTTCATGTCACCAATCTGGCAATTTTTCACCATGCCCACAGTTTACAGCAAGTACGCCACTTGCAACCACTGTCAGTGGAAGTTGAGCAGAGGTGCAGACCCCTTAAAGTTCAGCACCAGCTCTCTTATCAACCATCTTGCTGCTAAACATTACCACCAGCATGAGGAGTTCCAGAGGCTGAAGGCATCTGGTACTGGCAGTGGCACCACACCCATCACTGCACAGCCTTCAGCAGCAGCAGCAGCAACAGCAGCCACCCGCCCTCCTGCTCCTCCAGCACCACCAGCAGGAGTGCGGAAACGCACTGCTCCTCCCCCCTCTGCAACTCCTGCCGCCGACACTGAGGCCTGTTCTGGCAGCCAGTCCTCAGTGGCCTCCTCTGCTGTCTCCGCTGATTCCCGTGCTAGCAAAAGGCGACGCCAGAGCCTTTTGAGCAAGTCCTTCCAGGGGGTGGTTAGGGCTCTGCCTCCCAGCAGCCGTCGCGTGCGGCAGCTGAACGGCTTGCTGGCACGGGCCATGTGCTCCCAACTCCTGCCGTACACACTCGTGCAGGAGGGGAGCGACATGCGTGCGCTGCTTGCTTGTGCAGCCCCAGACTGGCAGCTCCCCAGCAGACACTTCTTCGCCCGCCAGGTCATGCCTGCACTGCACCGCTTTGTGATGGCCAATGTGGAGCGAGGGCTGGAGCACGCGGTTGGTGAAAGGGTCCACGTCACCATGGACTCCTGGAGCAGCCGCTTCGGGACAGCTCGCTACCTGTCCTTCACTGTCCACTGGGTCAGCTTGGTGGAATGGGGTGAGGATGGGAGAGCAGCAGCGGGCACAGCAGCAGCAGCAACACAGTGGGTGGTGCCACCCCGCAGGGTCAGGGGAACTGCAGCAGGTTCCTCCGATCCTCTGCCATCCTCCGGCACACTTGGCCAAACCCCCCGCCTCAGCAGCAGCGTGAAGCCACGCCACTGCCAAGCGCTGCTGCAGTTGGTCAGCCTTAGGAAGACCAAACTGACGGCAACCCATGTGTTGGCCAAACTCCAGGAGCAGGAGAGGATTTGGCTGACCCCCAGAGGCCTCAGAGTCGGAGAGGTGGTGGCCGACAATGTGGCCAATCTGGTTGCCGCAATCGACAGGGGAAACCTGACCCACATCCCCTGTCTTGCCCACGTGCTGAACCTGGTGGTGCAGAAGTTCATGCGCACCTACCAGGGGATGGGCGAACTGCTGGAAACGGCAAGGAATGTTGTGCGTCACTTCCAGCGCTCGCCTGCAGCCTCTGTGAGCCTGGAAGACATGCAAAAGGAGCTGGAGCTGCCACGCCATCGGCTGATCCTTGACGTTCCAACTCGCTGGAACTCCACCACCCTGGCGATGTTGGAGCGTCTGGTTGAACAGAAGCACGCTGTCAACCAGTACCTTGCTCTGGCCACTGTGTCCGCCGCTCAGAAAAGGGACAAGACCAGCAACATCCCGTCCATCGTCCCCGATGATGACTGGGGGCACATGCAGCAGGTGTGCTTAGTGCTGGCTCCCTTTCTGCAGGCCACCAACATGGTGAGCAGGGACCATGCTATGGTGTGCGAGTGGGTGCCCCTGGTTTGTCTGCTGAACTCGGCCCTCGATGCTTTGCTGGAACAGGGAGTGGCAGCCTTGGCCCAGCAGGAGCGGCATGCAGCTGCACAGTCCACCTCTGAGGGGGAGGAGGACTTGGTGGAGGTCCCTGACCTTGCTGCTGATGAGGGGGATCAGCACAGTGCAGCTGAGTTGGTGCGGGGGTGGAGAGAGGATGAGGCGGCAGAGGAGGAGGATGAGGACAGCACTGCCATCGATGTGCCAGCACACGTGGCCCGCCTCTTCCCAATGGCAGCGCACATGCTGATGTGCCTGCGCAGGGGCCCCAGGGTGATCCAGATGAAGCAGAGGGAGGACATCTGGATCAGCATGATGTTGGACCCGCGCCTCAAGGGGAAGTTGAGCCAGTTCCTGCCTCCTGCAGGAGGAGACCCAGCGCAACAAATAAGGAGCTTGCAGCAGGCCCTTGTTGAGCGCTTGGAGGAAGCCTTGCCCCAGCCTTCCACCCCCACTGTCCAGCCAGCACAGCGGCAGCAGCAGGTGCCTGCATCCAGCAGCAAGCGCCCCACAGACCTGCTGTCTCTCAGCAATGAGCTCTACAGGACTGTAGAGGCTCCAGCAGTGACTAGAGAGGAGGTGCATGCAGCAGCATCCTCCTCCGGTCACAGCCAGCGCCTGACCCGCATGGTGGCTGACTACATGGGGTCCTACAGCGGGCTTGACAGCGATGCCCCTGTTGATCCCATGGAGTATTGGGTCAAGCGCCTGGAGATCTGGAGCGAGCTGGCGCAGTACGCCCTGGAAGTGCTGTCCTGTCCCCCTTCCAGCGTGCTGTCCGAGCGCTGCTTCAGTGCAGCTGGTGGCGTGGTCACCGAGAAACGCTCACGTCTGTCTCACAAGTCTGTGGACAGACTGACGTTTCTCAAGATGAACCAGGCGTGGGTGGAAGGCGAGTTCCTGGCCCCTGTTGTCGGCGAGAGGGGGACATGAACTGGCTGCAGGAACCATCGTTAATATGCCTTACCACCCTTTACCACCTCCTGGCTCCTGCTCACTACTAAGCCAGCCTGGTTCAGTTTGACTATTATGTCGCCTGTAGCCACACATTTTACACCTACAGTGGGCTGCTGTGTACTGCCCTTCTGTTGTCTGTCTGTGTTTCCCACTGCCAGGGTACACAGATTTCTGCTGCCACTCTGCCACCAGCTATTACGTCCAACAATAGCTATCTGTTAAATTTGCCTTAAAAAAAAAAAAAATTTAAAAAAAGGTTTAATTTTTCTGAGGTGCCCGGGTTGAAAACTGTGTTGTCCCAGTTGTGTATTGGACACGATGTGGGCTGCACGACCGCTGTCTGGGACCTCCTGTTGTGTTTATTTACAGCCCTGGTATCACCGCTAGGTACCAGGGCTATTATGTCACGCTGCCTGCCTGCTGCCACACTCACACTACTCCTCCATTCCTCCTGCTGCTGCTGCTGCTGTCGGTCTGTGTTTCCCACTGCCAGGGTACACAGATTTACCTTCTGCTGCCACTCTGCCACCAGCTATTACGTCCAACAATAGCTATATCTGTGTAATTTGCTGTAAAAAAAAAAAACAAAAACATTAAAAAAACATTTTTTCTGAGGTGCCCGGGTTAAAAACTGTGTTGTCCCAGTTGTGTATTGGACATGATGTGGGCTTCACGACCGCTGTCTGGAACCTCATGCTGTGTATTTACGGCCTGGTACCACCGCTAGGTACCACAGCCTATTATGTCTCGCTGCCTGCCTCATTGACTGCCTGCTGCCACACAATCATCCTCCTCCTGCTGCTGCTGCTGAATTTACCTCCTGCTGTCTGTGTGTTTCCACTGCCAGGGAGCACATACAATGGCGCTTCCACCATGCGCCACCAGTTATTTATTACGCTTAAAAATAGCTGCATTTCTTTAAAAAAACGAAAAAAATATATATACTTTTTAATACTTTGTGATATTATTTTTAGAGGTGTCCGGGTTGAAAACTGTGTTGTCCCAGTTGTGTATTGGACATGATGTGGGCTTCACGACCGCTGTCTGGAACCTCATGCTGTGTATTTACGGCCTGGTACCACCGCTAGGTACCACAGCCTATTATGTCTCGCTGCCTGCCTCATTGACTGCCTGCTGCCACACAATCATCCTCCTCCTGCTGCTGCTGCTGAATTTACCTCCTGCTGTCTGTGTGTTTCCACTGCCAGGGAGCACATACAATGGCGCTTCCACCATGCGCCACCAGTTATTTATTACGCTTAAAAATAGCTGCATTTCTTTAAAAAAACGAAAAAAATATATATACTTTTTAATACTTTGTGATATTATTTTTAGAGGTGTCCGGGTTGAAAACTGTGTTGTCCCAGTTGTGTATTGGACATGATGTGGGCTTCACGACCGCTGTCTGGAACCTCATGCTGTGTATTTACGGCCTGGTACCACCGCTAGGTACCACAGCCTATTATGTCTCGCTGCCTGCCTCATTGACTGCCTGCTGCCACACAATCATCCTCCTCCTGCTGCTGCTGCTGAATTTACCTCCTGCTGTCTGTGTGTTTCCACTGCCAGTGAGCACATACAATGGCGCTTCCACCATGCGCCACCAGCTATTTATTACGCTCAAAAATAGCTGCATTTCTTTAAAAAAACGAAAAAAATATATATACTTTTTAATACTTTGTGATATTATTTTTAGAGGTGTCCGGGTTGAAAACTGTGTTGTCCCAGTTGTGTATTGGACACGATGTGGGCTTCACGACCGCTGTCTGGAACCTCATGCTGTGTATTTACGGCCTGGTACCACCGCTAGGTACCACAGCCTATTATGTCTCGCTGCCTGCCTCATAGACTGCCTGCTGCCACACAATCATCCTCCTCCTGCTGCTGCTGCTGAATTTACCTGTCTGTGTGTTTCCACTGCCAGGGAGCACATACAATGGCGCTTCCATCATGCGCCACCAGCTATTTATTACGCTCAAAAATAGCTGCATTTCTTTAAAAAAAAATATAGAAGAGAAATAAGTGAAGAAGAAGAAGACGATATAAAAGAAGAAGAAGATATAGAAAAAGAAAAAGAAGAAGAAGAAGGAGAAGAAGAAGAAGATATAGAAAAAGAAGAAGAAGAAGATATAGAAAAAGAAGAAGAAGAAATAGAAAAATAATAATAAGAAGAAGATATAGAAAAAGAAGATATAGAAAAAGAAGATATAGAAGAAGATGAAGAAGAAGAAGATGAAGAAGAAGAAGAAGAAGATGATGAAGAAGAAGAAGATGAAGATGAAGAAGAAGATGAAAATGAAGACGATGATGAAGAAGAAGAAGATGAAGATGAAGAAGAAGAAGATGAAGATATAGAAGAAGAAGAAGAAGAAGAAGAAGAAGATATAGAAGAAGAAGAAGAAGAAGAAGAAGAAGAAGAAGATATAGAAGAAGAAGAAGAATATATAGAAGAAGAAGAAGAAGATATAGAAGAAGAAGAAGAAGATATAGAAGAAGAAGATATAGAAGAAGAAGATATAGAATAAGAAGAAGATATAGAAGATAAAGAAGAAGAAGTGTATACAGTACTGAACAGAATTTTGGACACAACTTCTCTTTCCACCTTTTTTTTTTTTTAAAAGGAACATCCCCACATAATCACTTGCTGTTGTTACTTGGAAAAAAAAAGATGTTTCTTGCATCATTCACCCCCAAAACAAGTGTTGGAAGCTATTTAAGGCCAATTCGAATAGTCAGCTTGAATAATGAGCTCGAATACCGACTCGAATAGTGAGCTCGAATTCCGAGGTTGAATCGAATAGTAAAAAATATTCGACTCAAATATTCGACCGAACTCGAATAATTTACTATTCGAATTCGACCTAACTCGAATAATAAAAAGGGGTATCCGATGATCCCTGACTATAACTATGGTAGAGATTAGACTGATCTCCTCTAAGGACAGTCAGTGACATGACTATGTACTCGAAAGTGCTGCAGAAGCCCCAGGTAAGTAAAAGCTAGCTAAGGTTTTCATCCCACCTGAGGCTTCCTTTAGAATGTACCGGAGACAGGAAAAAATATATACATACCTGGTGCTTCCTCCAGCCTGATCGTCCTGCTGTATCGTCCACATTTGGCCCCAGAAAGTCCTCCAGTCAGAACAGGCGCAGTCCGGCTGTGCATGCACAGAACGCCCCAGACTGGAGGCTCTCCACGGGCAATTGAGGACAATCAAAGTTTGCGGAGGACAGCAAGGGAAAGATCAGTCTGAAGGGGACAGGAGGAAGCCCCGAATATGTATATTTTTTTAGAGGTTCGTCTGATATATTGTTTAAACATGATGGCGAGGTCCCTTTAAGTCCAGTGTGTTGTTGTGATACTCATGATTATAACTATAGAAGAGGGAAAAGGATAAGGACTGCACTGGTCTTAAAATGAATAGTATCAGACTGCAAAAAAAAAAAAAAAAAGACAACACACACAGTGCTTCTACAGCCTGTCACGTCTCTGATCGTGCACAGCTAGTCTGTTCTGCTTGAGTACCTGCTCGCAAGGGCATAGCTAGAAATGACTGGGCCCCATAGCAAAAAAAAATTATGGCCCCCCACGACCTTCCAACCCCACGGACCTCGGACCTCCCACCCAAACATTTTGTGGGGAAATCTGATTTACCCACAATATGCAACCAGATTGTCAGCAGATTTCCCTACAACATGGAACCAGATTGTCGGCAGATTTCCCTACAACATGCAACCAGATTGTCGGCAGATTTCCCTACAACATGCAACCAGATTGTCGGCAGATTTCCCTACAACATGCAACCAGATTGTCGGCAGATTTCCCTACAACATGCAACCAGATTGTCGGCAGATTTCCCTACAACATGCAACCAGATTATCGGCAGATTTCCCTACAACATGCAACCAGATTATCGGCAGATTTCCCCACAAAATGCAACCAGATTGTCAGCAGATTTCCCTACAATATGCAACCAGATTGTCAGCAGATTTCCCCACAATATGCAACCAGATTGTCAGCAGATTTCCCCACAAAATGCAACCAGATTTTTGGCAGATTTCCCCACAAAATGCAACCAGATTTTTGGCAGATTTTCCCACAATATGCAACCAGATTGTCGGCAGATTTCCACACAATATGCAACCAGATTGTCGGCAGATTTCCCCACAAAATGCAACCAGATTGTCGGCAGATTTCCCTACAATATGCAACCAGATTGTCAGCAGATTTCCCCACAAAATGCAACCAGATTGTCGGCAGATTTGCCTACAATATGCAACCAGATTGTCAGCAGATTTCCCCACAAAATGCAGTATATGTAGTTAGGTCTATAGTGGGCTAACATTAATTACCTGGAGGGAGGGTGGTTGGGCAGGCTGGCACACTATTTGCGGTGCAGGCACTGCACTGGGTAGGCAGTTAGGTAGCTGGGTGGGAGGGTAGGCAGATAGGTAGACGGGTGGGAGGGTAGGAAGATAGGTAGATGGGTGGGCAGTTAGGTAGCCGGGTGGGAAGTTAGGTAGCCCGGTGGCAGGGTGGGCAGTTAGGTAGCTGGGTGGGCAGTTAGGTAGCTGGGTGGCAGGTAGGTAGCTGGGTAGCAGGGTAGGCAGTTAGGTAGCTGGGTGGGCAGTTAGGTAGCCGGGTGGGCAGCTAGGTAGCTGGGTGGGCAGTTAGGTAGCTGGGTGGCAGGGTAGGCAGATAGGTAGCCAGGTGGGCAGCTAGGTAGCTGAGTGGCAGGGTAGGCAGTTAGGTAGCCGGGTGGAAGGGTGGGCAGTTAGGTAGCCGGGTGGGAGGGTGAGCAGTTAGGTAGCCGGGTAGGGATGGTGAGCAGTTAGGTAGCCGGGTGGGAGGGTGGCCAGTTAGGTAGCCGGGTGGGAGGGCCTATCCCCCCTGCCTCACCTGGGGTCCCCCCTCCTTCCATCAGCGGCGAGAGAGCGGCATATACAGGAAGCTCCGGCGGAGTAATCAGCCGCTAGAGGTTCAGCTGCCTTCCGGGCTACGGTGTCTCCTCTGTATTGCTGCTCGCAATAAACCAGGAAGTAGTGCGAGCAGCAATACAGAGGAGACAGCGTAGCCCGGAGGCAGCTGAACCTCTAGCGGCTGTTTACCCCATCCGGAGCTTCCTGTATATGCCGCTCTCTCGCCGCTGATAAAAGGAGGGGGGACCCCAGGTGAGGCGGGGGGATCCCAGGTGAGGCAGGGGGTGGGGGGGGCGCCGAGATGAGGGAGGGGGGCCCCGGCGGGTGGGGAAAAAATAAATAAATAAACAAAAAAAAGTCCTCTCAGCTGCGGGCCCCCTGTGACGTAGGGCTGCCGCGGGGCCCCATAGCAACGCTGTGGCTGCTATCCCCATTGCTACGCCCCTGCCTGCTCGGTTTCCCTCAAAGGAAGAAGTGCAGTGCCCACAGGAAAATTGCAATTATCCTCACCTCAGCTGGATCTGGATGTTTTACAGGGGACTGTAAAAGTTACGTCACATGTTACAGGGGGATGTGAAAGTTACGTCACATTTACGGTCTGATGATTACCTGCTGCTGGGGACATTACAAGAATGAGAGCATAAAAACACTCTGCCACGCGAGCCTCTCTCAATCTGCTGCTCCTGCAGATGGATGGAACGGAGCTTGTCGGCTTCCTCTATCTTTTTTCTTTGGCAGGAGAGAGGAGCCATAGCGAAAAAGAGTATTATTGATCGGAGGAAGGGAGGGATCGAGGGCGGGTTCGGAAAAAAAAGCCTACTTCTATCTCTGAAGTCGGGGATTAACTTGCTTGAATGCCTGTATCAGGAAGTGCACAATGCTCCTGCTCGGCTCAGCTGCTGCCTGTGTCTATGCGACCTCAGCTCCGACCGCCCGTAACACTCGCCGTCCTCCTCGTGACTCGGTGGGCTGGGCCGGCTGCCTGCATCTCTCATTGGGCAGCGAGTGGCTCTGGCACCAAAAGACGTTCACTGATTGGAAAGGAACCTGGAGAGGAGAAGGGAGGCTGAGGGAGGGGGAAGATAGAGCGCGCATAGTGCAAGGCGCATGCGCAGAATAGATTTGCATAATTAATGCGTATTTGGACGGACGACTACCCAGGAAATATGGGCAGTACGGACAGCTGTATTTTGAGGGCTTTTATACGGACAGTCCGTCTTTTGACGGACGCTTGGCAACCCTGTGGTGTTCCCCCTCCCTCCGCAATAAAACGTATTTGGTGTCTAGTGGCTTCGCCCCTCCCCAATAGTTCCCTGGTGTCTAGTGGTTGCCTCCCTACCTTCTCAATAAAGCTACCCTGGTGTCTAGTGGCTTCCTCCCTCCCCAATAAAGCTTTCCTGGTGTCTAGTGGTTGCCTCCCCCTCAAATAAAACTTCTCTGGTATCTAGTGGTTTCCACCCTCCCTCCCCAATAAAGCTTCTCTGGTATCTAGTGGTTTACCCTCTCCCTCCCCCATAAAGCTTACCTGGTGTGTGGTGGTTTCCTCTCACTGTCCCTACTTACCTATGGAGGGCTGCTCTCTAGCATCCCCGTGTATACATGCACCTCCATATCGATTCATCATATGCCGCATTTTAAAGGAGCCGTAGTGATGCCACATGTCCCCAGAAGCCGCAATGCATGCCAAGAGATGAAGCCGATTAATATGATTACATCTCCCAGTTAATTGGCAACATCTCCTGGCATGCACTGCGGCAGCATCAACGCGGCTGCTTCAAAATGCGGTTCTGCGGCACATGAAGGAGCAAGATGGAAATGCGTGTATACAGGGGGCTAGAGAGCAGCCCCTATAGGTAAGTAAATGCCTGCTGCCCCTCCTCAAACACACATTATCTACAATCCTCCCTTACAGGAAGGTTCAGTTGATTTATTTTTTTTATTATGGTGCTCATTTACTTTCAATAAGAGTGGTACATCCAATGACTTTTGTTTTGCAGCTGTATGCTCTTCCCATACCATACAGTTTATGATAGCACTGCCTTGCTTATATAAGCAGTACTGTATTTTTTGATTGGATGTTTAATGTAGTTTAATATATTTTGTGGTATGTTTTTCTAACACACAGAAAAAAATACCAATTTTAAATTATTTTGTGGTAAAAAAAAAGTTCCCATTTTCATACAGAAAAATGCCAATCTCTGTTTCTTTTATGTATTTAATTTTCTTTTAGTTATCAAAAGAGGATCATATAGCAGCAGATGGTCGAAGGCTGTCACATGACAGCTTTCTTTAGTGTACCAGCAGTTTAGTACATGTACTAATAATATCATTTGCGCAGACCATTCTCAGATGTCTAATAAATAGGCATTTCCAGCAAGAAAGGAAGCCATATAAATATATAAGTAATAATATTCTCTACGCAAGTGTTACTACATCTTTTACAACTTCCGTGGGTTAGGGGATTATTATACACTGGACCCTCTTTACACGTTGGGGGCCTTGCCTGTCTGAGTGTGTATTACCACTTCATCTCCCTTGGTGGTGATATGCTGCTTATATAGCCATGCTTTTTCAGCTTTGTGGGTCGATGTCATATGATGAGGTATTGAATCTTTGCATTTGTTATTCTCTCTTATTAGATGGAATCCTCGCTGAAACCTTATCCGCATCCATAAATGTCTGGCGTGGTGAATTATAAAGTCTCATTTCAAAACTTCCTGAGAAAAGGATCATAAACACTGTCGAGAAGGCTTAAAACCCTAGTTCAGAGTGTTTTTAATGCTTATTGTGTGGAATATATCATAATTTACAATGTGCAAGGTTTTGTGCATTGCACAGAAACTATTTTTGCACTATTTATTTATTTTTGTATTTCCTGGCTGGCTGGATTTAATGCTATACTTAAAGAGGAGCTGTTAGGTATAAGGTCTCAGAGAAAATAAACACATATATCAGTAGCTAAATATAGGCTGTACTTACATTACATATGCATTTCACTGTCCACGTTTGGATTTCACAGAATTTTTATATAGTACATGCAGAGATAGATGCTCCTGACAGCTCATGGCAGGCTCCATGTTTTTCTGTCTCCTATGAAGCCAAATGTGTCGTCATGTCCTCCCTGCTTCCTGATCACAGAAAAGCTCCTACTGAATAACACTAGTGTGCAGTGAATATTAATTAGCCATGTGGCTAGGAACAATAGCGGACTCCTGCAGTGTACTCTGCCAGGAGATTTATCAGTGCTGTGCGCTGGACTGAGTTACATGCTATTGTTACTTGACCCTGTAACTTCTCATTAGCAGCCGAGGGGAGGGCCCCAGAATGCTTTGCAGTATGGAATGCGGCTTGCGTCCTCTTAAGAGCTTGGGTCTAACAGCTTTGCTGATAAGCACACATCAAATGAAAGAGAGATTTTTATCTTCACTATTGCCTTTTTGGCTTCCGCCTAAACTGTTTAACATAGGAGAATAGAGGTTTAAATTAGCTTCTGCAGCCTGACAGTTACTCTTTAAGTATGGGCAGACTGACTAAGAGACAGATCTTTCTCTATGATTGAATCTGTTAGGAGAGATGTTCTGTATGGAGAGAGATGTTCTGTTGGCAGCCCATATACTGCAGCATGAAATCTCTGGGGAGTCAGCCCCGTGACAATGCATCTGCCACCTGGCCACCCTCACCAATATCCTCCAGAATTTTAATGCCCCCTTCCCAAGGTGTCTGTGCATTGTAATCTTACCTACTCCAGCTGCTGACCCTGAGAGCCACTGTAACACATCAGCATGTGGTGGTGCGTATAGCACGTGGCATGGTGACAATCGGGGGAGACAGCAGAGATCGGGAGGTGCCACAGCTGCACAGTGTAACGATTGTGTAATTGTTTCCGAGGTCAGCGCACAGGAGGCGCGCTGACACTGCGGAAATCCTCCACAAGCGTATAATCGGAGAGAACCCAGCAATGGTGCTATGCACCTGTAGAGGGGAATTCCTGCCGGCAGATGGAGCTGTGGAGAACAGAGGAACAACCCCTCTGTACTGCCACAGATGCCAGATAGGAATTGTACGAGGGGAAGCAATGCAGGGCAAGATAGCCCTTAAAGAGAGAGAGCACAGAGACAGTATGTATGTGTGTCCACCAATCTAGTCGCCACCCAGCGACGATGAACACATAACAGTGAAACCAATTAAAAACGCAATCGCAAGAGATGACGATTGCTAACAGCGAAACAAGACTGAGTAAGCACAAAGAAGGAATGTATGTGTGTCCACCAATCTAGTCGCCACCCAGCGACTGCGAACACACAACAGCAGAAACCAAGTTACAACGCAATCGCAAGAGATTGTTATAATTTAAGTAGGCCTCAGTTACTTGGCCTGAGTTTTATGTAAAAGGCTTGTCCGCAGTGTATGCCTTTAAAATAGACAGAGGCATCTCAGGGTCTGCGTGTAGCAGAAGATACACGCAGATACTGAGAACATGTTCCTAAGAGAAGGCCATCGGTTTACTCTGACCTCCACTTACAGGGCAGGAACAGTAAACATTGGCCATATTTACTAAACATTCACATTCCCGCATCTGGGTCAAGTGCCTCATCGATTATTAATCGAGTAGGTGTGTATGATGACACCACAAGTGAGTCCACCAATAGACTTATTTAGGGGGTGGCGAAGATGATGTCATATTTAACTCTTTCCTAGCCGGTATTAAATCTGGAGCGAGCAATGGAGAACGCACTTCTGCTTCTTCCTTCTGCACTAGCTCGCAAGGCCGACTGGGACCTAAGCATGTTCGTCCTTTCTGTAATCTGATATAATGTATGTTGTACATATGTAGTTTAGTGTAACGTAGTTAGGAAGAAGGTACCTGATTGACTTCAAGAGGGAGTCTAATCATGAGCTTATAACGCAACATGAAGATTGGCATGGCTAGGATATGATGAATGTATCTATCTGTATTCCTGTGACTTGAATAAATGACGGAAACATTGAAAGAAGCCTGAGCAAGTCTATATCCTGTTTGCTGTGTGGAGAGTCAAGTGATCTCACAGTCTGTGAGACGATGGTGTCGAAGCAAGGTGATAAGAACAGTTTATAACAGTGGTGCCTGAAATCCTTCCCTGCCTAACTATACAGGCAGACGGGGCCGGGGCAGACGGAAAATGGTTTCAAGATATTCCACAGCAAAACAAGCGGAATAGACGGACACGGACTGTAAAGCTTATCACGCTGAGACTGACAAGCTGGTGTGAGTAGTGTGTGGGAGCCAAGCACACAGCTGCAATTCGAGAGAACCAGCGGCGACACTCGTGGATGTTAAACTTAGACTGACAGTGCACATCAGTCCTTGCCTAAACCGGGTCACAGGTGTCTGGAAGCTCCGAGGCCGGCTGGCAGCTGCCGCTGGAGATGATCCGCTGAGCCAGTGTGGGTACACAGAGCTGACGCTCAGTAGTTCCAGAGATCCACTCAGTGTCGTGGAAAGTTGCCAAAAGCTGGTCGAATTCGCAGGCTTACGAAGTCTTCTGCTTAGGCAAGTATGTTTTACGTTGTTGTGTTGCATTATCTTTATTGTAGGAGAGGAGGATAATGTGTTAATGTGTATATTCGGTGTTAAGTGCAGCATGGTGGCTGCGGGCTTCTCATCTCTCCCATGCATGGTGGGAGGGGGGAGTCTGGTTTATGTGCTTGGTTTTTTTTTTCTTCTCCCTCTTCTGATTCAAGCTTTCTGTGTTGTATATTTACGGAGTGGTTATCTCTGCATTTGTCTCAGGCATGTTTGTGCTGGCAAGAAGTTTTTTTTCTCTTCTCTTCTCTTCCCGTCTCTACAGAGGCTGGGAAAAAGGGGGGGGGGTCCCCCGCAGGAGGAGATAAGCCAGCGGTGCTTCAGTCTGTTGGGGCTGGATGGGGGGGAGAGAGGGGAGAGAGGAGGAAAGCGAGTGTCTTTCTGTTTGTGAGATGTTCTGCACGTTTCTCGCATTTCCAGTCGGGCGGTTCTTAGTTATGTCTGTGATAGAGTGAGAAAGATTCCTAAGTCTCTGGGAATCCGTATGTCTGATTGCAGTTCGGATTACAGCTGAGACGTGAAGGAATGCTGAGGCTGATTTTTGTGCACTGTGGATAGATGCTGTGTGTGACTAGGCATAAAAAAAAAAAAAAAAAAAAAAAAAAAAATGTTTGTTTGTATTTTGTTCTCTCTCCTAGGTCTATAGGAACGAGAGGCTGCTATAGGAGCAGCCATCTTGGCTGGCAGTCCAGGACTCAAAATGGCGGCAGTGGAGAGAGCCCGCCCCCGTGAGTCATGGCCCCCACACGTCATGGCAGGGGGGAGGAGGGGCTGGGGGATCCACGTCACGTCAGGCTGTGCTCGCGGCTCCGGGCAGAGCAGCTGGAAGGGAGGGGGGGAGAGATACAGAGACATGCTACTGTGTGTCTCGGGTTGCAACGTATTTCCCCAGAGTTTTTCCCAGAGTCCATGGACAGGAATGCCAGAATAGGAAGTGTTTCCCAGCTTGGTGCAGGGACACACGGAGCAGTACAGATCGGAAATGGGTCTGTACTGTGTTGCTTATGGGATTATTCCTGTAAGTGAGGCACCTTAATGGGTGGTGCAGCATGAGTTCCCAATAGAAGGAAAGGGGGACAGCGCATCAAAGGGGGTGCCGGAGTTGGAAAAAAGGGAGTTGACCAATTCGGGTTTCCGTCGCCGCTTCTGCAGAGCGGTAACGTTTTTTCCGGTGTTGTCGTGAATAGGGCCAGAGCTGGACTGAGAGGTCTATGCTGGGCTGGAGCTGTTTTGTGTGCGTTTTTTTTCGTCCACTGATTGGTCAAATATGTTTTTTCCAGCTCCTATCAATTGTAGCACAAAGAACAAGGACTGACAACAGTTCATGGGGCAATTATACAGATGATAGCATTGCCGTTTACAGAGTGACAGTGTATCAGTACGCTGTTTGCCATGTGACTACCTTCCATGTGGGCATTCAGGGATCTGCATACAGGCATGTGACGCTGGTATGCTTAGCCCTGCACCCTGTGTAGTTTAAGTGCAAAGTGCTCCTTCCTACAGGGAGGCAGCCAGTTTTTTTTGGTAGTTTAGGTGGTGGCACGGCAAACATTGGTCAGAGGGTACAACACACAGAACTTCTAGCAGAGCTGGTATCGCGATGAAGTTCTAGATAAGTAAATGCGATAATGAGTAAGAGCATTGCAGGCTCACCCGCAAAGCAGCATCAGGTGTGGCATCCGTAATCTGTGCATGCGACGGCCGCGCATGGACAGATAAGGGGGGATGTGGAGTGAGCTGCAATGGGGTGAGAGCTTCCAAAGGTGAAGCGAGCTTCCAGAGGTGAAGTCCGCGGGAGCATATTTTAAACAGGTAAGTACTGAAGATAGTACTGAGGTAGGGGGGTGAAGTTTAACTCCAATCTACCAATAAGAGTAAACAGAGTTCATGAGAACCATAAAGCAACGAGATCAATTACGGTATATATTGATCAATTTAAAGTGTAAAGAGTACAAGCCGCAGGGCGAATCCCAAATCATTAATAAGAATTGATTTGTTTGTATTTCGATTTCAGGTGTTTGGCAATATGAATTTGAGACAGATGCCGTGCTGGCAGCAAAGCTGGAGATGTCAGTCGGATAAGCGAAAGGTTCCAGATGCCAATCTAAGCTTGGAGGAACACGAGATTCCTGAAATCGGAAAGAGACTAAAACACGAGATTCCTGAAATCGGAAAGAGACTAAAACACGAGATTCCTGAAATTGGAAACAGACTAAACCACGAGATTCCTGAAATCGGAAAGAGACTAACGAAACTGTCGGAGCAAAGCATAATGCAAAGTGCTAATGTTTTTCTTTCCCAGGGTGGTGCTTTTATAATGAAGTGTACCATGCTGATGGTGATCCTAGGTTGCCATTCCGTCCTAGGTGAACGAAGAGAGGACATTCTCATGTATAATAAGGGGTTAATGAGAATGCAAGGCCCAAGCATGTTAATGTTGGGTGACAAAGGTACTGATCCTTTCACACCTCCCTCCGCTTGGCACAGATGGACCATGCAGGGACGGAGGAAAGGAGCACTTGTGCCAGGAGAAAGCAAATTTCATGGCACAATGTGGGTGAAAGGTCTGAAGGGTCAAGTGTGCGGGCAGTGGGAATTTAATGGCAGTGTAAATCTGCTATTGAATGCCACACTCCCAGAATCAATGCACCGATCCAAAGGTTTGTTAAAAGGTACATTGCAGTACAATGGGTACATGCAAAAGGGGGAGTGTGTGATTCAGGGGTACCTTGTCTTGGTTATGCAGAGTGAGATTGGTCCAGATTGGAGAGGAACGAGCAGGAGGCGTCAATTCTCTTACCAGAGAGACGCAGGGGACCACATCACACTCTGGAGCTACCAACAGAGAGTGCCTCTGAAACAACTATACACACGTAAAGGCTGGAAAGCCAAGGGTGGGAGGTTCTCGAAACAAGAAGTAAAAATCGAGATCAAGCCACATTTCCAGGTGACAAAGAGGGTGGGGAGAGCGGTCCCGGGGGAGGGAAAGCCCACACAGGGAACCCCATTCACACCACACGGGTCACAACAGGGGACGATATTACACAGTCCATATGCAACAGCTTATCCTCATGAGAGTTGGGTAAGTGAAGAGGTACTCTTAATCGAAAGATTGCAGAGAGTACAGTCTTTCCGACCTCAGGTACATATTGTGCCTCAGGACGTAAGGGGGGAAGAGGTCCAATCAGGACAGCTGGGGACATATTTTGTCAGCGAAAGATTGGACAAGGGGAGGTATATTAATTTTTCTGGAGAAGGATCTTTTGCATGGCAGCTTCGAGATGTTTGGGTGAACAAATGGAAACGGTGCAACATTCCTTTAGGCACCGCCACTTCCTTAGTTCCCACCTCAACCCATGTCTTACACCAGGACCTGAGAGGTCAACCTTTTTTGGTGCTAGACAGGGAGGTGAAACAAGTAGAGTTGTCCTCATGTGGGCAATTCTTGCAGAAGTACCTGCGTTGGCCGGGGCAAGTCAAATTTAGTGAAGATGCCTGCAGGCTCAATAACGCAGAGTGCGAGGCTACCATTCAAAAGATCCACCCTGAAGCCCAACCGATAGTTCCGGTGGCGGAAGGAAAGGTTTGGTTTTTTAACATAAGGTCTAATGATACATTCAAGGTATATTCTCATAATTGTTCCGATAAGGGGGAGTTTCCAAGGGGAACATATTGTGTGAGTGGAGATCCCATATGGATCCTGTCATCCAGGTTTGATGACGTTGTTTCTCAAATTGTTAAGAGAACTCTAAAGGTCAAAGTTTCACGGGTAGTTCCCGTCCTGAAAGAGAACACGACATGGGACAAAGGGGAACAGGGTTTGATCCAAGACGGCCACATTTTGTTACAAAGGTTAAACAAACAGTACACTAAGTTAGGGGTAAGATTTCACCATGATACAGGTGATCTTAACGAGGTAGAACACAAAAATGAGCAGGTGAGTTCCAGTCTGCCCTGGTGGACAAAGGTTCCGGTGATGTTCCAGGGACACTCGGACGGGGCATCTGCAGTTCCAAAGTTCTTTCTACACCCACTGGTCGTCTGGATGGGGATGACAACTTTAGGCATCGTTATCCAGGTGAGGTTGCGGGTTAAAATTACGTAAAATAAATTAACCGGTCCAGAGATTGGTGCCTCATAAACAATCTCCGGAACCAATAGTTTAAATTAAGGGATCTACAGGGTTACGGGTATAGGTTTAGTAGTACCTAGGAGCTGATTGTATAAAGGCGCTCTTTTAGAAGGCACCGGGCACTGCTCCGTTTTGTAACAACCAAACGAGTTTCACTTTTCTGTGGTCATGCAAGTTTGTGAGTGATACGCAAGTGACGCAAATGCTGAGCATGTGGTATTGAGGGACTTAGAAGTAGGGCTTCCCCAGAGAGCCTGGTTACAGGAAGACCAAGAGGTCTTGCTCTCTCTCTTCCAGGGGTAACCGCCTAGAGCAGAGAAGTTGTGTGAGCACGAACATCGAAAAGTGAAACATACAAGAAAGAAACCAGGTACAGGGAGGTTCAGACGCTGGGATCTGCGGGTCAAGCCGTTTTAGGGGGGATTGTTATAATTTAAGTAGGCCTCAGTTACTTGGCCTGAGTTTTATGTAAAAGGCTTGTCCGCAGTGTATGCCTTTAAAATAGACAGAGGCATCTCAGGGTCTGCGTGTAGCAGAAGATACACGCAGATACTGAGAACATGTTCCTAAGAGAAGGCCATCGGTTTACTCTGACCTCCACTTACAGGGCAGGAACAGTAAACATTGGCCATATTTACTAAACATTCACATTCCCGCATCTGGGTCAAGTGCCTCATCGATTATTAATCGAGTAGGTGTGTATGATGACACCACAAGTGAGTCCACCAATAGACTTATTTAGGGGGTGGCGAAGATGATGTCATATTTAACTCTTTCCTAGCCGGTATTAAATCTGGAGCGAGCAATGGAGAACGCACTTCTGCTTCTTCCTTCTGCACTAGCTCGCAAGGCCGACTGGGACCTAAGCATGTTCGTCCTTTCTGTAATCTGATATAATGTATGTTGTACATATGTAGTTTAGTGTAACGTAGTTAGGAAGAAGGTACCTGATTGACTTCAAGAGGGAGTCTAATCATGAGCTTATAACGCAACATGAAGATTGGCATGGCTAGGATATGATGAATGTATCTATCTGTATTCCTGTGACTTGAATAAATGACGGAAACATTGAAAGAAGCCTGAGCAAGTCTATATCCTGTTTGCTGTGTGGAGAGTCAAGTGATCTCACAGTCTGTGAGACGATGGTGTCGAAGCAAGGTGATAAGAACAGTTTATAACAGAGATAATGATTGCCAACAGGGAAACAAGACTAAATAAGCACAGAGATGGAATGTATGTGTGTCCACTAAACTAGTCGCCACCCAGCGACGGTGAACGCACAACAAAGGAAATGAAGTGGGAACGCAATCGCAAGAGTAGTGATTGCCAATAGTGACACAAGACTGAACTAGACGGAGCACAAGTATAAAGAAAGAGCACAGTGACAGAATGAATGTGTGTCCACCAATCTAGTCGCCACCCAGCGACGGTGAACACGCATCAGCAGAAACAAAGTATGAATGCAATCGCCAGACTAGCGATTGCCAACAGACACCAGACAAGACAGACAGACAGATGGTGCTACCAGTAGCAACCGCTGCTCTGGCTAGCACCCCTAAGGCAGAATATAAAGGGAACCACCGCTGCTACCGCTAGAGCGGATGCGATCCAGACAGACAAACAGATGGGGCTACCAGTAGCAACCGCTGCTCTGGTTAGCAACCCTAAGGCAGAATACAGAAGGAAGCACTGCCACTACCACTAGGGTGAATGCAATCCAGACAGATGGAGCAGCCAGCAGCAACCGCAGCTCTGGCCTACACTCCCAGACAGACATAACAATTTCCTGTCGACCGCCGCTGGCGACAAGACAATCGAGGCAGAGAAACAGAACAAGGCAATACAAGTAATACAACCTGACTGCACTAGAAGGAATGCCTAGTGCAGTCCCAAGGAATACTCTAAGATAATCTTTAGCAAACAATAGCAAGGCTGACACTCCAGGAGTGTTTAGCAGTAACAAACCATCATGACCAGCAAAGGATCCTGGGAGAACATGGTATTTATACTGCAAGCCTTCAAATGAGGCAGCTAGGCAATTTGCATGCCAAGTGTATGCAAATTCCTCAGTAGCAGAGCAAATCAGAAACTTGCAAAGTAAAGACAGGTCTCTTTTCCAGAGACCTGCAGCCCTCAGACTTAACCACTTAACATCTCAGTCGTTTTCAGCTTATGCATCCGAGCAATGTTCACCTCCCATTCATTAGCCTATAACTTTATCACTACTTATCACAATGAACTGATCTATATCTTGTTTTTTCCGCCACCAATTAGGCTTTCTTTGGGGGGTACATTTTGCTAAGAGCCACTTTACTGTAAATGCATTTTAACAGGAAGAATAAGAAAAAAAATGAAAAAATTCATTATTTGTCACTTTTCGGCCATTATAGTTTTAAAATAATACATGGCTCCATAATTAAAACCCACGTATTGTAATTGCCCATTTGTCATGGTTATTTCACCATTTAAATTATGTCCCTATCACAATGTATCGCGACAATATTTTATTTGGAAATAAAAGAGCATTTTTTCCGTTTTGCATACATCACTATTTACAAGCTTATAAAAAAAAATAGAGAGAAATATTTCATCTTTACATAGATATTTAAAAAGTTTAGACCCTTAGGTAAATATTTATGTGTTTTTTGTTTTTTTTATAGTAATGTTTTTTGTTTTTTTTTATTAAACATTTTATGTGGGCATTTTTGGGAGGGTGGGATATAAAAGTGTTTTATTTGGGGAAATATTTGTGTATTGTAATGTTCTTTTACATTTACTTGTAGTTTTACTTTTTGGCCACAAGATGGCAATCTCGAGTTTGTTTACATGACGTCAATCTAAGCGTACAATGTACGCTTAGAGGGACACAGCTTCAGAAAGAGCGAAGCTTCCGAGAGAAGCTGTCGCTTTTTCAGCGGGGGAGAAGAATCAGTGATCGGGCTCCATAGCCCGATACATTGATTCCGAGGCTACCGAATCCGCGGCCGGGAGTGCGCGTGCACGCGCGCGATCGGGCGCAGGGGCGCGCCTGTCCTCCTCGACGTTTTTATAAGTCAAGGAGGACAAAGTGGTTAAGGAATGGTCAAACATCTGCCTGCCTGTGCAGACAGCTGAGCGGATCATTATAAACAGGCACCGGGAGTACATTTACATTTGGAGGGACAGTGGCTGCTGGTCGGTCATGTTCAACGGTCATCGCGATATCGCACACCATTACTGACTCACACCCGATCGACCACCATGGAGATTTTCCAGCTTGCGCAATTGATACGTTCAACTGATTTCAGACCAAAATCAATTGAAACGTCAATCAAGCATGCGTGTTACGGCAGTAATTGGGCCGCAATAGCCTTATCTATATGGACAGCTTTAGAGTATGGTGACCATATTACTAAATCATGATTAGATTTTAGAAGAAATCTGATAAGAATTGATCAGACTGCTTTACCCACTAGCTTTGGTCCACTTGATGCAGTAGCAATGTGGCCATACAACTCCTATTGCTTTACTCTCTGCCTGACTGCTAAAAATCACCACCAATCATACTTTTCATGAGAAATGTACAGTATTTATCAGCTCCCCTGCCACAGGACAATGGCTCCGCACCATGGTCCTTATGCAGTTCACATTTCTCCTGAGTTTTCTCCTAGGTGGTATTTTACAACTTGTCATAAAATGCCTTTTAAGTCAACAGCAAGCAAGAAAATACTCAAAATAATTTTGATAGTACTTTTGGTTACATTTTCAATTGTAAAAAGGCTGATAATTTAGTTTACAGAGAAGATGAAAATTATCTCCTAGGAGATAACACGGGTGAAAAAATTAATTGCATATGGGCCCATGTGTGAAATCAGCCTTAAGGTTAAATAAAAATGCATTATTTTCATTTTTACCCCTGGTATGTCTCCACACTTACCATACTTTTTCATAGTTGCATTTTGCCATGTTTGCCTGTATCAAAGCTGCCATCTTGTTTTGTGATGCTAGTACTATGAGAAAAGAGGGCTCATTCGCAGTATTTTTTTTACTGAAGTGTTATGTGTCACTTCAACCTGTCAGCATTAAGACTTAAAGAAAAACTTAAACCCAGGATTGAACTTCATCCCAGTTAGTAGCGGATACCGCCTCCACGAGAAACCTTTACCTTGTAATAGTTCACCAGGGGCATCTGTGCAATTGATATTGAGGTGAAACCCCTCCTACAGTGTGATGTTTTAGCCTAGGCTATGACTGTTTCCTGGCTGTAAACCTTGTTGCATTGTGGGAAATAACGGCTGTTGCCTAGCAAGCAGTGCTTGCCACTGTGCAATAAAAAAAATACTTTTTAGCCTATAGCATTGTTAGTGGGCGCTTTTATAGATAAAGGCACGTTATGGTGTCCATTCTTTTTTCATACCTGCCAGCACTAAAGATGCTGACTTGTAGACTCACAGAGGATCAAACAATATGAAAGAATTACATGGCAAGATTATTTGTTTGATGATCACTAAAGGGGCAAACACCTGAAAGGTATGTTGGTTTGTCATGATTATATATGGGTGTCTCCCCCTCAGGTGATCCATTTATAATTATATATATTTTTTTTTCAGTATTGTTTTTCTGTGGGGACACATCGCCCCCCTATCACTATAGTTGTTCTTCCATTCATTTCTTGAGGTTTTATTTTTAACTACTCTCTTTGCTATTATAAGGAACCTGCCTGTTAATGTTTATGTTTCCGCCGAGACCCAGGTGGAATCCGCCGCTTCCGGGTCTCGGCGCTTGTTCCTCGCTGATGACGCAGCTGCTGGAACGCAGGCCGCAAATTCTGATAGGCGGAGGGCGCGTTCCCAGTACGCCCTCCGTGTGTACGTGCCTTAACTCATAAGCATTATCACATGATGGAGAACCCAGAGTGTTTTTCCCCACAAAAAAAGTAAAAAAAATAAAATTAAATCCGGCTCACAACTGCTGTAGCCTACTGACGGTATCTGTAAAGTTCAAATTCTGGGTATACGTCCACTTTGATATAAACAACCTTATCACAGTGTGTCAGAGCATGAATTAATTTAGAATTATATATACCCAAGGGGCAACCATAATTCCTTAAAACCAAAACAGATTAAGCATGGGATGCATTCCTACTCCATTATTTTCCATGGCAGTTGTTTATAATTCATTTTACAGAAAAATAAAAGCGTTGCAAGCTTTTTATCCATATCCACAAAGAAATATCATACACATGACTGTAGTTGTTAGTATTTTCAGAGATCAGGGAAAACAGGATTATGTCACATTACACTCATGCAATGTTCATTCACTTCTATGAACCTGGAAAGGTGGGGCTGAAGGCACAGATTTTACATGCGACTATTTATGCTTGCAAGGGTTTATTCTCACAGTACCTATTGTCTACATGCCATGTCCACATGCCACTGTGATCTAAATTGTAAGACACACCTATTGTTTCTCGTTTTTGGTATACTGGTTCTAGCAAAGCAACAAGCATTTATATTGTTGGATATTCTTGTTGAACCCCAAAACGTATATATTTGTGTTATGTACTATACTGTATAGTGCAATTGAAGACGATGTTACTATATGAATAACTATAATAATAACTATAATAATGGTTACCATTGGGAGGAAAGTGTACACCACGTTAAATATTATTGCTTGGTGTACCTCGGTACAATTATGGGTTTTTTTTAGAATCCCAGAGATTTATTTTCTTTTTAAAAGCTAAAAAAGTAGGTTTAATTTTGGATTGTCTCATATGACTGATACAGTCTTTTAGTCTCCTAGAAGCTAAAATATACTATTGAGCTATTTTGTCTATCCCCTGCACTCAGAAGGAGCTATTCTCTGCCAGACAAGAGCTTTATGGCTTTAATTACTTATCAGTAAGAATTATGCTTAGGGATGAGCTTCGGATAAAATTCAGATGAAATCTGAATGAGTTTCATTCAGATTTCATCCTCTAATTAGTGCACCTGAGCGGGTGTGTGCAGGGGAGGGGGGGGGGTTAAACTTACCCAGCAGCCTTCTTTTTTAACCCGTCCCACGCTGCGTGTACTGCTGCTCTTCCCCCTTCAACCCGGACGGAGGAAGCGTTTGTAGTCACGTGACGCAGCTTGGAACGCGCCGTGGGACGGGTTAAAGAAGAACGCTGCTGGGTACGTTAAACCCCCCGTACACACCCGCTGAGGTGCACTAATTAAAGGATGAAATCCGAATGAAACTCATTCGGATTTCATCCAAATTTTACCCGGAGCTCATCCCTAATTATGCTATAGTCTGACTGTTTTACAACTGTCATTTGCATACCTGGAAGTTTAACTCTTTCATACAGAAAAACAAGAAAAGGAACACAGACCAATTATCTGTATGCACGCACATCTATCTCATGTCACATGTCACCTCAGGTACACTTTAGTTGAGTGAATTAAAATAGTTGTTACTTTCCGGATAACCCTTGTAGTATTAAAAGTTCTGTTTCATAACTTTCTACCACTGCCTCTCTTTGACTGAAAACAGGTCTCAGTATTCTGCCTGTAGTTTGATATTACCAGATACTTCTAATAACAGTACATTTGGCTTATTTTTTGCTTGGGGAAAAGTTGAAAAATAAGATGACTTTTCTTTGCAAAAGAATTACCTTTTAATGCTGAATAACTCCGTGACATGGTAATACTGGCATGAACCCTCCTAATCCATAGAAGAAGATAAGTTAAGGATTTACGGACAGATAGCAAGTTATAGAACCTTTTTGAAATCTAAATCTTAAGAGTTTGGTTGCCAAGGCCTCACTGTTACACGCTCGGCTCTGTACAAACATTTCAATATGCTTGAAAGAATTCAAACTCACCAAGGATCTTTTGAGGTTCATTATAATTTATTATAAGTTGTGGCTACTAAAAAAACACAGGTGTTAACTACATCTCCTACTAACATATGCTGTTGTAAGTGCATTTAAAATAAAACCTTTAAATTCTCCAACCCATTGCTGAAAAGCCTTCAGGGATTGTTCACACTGCAGGCATTTTCGGGGTTTTTTTTGGCCGCGTGCGGTTTTTAAAAATGCCCCCTGACAGCGTGGCCAATGAATGTCTATGAGAAGGTTCATATCAGCGCCGGTCGTGCACGGTGTGGCTAGCAAAGCGGTGCGTGTTCCATTTTCAGGTCGATTCCGCCTCAATGGAAGGTATTGGAGAATGCGTTCAAAAATGCGCAATAAGACAATTGCGTTCGCGTTTTTAAAAATAAATACATTGTATTTATTCTTTTCCGGGTCAAAGAGTTCACTTTCTGACTAACGTCAGGGAGTGAATTACAAAACCGCTCTGAAAAATCTCTTAGAAAACCACTTAGCACAAAAACGACTTGCCCACCCGAGCGCCGGGTTTTAAAAAAAAATATGCGTCAAAAACCGCCCAACACGGACGGACACATGGATGGAACGCAATGTGAAATAGGCCTTAAAATGGGCTTAAGCAATGGAAAAAGACACAGCAGACATACTGTATCTAGCCCATATTTCTGTGTATGAAAAGATCGTACTTCAGACTATCAGCTCATCATTTCCTGCTTTTCTGTAAAGATGAAAGTGATCTTCAATATAAACACAATCTTTTGATCCCAATTATGCCGCAATGGTAAGGTTTGTTTGCCATACATACCCTTATTGGATTATATAGGGGTTTTGGGGGGGATTTCACTGTAATTTTTAAAACTTTACAGGCAGATATGGATGCATAACAGCATGACAAGGTTGCATTAAACATTCATACAGAAGCACTTTAGTCCCTGGCTGAGAGCAGTATGAGAAGATCCATTTCAACATGCTCATCATTTGCATGTAACTAAACAATAAGATCAGTGCTATTGAGAAATCCCCTGTGGACAGTTAAACCATTTTCAGCTTCATCTTTACATTTATCCACAATGTCTCTACAGCCTATAATCTTATTGGAGTACTGTGTTATTAGAGGAGTCTTTTTACTTCAGATTTTTACAGTTGCCATTATTACATCTTTTGTTCCTTGTTACAAAGTGTAGTTTCTCTCTCAAAGAAAATCCCCAACTTCAATAGATTATCACAGGGAAGTCCCTATAGCATTGAGATTCAAACACAAAACCTTGCCATATTCCAGACAAAGATGGAATGTCAGAGACGGTGGTATGGATGAGACTGCACCTGATTTATTAAGCTAAAGGATGGCACATTGTCATCCGGCAGCGTAGTAAACCAATGATTGTCCGCAGGATTACAGTGAGTCCGGAATCCAGAGAACTGTGGCCACCTGTGGCTCTCTGCACATCAGGATCCGGCTTCAGCTCACTCCAGTGAAATGAATGTGGAATAGTGACTATATATCCCTGTTCATTGCTGAACATTGCACTACTTCGGCTACAGGCCAGCTGCATCCATCATTAATGGGAAAAATCACCTGCGGTCAATGCAGAGTAATGGCCAGGAATACAATTTTACCTACCGTACATCTCAGTAAATGCACACACATAGTGTAAATTGTTTTATAAAAAATTAGTAACCCAACCCCCCCCCCCCCCCCCCCCCCCCCAGGGGTCAAGAGGGAAGAGCCAGCGACTCTCGTTCCCCTGGCCATTAGCAAGCCACATGGCACGGAACACTTTTCCTCTGCAGGTGTTAACGTTAACCCAAGATGAGAGGGATACAGAGGCTGCCATATTTGCATGCAGAGCTGGGACAAGGTCCTCCAGCACCCAAGGCTAAGACACTAAAGTGCGCCCCTCCATCCCTCCCACCCCAGCCGCCACACACTGATTGCTATTAGACTAAGGCGCTCCAGGGCCCCCAACATCTTAATCTCTAGTTATCCGCCTTGCAATCACAGCCATGTATCCCCTTTTCTTATTTCTCTCTGCATCAAACACAATAGGGGAATGATAGCTGAGTGAGTTGTGCGCTTTCTCCTACACTGGGTCCTGAAGCTGGAGTCTCTCTTACCTCGGCCCGGCCCTGTTTGTATGTAATAGCCAAACTCCAGCACGATAACTCAACCACGCCATCAGCTGTCGGGTAGCCAGAAATCAACTACAGAATAGCCGATCTACAGCACCCAATTTACTTGGTCTGCATCCCAATAGCCGCAAATGTACACTGCAACTAATTTCACAAATGGGTTGTGTGCACAAATAAACGGCTTTGTCTTTTCGACCCCAAACCTTTAATAAATATACCATAGAGGGTTAGAAGAAAGAAAAAAAAAAAACATATTAACCCCTTGAAATAAATAATGTAATAAAATAACACACACACACCAGGTTTTCAAAGTCTTTTTTAAAACCCAGTAATAGCCATAATCCATGTCTATTGGCTATAATTGTTTACTTAGTTTGTTTTTTACTGTTCCCTTTCTTGCTTGCAGAATGAATAAAGCTCCATAGCAATGATCGGCCATTACATCATCAGTTCTTCATGTGTGACTGTGTGTGTCATGGGTCTTTCTTGCCTAGTGGAGAAATAATAAATCAGCCAATTCCTGTGCTTTCTGAAAGCTGTAAAACCATCATTCTCTTATAAATTCTGCAAATAAGGGTGCATAGCCTTGAAATTCTATATGGTAAATTGTATGGATTTCCCTATGTAACATACATAGATACCTACACTGCTATCATGTTTTGAAAAAATGAAACTGTGTATTTAGTGATCACGTGCACAAACACCAACCACAAGCATTGCTCCTCAGTACTGTCCTGTACCCACACAGAGGAGGAAACCAGGAGTGTCAAATCAAAGCCTCTAGCCACTGATCAGTTCCCAAGCACTATGTTACCTTACCAGCAGCTGAATAATTGATTGGTGGCTATCGCCAGTGATTTGTGTGTTCAGCTTCATTCTCCATGTGAGTAGAGAGTGGTACCTTCTCTGCTGAATATCACACATACATAACACATATGACATTAACTCTGTCAGATTATAAAAACAAAAATATACAAAATGGCTTCTTTGTCAAAAGCATTTTTCTCTGCTGCAGTCCAGGTTATGCAGACAGCTAAGGGAATACTGAGTGAAGTATGAGAGATAACAGTACTGATTAAACCTCAGTGAGGTCTCTTCACAATGTACACTTGACAGCTCACTGGAGCCTCTCATCTTCAGCTGTGTACTGCTATGCAGTGGACAGGTGACAAGGTCACATACTTATGATGTCTTTGCATACATATAATCCTTGAAATAAATGTAGCAGACCTTCTTTTAAATAAAACTTTTATGTGAAGCCCTGCTTTATTTTAAAGAAAAGCCTGCTAAATAGCAAAAGAACTTAGTTTCAGATTCCTCCCATTCTCAATGCAGAACATATTGCAAACAATCTATATTAGTGCGCAGAAACATACTCAGGTCATATTGGAACCATTATGACATGCAGATGATCCAGAGCCAATCATTTTAGATCTACTATTAAACTACCATGGCGATAATTAGTCAAAATGTACTACTGCTCTCAAACAGACTAATCACAGCTGTAGTCAGAGTAACCCAGGTAACCTAATATGTGATAAACCCAAGTTAAATCACCAAAAAATGTCTAACTACTTTCTGCTAGAGATGGTCAGTGAGATGTAAATAATTCTGAGTTGATGCAAGAGTATGCAAATACTATATGCAAATGTATGCAGCTTGAAACTATGCACAACAAAGCTGCAGCCACATAAGGCACATTCTAAGGGCAACCAGAATCATTAGGGAGCTTGACCCAAAGACTCCTTACGGTTTTACATACTAGCTTGGGCCAGGATTCAAAACCCTTGTCAAAGGGCTCAAACCCCACATCAAAGGCAACAGTCTTACCAATGCACTATCCAGTGTACTTCAAGATGATCAACTTTGCAACTTCCAATCATGGGGCAGGCAAGTAGGTAGGGAACCTGTTAATACATGCTGCTCACCTAGGGGTTAATGTTGTCACTAGAATTGTCCCTTAGGGGTTAATGTTGTTACCTCAGAGATACTGGTCAGCTGACCAAGTGGGTGGGGTTTCCTGTTGTGGGTATGGTACACTAGAGTTCATAAGTGGGTGGTGCTGTTTGGGTTACTTGTACACCTGAGAAAGGGGGAAACCCCGAAACATGTTGTGTTAGCTACCTGTGGAATAAATAAGTTTATATGCCTTTTGAGTGCATCCTTCTAATTGTACTGGAATCGTTGTGAGTGGAAGTGGTGATCCACTGAAGGAAAGAGCACCGACGGACCAGGCTGTGAGTCCTGGGAGAGTGACTGCTCTAGTACTTGCCTGACTTTACCATTACACTATCCAGTGTACTTCAAGATGATCAAAATTGCAACTTCCAGTCATGGGGCAGGTAAGTAGGTAGGGACCCTGTCAGGGGCGTAGCAATAGAGGTCGCAGCGGTCGCATGCGCGACTGGGCCCGGCTCCTGAAGAGGCGGGGGAGGGGCCCGGGGGGGGCCCATGTCTTTTTATAGTGCGGCCAGGACTGAGTGCGGCCCGTGCGCCGTGCACGCTATTGGGAAGGGGGGAGCCGCAGCTGCGGGGAGAGCAGCCCGACCTCTCCCTCCCTTCCTCTCCCCGGGCCCCCCCCCCTTCAGATGCAGAGTGACGCGCACGGAAGCGCTGTAGGCTGAAACTCACCTCCGTCCCTGCGTTCCAAGCGCTGCTGATCTCCTCTCGCTGTATAGATGTTGTTACACACTGCTTCCGGCTAAACAGGAAGCAGTGTGTAACAACATCTATACAGAGCGGGAGGAGACCAGCGGCGCAGGGACAGAGGTGAGTTCTGCCCACTACAGCGCTTCCGTGCGCCGCGCACTCTGCATTTGATGGAGGGGGCCCGGGGAGAGGAAGGGAGGGAGAGGTCGGGCTGCTCTCCCCGCAGCTGCGGCTCCCCCCTTCATTATGGGGGGGGGACCTATCTACCTACCTACCTAATCCTGGGGGGCAGCTACCTACCTATCCTGGGGGGGCAGCTACCTAATCTAACCTATCCTGGGGGGCAGCTACCTAATCTATCCTGGGGGGCAGCTACCTACCTAACCTATCCTGGGGGGGCAGCTTCCTACCTAACCTATCCTGGGGGGCAGCTACCTACCTAACCTATCCTGGGGGGGCAGCTTCCTACCTAACCTGTCCTGGGGGGGCAGCTACCTACCTAACCTATCCTGGGGGGGCAGCTACCTACCTAACCTATCCTGGGGGGGCAGCTACCTACCTAACCTATCCTGGGGGGGCAGCTACCCACCTAACCTATCCTGGGGGGCAGCTACCCACCTAACCTATCCTGGGGGGCAGCTACCTAATCTAACCTATCCTGGGGGGCAGCTACCTAATCTAACCTATCCTGGGGGGCAGCTACCTAATCTATAATGGGGGGCAGCTACCTACTCTAACCTATCCTGGGGGGCAGCTACCTACTCTAACCTATCCTGGGGGCAGCTACCTAATCTAACCTATCCTAGGGGCAGCTACCTAATCTAACCTATCCTGGGGGAAAGCTACCTAATCTATCCTGGGGGGCAGCTACCTAACCTATAACTACAATCAGAGAAAGAACATGTGTGCATCAACCAAGTGAACCTGACAAATCTGGCTTTGCAAATTTGGCCTATTGGCTAATCACGAGACATTGCTCATGCAAATAAGCATTTGCTTTCGCATGCCTGAATATGCAGGGTCAAAACCAAAAACCGCAAAACAATCGCCCTGCGGGAATTAGTTCATGCTATACAGCACTATCCAGGGGCGCCACGAGGAGGCTTCCCATTGCCCCCATACAACCGGGGGGCCGCGGTGAGAGTGCCTGGGACCCCCGCGGCCCCCCGGTTGTATGGGGGCAATGGGAAGCCTCCTCGTGGCGCCCCTGGATAGTGCTGTATAGCATGAACTAATTCCCGCAGGGCGATTGTTTTGCGGTTTTTGGTTTTGACCCTGCATATTTAGGCATGCGAAAGCAAATGCTTATTTGCATGAGCAATGTCTCGTGATTAGCCAATAGGCCAAATTTGCAAAGCCAGATTTGTCAGGTTCACTTGGTTGATGCACACATGTTCTTTCTCTGATTGTAGTTAGCTACCTAACCTATACTGGGGGGCACCTACCTCATCTAACCTATACTGGAGGGCAGCTACCTCATCTAACCTATACTGGGGGGCACCTACCTATCTAACCTGGGGGCACTTACTTGTCTAACCTGTATTTGGGGCACCTAGCTAGCCTATACAGGTGGCAACTATACTGGCTACCTATATTGGAGGCACCTACCTAACTAACCTATACTGGGGGCACCTACCTATCTAACCTATGCTGGGGACAACTATTCTGGCTACCTATATTAGAGGCACCCACCTAGCTAACCTGTACTGGGGGCACCTATCTATCTAACCTATACCGGCGGCGCCTGCCTATCTAACCTATACTGGGGGCAACTATACTGGCTACTTATGCTGGAGGCACCTACCTGGCTAACCTATACCGGGGGCAACTATACTGGCTTACCTATGCCTGGCTACCTATACTGGGGGGACCTATAGCTGGCTATAGGGATTTGGATATGTGTGTGCGTCGGGTGTTGCCGGGGGAGGGGGGCTGTTGTTGCCGTGGGGGGCCCACATCCAGATTCCGCATCGGGGCCCAGAGGTTTGTAGCTACGCCACTGGACCCTGTTAATACATGCTGCTCCCCTTCTTCAGTCTGTTACCAAAAAGGGTGGCACATGGTGGCCATCTTGAAAATGTTTTAGCCTGACTCCTTAGGTTAAAAATTTTGGCGAGTAGCTACCCAAGGGTCTGGTGCAGTAAATTCAGGAAAAGTTGCTGTGCACAGGGAGTGCATGGCAATTTTACCCTTACTAGTGCAGGGGGTTCACCGGTCACTAAACCATTAGCACCACACGTTACTGTAATAAATCACCTTTAGCTCCGGCACCAGCAACTCATCAGAGCTGCAACTCACAGCGACAGCATACAGGAGATAGAGCGGAGACAGCCTTCTTCACCTTTCAAAGGGGTTTATTAAGCATCTTGTGTTACAGTTTGATTTCTTCAAAGTATAAATAGTCTTTCCTATGTCCTATGTACATCACATATATTTACATCATACATACAGGAAGCTAGTATTCTAACTAGGAAGCATAGAGAGCCGGATAGCTGGAAAGTAGAGTGCCCCCCTTTTCCCTCCGTGCTCCCTCTTTATATGAACCAGAAAGAGTTAAATGTGACCTCACTGAGCCATCTATGATTGGTTCAGATCCCTTGTGATGTCAGGACACACACCTACTCGATTAATATTCAATAAGATATTATGCCGTAGTTGCAAGAATGTTATGTTTTATAAATATGGCCCATGTTGATTGTTCCCGTAGTCCATTTGTCTGGGGCAGTGTAGGCCTAAGACCTTGGACTAGGAACATCTCAGTATCTGCTTGTATCATTTGCTTCAAGCAGACACTGAGATGCTTCTGCCTGCATCACGAAAACCTCTATTTAAAGGTATATTCTGCGAACAAGCCTTTTACCTAAAACTCAGTCCAAATAACTGAGGCCTACTTAAATTATAACAATCCCCCCTAAAAAGGCTTGACCCGCAGATCCCAGCTTCTGAACCTAACCGTACCTGGTTCCTTTCTTTGTTTCACTTTTCGATGTTCGTGCTCACACAACTTCTCTGCTCTAGGCGGTTAACCCTGGAAGAGAGAGAGAGCAAGACCTCTTGGTCTTGCTCTCTGGGTAGGCCCTACTTCTAAGTCCCTCTATACCACATGCTCAGCATTTGCGTCACTTGTGTATCACTCACAAACTTGCATGACCACAGAAAAGTGAAACTTGTGTGTTTGTTACTCAATGGAGCAGTGCTAGGTGCCTTCTAAAAGAGCGCCTTTATACAATCAGCTCCATCACCGGTACTACTAAACCTATACCTGTAACCCTGTATATCCCTTAATTTAAAAATATTGGTTCATGAGATTGTTTATGAGGCACCAATCTCTGAACCAGGTTACTTTGTTTTACGTAATTTTAACACGCAACCTCACCTGGATAATGATGCCTAAAGTTGTCATCCCCATCCAGACGACCAGTGGGTGTAGGAAGAACTTTGGAACTGCAGAGGCCCAGTCCGAGTGTCCCTGGAACATCGCCGGAAACCTTTTCCACCAGGTCAGACTGGAACTCACCTACTTATTTTTGTGTTCTACCTCGTTAAGATCACCTGTATCATGGTGAAATCTTACCTCTAACTTAGTGTACTGTTTGTTTAACCTTTGTAACAAAATGTGGTCGTCTTGGATCAAACCCTGTTCCCCTTTGTCCCATGTCGTGTTCTCTTTCAGGACGGGAACTACCCGTGAAACTTTGCACTTTAGAGTTCTCTTAACAATTTGAGAAACAACGTCATCCAACCTGGATGACTGGATCCATATGGGATCTCCGCTCCCACAATATGTTCCCCTTGGAAAATCCCCCTTATCGGAACAATTATGAGAATATACCTTGAATGTATAATTAGACCTTATGTTAAAAAAACCAAACCTTTCCTTCTGCCACCGGAACTATCGGTTGGACTTCAGGGTGGATCTTTTGAATGGTAGCCTCGCATTCTGCGTTATTGAGCCCGCAGGCTTCTTCACTAAATTTGACTTGCCCCGGCCAACGCAGGTACTTCTGCAAGAATTGCCCGCATGAGGACAACTCTACTTGTTTCACCTCCCCGTCTAGCACCAAAAAAGGTTGACCTCTCAGGTCCTGGTGTAAGACATGGGTTGAGGTGGGAACTAAGGAAGTGGCGGTGCCTAAAGGAATGTTGCACCGTTTCCATTTGTTCACCCAAACATCTCGAAGCTGCCATGCAAAAGATCCTTCTCCAGAAAAATTAATATACCTCCCCTTGTCCAATCTCAGTTGCACAGGATCTTTAAGCATCTCCCTGACAAAATATGCCCCCAACTGTCCTGATTGGACCTCTTCCCCCCCTTATGTCCTGAGGCACAATATGTACCTGAGGTCGGGAAGACTGTACTCTCTGCAATCTTTCAATTAAGAGTACCTCTTCACTTACCCAACTAGCATGAGGATAAGTGGCTGCATATGGACTGTGTAATATCGTCCCCTGTGGTGACCCGTGTAAGGTGAATGGGGTTCCCTGGGTTGGCTTTCCCTCCCCCGGGACCGCTCTCCCCACCCTCTTTGTCACCTGGAAATGTGGCTTGATCTCGATTTTTACTTCTTGTTTAGAGGACCACCCACACTCGGCTTTCCAGCCTTTACGTGTGTATAGTTGTTTCAGAGGCACTCTCTGTTGGTAGCTCCAGAGTGTGATGTTGTCCCCTGCGTCTCTCTGGTATGAGAATTGACGCCTCCTGCTCGTTCCTCTCCAATCTGGAACCATCTCACTCTGCATAACCAAGACAAGGTACCCCTGAATCACACACTCCACCTTTTGCATGTACCCATTGTACTGCAATGTACCTTTGAACAAACCTTTGGATCGGTGCATCGATTCTGGGAGTGTGGCATTCAATAGCAGATTTACACTGCCATTCAATTCCCACTGCCCGCACACCTGACCCTTAAGACCTTTCACCCACATTGTGCCATGAAATTTGATTTCTCCTGGCACAAGTGCTCTTTTCCTCCGTCCCTGCCTGGTCCATCTGTGCCAAGCGGAGGGAGGTGTGAAAGGATTAGTACCTTGGGCCTTGCATTCTCATTAACCCCTTATTATACATGAGAATGTCCTGTCTTCGTTCTCCTAGGACGAAATGGCAACCTAGGATCACCATCAGCACGGTACTCTTCATTATAAAAGCACCACTTTGGGAAAGAAAAACATTAGCAATTCGCACTATGCTTTGCTCAGTCAGTTTTTTTAGACGTTTTCCGATCTCAGGAACCTCGGTTTTTAGTCTCTTTCCAATTTCAGGAATCTCGTGTTTTAGTCTCTTTGCAATTTCAGGAACCTCGTGTTTCTCCAAACTTAGATTGGCATCTGGAACTTTTCGCTTATCCGACTGACATCTCCATCTTTGCTGTCAGCACTGCCGCTGTCTCGATTCCATATTGCCAAACTCCTGAAATCGAAATACAAACAAATCAATTCTTATTAATGATTTGGGTTTATGCCCTGCGGCTTGTACTCTGTACACTTTAAATGGATCAATATCTACCGTAATTGATCTTGTTTCTTCATAGTTTACTTGAACTTTATTAACTTTTTGATTATGGGAAGGCTCTAAAGCTCTCTCCCTTACTTTATGTACCATAGCATAAGTACTTATCTTGTTACAATGTGCTTCCCTCGGATCTCACCTTTTGAAGCACTGACCTCTACATCCCCCCTGTACATACTTCGGCCGCAACGCTGACCGCAGTATGTACTGAGTAGGGACCACCTGCCCACTACTGCAACGCGCAGTTGAGCTTGAAATGTTCTTACCCCTTTTAGGGTACTTACCTAGGACTTCATATATCGCAACCAGTTCTGCCGGAAGTCCTATTTGTGAACCAATCGGCAATGCTACTACCTCTGCACTTGCCCCAAAAACAAACACAGCTACTTCCTGTAGGAAGGTGTGCTTTCTCTGTTAACTAAGCAGAACTCCATCCAGGGATTCACATGACAGTTTACTACAACTGCATGGGAGTCTCTGACTCCTGACTGTGTAGGGGATCCTAGACTGAACATAGGACTACCACCCCCCAAATACACTGTCACACTATACATGGCAATCTCGCCCCTTGGACTGCTGTCAGTCCTGTGCATTGTGTGAACGCTTGGTACGAGCTGGAAGAAGAAAAAAAAATACCTTTTGACCAATCCGCAGACGCAAAAACCGCACAAACTGCCCAGCCTTGACCTCTGTCAAACTCTGGCTTTGTCCCGGACAAAAACCGAAAAACGCTTACCGCTCTGTAACGTTCCGACAGACGGCTCGATTGGTCAACCCTTTTTCTGTATTATTTTCTTTTTTTTTTCCATTGCTCTGTACCCTTTTATTCCCCTGACCTCTATCGGGGAACTCATGTTACAGTGAATAAAATCACTACCGGCACCCCCCTGATATGCTCTAAGTTATATGAATGCATACCCAGGGAGCCATTTCCTATGTCACCAGTAGCCATCTGACAGCTACTGTGCTTCCCTTGTCTGATGTTCTCCCACTCAAACTGTGGCCACACTCCGTGTAGTTATATCCCAGCTTCACTTGTTCGTCAGGGTGCTTCTGTATTAGCCCAGCACTCAGCATAGGAAACAGCAAACACCTATGGGTGGTACCATTCCCACAGGCCCTACTGAATTTCCTACGCTCTCCTCCTCCACTCCTACCTCCCTCACTGGGGGCGGGGGTGAGGGTTCGTCCCTGGGCTCAGAAGACTCTCCCATTAGAACATCATGACTGCCTGGGATCCTCCCCCCTGAAGCCTGGGACACCATTTTGAGTCATGGAACATCAGACAAGATGGCCGCTATGCAATCTCCCATAGCAAACTCTATGCATGTATGGAAAGAATAAAACAGTTAGAAAAAACATTGCATGCACACTTTAGCATATCACATTGCCACAATACAACTGAATGTAACACACAGCTGAGGAAAAAACTCTGAACCAGCGCACGCAGCAAGTACGCTCTGGATTGTTACACACCTCGAACATTAATCACCCCTCCCACACGAGAGGGCATAACTCATAACCGTACGAACGGAACTACTAGCGAAAGCGCAGCTTCATATCCCTCTCTCAGGAATGCGAAATGAAAAACCTCACTAAACAGATAACTCATGGACAAGAAAACATTTTCGCTGTTATGCACGCCTTACTAGGCTCAAAAAAAACACGTAAAAAATGACATGCAGTATTGCAGCTTCACAGAAAAGCAAAGGGTAAAAAAACAACAGCATCTCTCTGTCTCTCTCTCTCTCCCAAACTCCGAGGAATATAACCCATAGAACATGAGAGAGAGAGACACACACACAGACAAACAGCCCCCCCGCCTCTGCTGCAGGGGGGGGGCGCCGCACTGACAAGTAAAAGAAAACATGTATAACACCATACTCGCCTTATCAAAACCTCTTGCGGTGTGTGGCCTCTGTACCAGAAACGAGCTCTGAGTCTCCCAGCAATCTTGGCCCAAGTTTTCCTCACAGGCGTCGGATGCGCTGAAGGTCCTAATGGGATCTGGCCAAACCCATTCTCTTGGACTGCCTTCCCCTATGTGTGGCATACGTCCACTCCAATTAGGGCGCCCACATCGACCCTGCCGCTGGGATTTTCCCGACTCATTCCGCACAGAGCTTATCTCTGCTTGATAAGCTTTGCACTTCTCGTCTCTGGCCTCCGTAGTCCGCTCTTAACTCTTTCAGCTCAGCTCGCTCTGAGCTTCTCCTGTTCTCTTGTGCTTGCCTCACAGAGATCTAAGTCGCTGCTTCGAGAAGTCTCAATTAGACTGACTCTTGTGCCCACCTGGCTCACCAATCAACGACCTGGGATTGGCCTAGGGTTTTCACGGCACCAACTGTAATAAATCACCTTTAGCTCCGGCACCAGCAACTCATCAGAGCTGCAACTCACAGCGACAGCATACAGGAGATAGAGAGCGGAGACAGCCTTCTTCACCTTTCAAAGGGGTTTATTAAGCATCTTGTGTTACAGTTTGATTTCTTCAAAGTATAAATAGTCTTTCCTATGTCCTATGTACATCACATATATTTACATCATACATACAGGAAGCTAGTATTCTAACTAGGAAGCATAGAGAGCCGGATAGCTGGAAAGTAGAGTGCCCCCCTTTTCCCTCCGTGCTCCCTCCTTATCTGAACTAGAAAGAGTTAAATGTGACCTCACTGAGCCATCTATGATTGGTTCAGATCCCTTGTGATGTCAGGACACAGACCTACTCGATTAATATTCAATAAGATATTATGCCGTAGTTGCAAGAATGTTATGTTTTATAAATATGGCCCATGTTGATTGTTCCCGTAGTCCATTTGTCTGGGGCAGTGTAGGCCTAAGACCTTGGACTAGGAACATCTTCTCAGTATCTGCTTGTATCATTTGCTTCAAGCAGACACTGAGATGCTTCTGCCTGCATCACGAAAACCTCTATTTAAAGGTATATTCTGCGAACAAGCCTTTTACCTAAAACTCAGTCCAAATAACTGAGGCCTACTTAAATTATAACAGTTACCATAGCAACGTGCATGGTAACCTGGTAACGCGCATGGTGCTAATGGTTTACTGGCCAGTGCTTAACCTGCACTTGTAACAGTAAAATTAACATATGCTTCCTGCGTACGGCAACTTTACTGGGGAATGTGCAATGTAGTGGAGGAACATGGTGCCTGATTTAGGGAGATTGCTCTGGAACTTTTGACGCTTTTTTGTTGGTAATGATAATAATGTTGATGACAGGATTGGATCAGCTGTGAACTTTGTTCTTCACCACCAGCGCATTTTTTGTGTTTGTGTATTTTTCAGCAAAAACTGCATTCCACTAGTGCCCAAAATACAAAAATGATTAGCCTTTGTGGGAGTAACCCATTAATTCATTCTTTGCTCTCCTAATATATAAATATATAAAATAATGGTGCATCATAGAAAGCATCACTCGAGTCATGGCTATAATCTTTTGTAAGCTTGCCCTAAAGACTCATATGGTGTGCGACATTTTAAATGGAACAACAACAAAAAATATTAGGAATATGATCCCTTGTTCCAACTAACTCAGATCACATTGGAAGCATCAGACCTTGTAACCAATGAATGGATTTCTTACAATATCAGAATACTTTTTATATTTATGGACTTTTCAGCTTTAAAGAAAAGCGGATGCTATCTGTATCAGCCAAACCTCAATTAAAATGCACCTATCGTATGCACGAAACCATCGAGATTTCATGCCATCTGTTCTTTGGTATCTGCACATATTTCGATTGCCTTCTATTGCATCTATATGTTTCCCAGCATACCAATTAGTTCCTCTGACTTGACAATCCTTCCTTCAATATTGATGCTTTCTGGATGCAATAAGAGGTTTATTAATAAGTAAAAACACATACAATTATAGAGAATAGTGTATATCTACACCATTTTTTAAAAAAAAAATAAGAGTCTTTCTAAATTAAAATAGTGTTTTTTAAAAAAAAAAAGCGTGCTCAATGCCTTATCTGGCATGTAGGCTGGTATAATTCAGGGAGCCTACTAAAGTATGTCTCTGCCCCCTGAGCAATACCAACCCACATAGCCATTTATATTGGGTGGGGGGAATATGTAAAAAGGTGATAAAGCCTCCCCCACCTTAAAAGTGAATCCGAGGTGCGAAGGATATGGAGGCTGCCATTTTATTGCTTTTTAAACAACGCCAGTTGGCTGTCAGTGCTGCTAATCTTATGGGATCAGTAGTGTCTGTGTCACAATCATGAAACATGTGGCTAATCCAGCCAGACTAGAGTCAAAGCAGATGATCTGCATGCTTGCTCAGAGTCTATAGCTAAAAGTATAAGACACAGATCAGGTGATAGCCAGGAAACTTGCATTGTTTAAAAGGAAATAAATATGGTAGCCTTTGTTTTAGTTTACTTAACTAGTTCATGCTAAAAGGACATTTTAAAATGATCGTTTTGCATTAGCAGATCAGAATATGCCCATGGGTGCCGCAGGGGGCGTGCACATACACATGCATGTGCGGCCGCTTAACACTGCCAATGGGCTGCCAACATGTCCACGTTGTGATTCTATGATGCTCCAGCAACCCTCTTTCAGCTGGATGCGCTGTCCCTGTCCACATGCCTCCTGATCGTGCTCCTGTAGATGGGAGCGTTCTGTGCAGTGCATAAAAATCTCTACTGTGCATGCACAGAGATCAGGTGCGTGGACATGCGCAGTGGACACCACTCGACGAGTAGTCCGGCTGTAAGAGGAGTTCTGTGGGTGATTTGAGCATTACAAAATCACGGCACTGGCACAGGACGGCTGGAGGGAGCTGGTAGAAGCCCCAGGTAAGGTTAACTTTTTTTTTCTTTATTTAGGTTTCCTTTAAGGACCATAAGTGGTACTCCTCCCCACCTTGTGCTAGGAATAGTGTATATTACCCTAGAGGGGACTTTGGTTTAATCTAGGACCCCCTTTAATATTAAGGAAACATCAAGCCTGCCTCTTCTTGACTTCAGCCAGAAAAGTCAAATTTTTCGAGGAGTGATTACAGGGAACAAGGAGAACAATGAACAATGCACAGAGGTATGGGAATGTAGCATGAACATACATCTGTGCATATCTTAGGTAGCTTTTTTAAATCAGCTTTCCTTTAACAGAAGTCTTCTGCAGTACTCCACTCTACTCCACTCATTTTCTTGTGGTTAAGCAGTACTCCACTCTACCTGAGCACTGCTGTGGGGCTATCTGCTGTTTGACAGCTTCTCTACAAAAACCTAACTACTGCTCACTGCTGTGCGTGGCACGGTTACTCACACCTGTGACCTGCATATCAGTTATACAAATAAGTGACTCAGGAACATATCCAGGATCTTCTCAAAAAATTAGCATATTGTGATAAAGTTCATTATTTTCTGTAATGTACTGATAAACATTAGACTTACATATATTTTAGATTCATTACACACAACTGAAGTACGTCAAGCCTTTTTATTGTTTTAATATTGATGATTTTGGCATACAGCTCATGAAAACCCAAAATTCCTATCTCAAAAAATTAGCATATTTCATCCGACCAATAAAGGAAAAGTGTTTTTAAAACAAAAAAGGAAACCTTCAAATAATTATGTTCGGTTATGCACTCAATACTTGGTCAGGAATCCTTTTGCAGAAATGACTCCTTCAATGCGGCGTGGCATGGAGGCATTTAGCCTGTGGCACTGCTCAGGTGTTATGGAGGCCCAGGATGCTTCAATAGCAGCCTTAAGCTCATCCAGAGTGTTGGGTCTTGCGTCTCTCAACTTTTTCTTCACAATATCCCACAGATTCTCTATGGGGTTCAGGTCTGGAGAGATGGCAGGCCAATTGAGCACAGTAATACCATGGTCAGTAAACCATTTACCAGTGGTTTTGGCACTGTGAGCAGGTGCCAGGTCATGCTGAAAAATGAAATCTTCATCTTCATAAAGCTTTTCATTGTATGGAATGCAGTGTTCTATGGAGAGGAGGGAAGACAAATGAGAGAGTGGCACCTAGCGAGACAGGTAAATATGAGCACAATGGGCTGATTTGTCACTAAACAATTAGCAAGCCGGTATGATAGTTCTCTAAACAAGAGACAATACGGTACAGCTGGAATCAAGGTAGTCTCAGGCAAGATGGCACCAAACAATTGTCTCATCTGGCATGTTTATAAGGCTATGTGTCTGTATAAAAAAGTGCATGCATTCTTTACCTGTGCCAGGTAGAGTAGTGTCACAAGAGAATAGTGGAGTACAGTGCTATACTGGGACCAAAGGAGAACAGAAATTCAATTCTAGGAAAGAAGCTGGCTTGCTGCCCATCGCACTGCCCACAGAGTACACTACCACTGAGGGACATCAGGCTTCCTAAATGTTTTTGAGGTCACCAGGTTGCCTAGACTGCCTATACATTTTGGAGAACAGTCTGTCAGAATTTTGTCAGGGACACTTTTTATGTAAAAAGAAGTTGTGAATAAAACTTAGAATCATGTTTTTGTTTTATATTGCAGCTAATCTGTTGGAGCAGAGGGGACATTTTGACAGTAGAATGGCAGCTTCAGCCAAGATATCTCTAACAAGTGTATGAGGCTAGATAGATCAATAGGACTGCCCGGGAAATATATTTGGCAGCCTCCATATCCCTCTCACTTTAGGTTCCCTCTAAATTGTTTCTGTCCTTCCTCAGCTAACTTGTCCCATGGCACATAGGGGAAAATCTAAGGTCAGGAATAAAGCTTTTTTTCAAATATAAAAGGAAACTTTTTACTAAAATAAAGTGACTTGGTAATGCTGATGTATGCCTACTGAGTAAACTAAAGTATTATTTTTAATAACAGCTTTAATTCCATCATAGGATGACACGTAACATGTCATTCCACATGATGTTGGAATCGGTCCATAGAAACAGAGTAATTATTTTGCATCCTCCTCCATATTTGTTTTTCAAAACAATCCCATCCCATTTTTGAGAGATTTACTACAGAACAATTATGCAGAACGCACAGATGTTAGGAAGTTTCTTCCTTAATTTTCCACCATTTATAACCACAGTATTTAATTATGTCATTATGGCTTAGCAGCATGGCTCAGTTTTGCTGTTGCCAGCATTATAGTGACAGTCTGTGCGTGATGTATGCTGTGTCGAAGTACTGAAAGATTAAGGGAGAGCACAAACACTCTTACTATAGAAATAATCATTTTGTCTTCTCGTCCATCTTCACATGTGCATCTCTTGCAATGTTTAATGAATGCAGCTGGACATAACAGCACAGATATCCTCTTTCTGGGAAACAAAGGCAAAAAAAAAAAAGTGTGTGGAACACACAAGGAAAAACATGCAAAGGCACTACTGTAACAACAATTCTTGAAACACTGAGAAAAACAGTTTTATTATTTTTTTTTTTAACATTTTCTTATTTTTCTAAAACACTCAGCATAGTATGCACAGTATGGTTGGAGATCAAAAGCCATCCTGGAGTCAATGCTAAAAATTGTTACTGTTGGTAACACCTTCAGGTAACTGTAGTGCACAACTGCTCATTCCCTAAACTTTCAGCAACCATTGCTATAATCTGATACAACCCAGGTGAGTGTCACAGACTTTTGCCATTGTATTTTCAATACATCCAAGTCAATTAAACTGGCACTCAACATGCTCCTAACTCACTGCTAGGGGTGGCACATCATGTGGGAAACTTCACAGTACAGACTAAAGGGGGTATCTTACATAGCCTACAAAAGTTAGCCCCATGAGAGCTTATTTCCATTGACTGCTGGGGCTTGTCTCTGTGTTCCCATGGCCAGGACTAGTGGACCAGAGGGAAGCTCCAATGTGAATTTTACATACACTGATGCTGAGGCTTATTTATATTTACCACAGAGAGCTAACTGAATAATGTTTTGCTAAGTAATCCTATTGCTCCAGATACATTACACTTTATGATGCGAGTTCAGATGTAAACTGAGCTGCTGACATGTGGGAGGAGCTCTGTGTATACATGTAATTAAGGTGGCAGTAAAGCCGAAAAACGGCACACCCTGCACCTGCAATTCCCAGAGACGTTAGTTGTAATTTTCCCTACAGGCAATCATTGAATCGGGAATAAGATACAATTTGGCTTCCAGCTTGCAGCCAGATTACGCTGTTTTTATCTTAATTTGGGCTCCATCTTTTGATTGCGCCCAGATTGCTGACAGAGCGCCACTATAACCGTAATTCACATTACGGCCTATGCCGGCGCCAGCTGTGCCCAAATATCTGGTTCCCTTTTTACCTGAAACAGGCCTCCACTCTTGCCATCTTTCTTCAGCAGCCAAGCATGTGCTCCATCCAGGTGTCTTTAGGCCCTGCCTGTCATAAGCCCCCTGGTGGCCTGTCCGCGCAATGCCTTCCAATCGGTCTCAGCACACAGACTATGCAATCTGTGGTTGCAATCCGTGCGCAGAAACCGCTGGGATTTTGGCAGCCGACCAACTGGAAGGGAGCCTGTGAGTTACGGTAATACACTATTTCAGGGTATAACTGCCACCACCTCTGTTACCATAGGACAGAGGAACCCACTGACTGGCTGACTCTAGACCTGCAAATAAACGGTTAAACACACGCTATTTTATCTAGCTATCAACAATGGTAGCGACTCTTCAGAAGCCAGGGTAATAGGTGTAGCCGAACAAATAAATTACGTTAGCGTCGTTTATTAAAAGTGCAATATAAATAGTTAATATATACAAAAAATCATTAAAATCAACAATTATAGAAACATTAGTAGCCAGTATGAAAATAGCAAGGGAGAAAATACTTAAGTTTGTGGAAATATGTCCTTCTGTGAAAAGAAATGCAAAGTCCTTGGTTTCAGAATCATAGGCCTTTAAGCATATTTTGTAATCCAAGCAGATGTTACAGTTTCAAGATGGCTGCTGGGTGGTCCTCTGACCAGCAGCAGGTCTAGCTGTAATCCAGATGATGTTAAGACCTAGGACTAAAGTCTGCCTGCTGGCAATGTGCTTTTGAAGCTGGTTTGGGGGTGTGGCAACGCCTGCCCACTCTGAATTACCCACCAATGACAGCCCACCTCCTCCTAGGAGGTTTTTGAGCTTAAATTGTAGGAGAGAAGGGTCGTACCCCAATAACCGGACGGGGTATTGTTATGAATTTTATATTAGCACATTGGGCAGATTTTAACAAATAAAACTATATGAATTTTATAGCTGTGCTATTATACACGGTTTTCATTCAACAGACTGAAATCATAAACCACATGCATTTAAATCTATTCCTAATCGGAGCCACTTCGGCTGGCCTCCCACTGGAGAAGCTTGCCTTAGTTTTTCCTGTGATGAAAGGAACTTTTGGTGCTCAATTAGCATCTGAATGTGACCAGCTAGACAACCTTTGACATATTACACCAGGATTCTGGCTGGGATTTCACACCTCTGTGTCACTGGCCAGCAAGGAACTCTTTTGATGAAGTTAGTTTACACAAACATTAACTCCACCGGTCAACAAACATACTTCAGGAAAAGAAAAAATGTCATTCTGATCGCTGCAATGACTGCGCAAATCTAACTGGGAAGCGATCAGAAAATCGACTGTGCGAATCTTCCCGATTCGCCTGCGTTTTTCTCACAGCTGTTCCGTGACAGCCCTCCCTGGGGTGAAGGCATATAGACATGCATCCACAAGATGTGTGGCGTTGCCGCTAACCTGCGATATCGGGTCTAGTTCCCCATTGCAACAGGAAAACTCATTGGAGCCTGCGGCTCGGTTCACCTGGACAGGTCGCTGTCCGCTACCCTCAGGTTTGACCCGACATGGACCAATCTTGACAGGGCGTTTGCACCACCGCATTCGGATGTGACGTCTGCCAGGACTGCTGACAACGGGCAGTAGGTCGGGCAGGTCAACAGCCAGCCCACGTAAGGGTTCCTTGCTAAGTGGCTGTGGACCTAAGGGAACCCCTCGGGAGTCCCTGGACCTTCCCAGCTCCTGAGAGACAGCACATGCCTTGCAGTATCTGGCTACATCCCTGCTCATCCAGGGCCAATAAAACAGTTTTTGAATACAGGCAAGTGTCTTGCGGACCCCCAAGTGTCTGGTCAGAGGGCTGTCATGTGCGGAGTGCAGCACATGGCCCCTGAATGCACTCGGTACCACAAGCCACTTGGTATTCGCCTGCGGCTTACCTGTAGTGGGCTGCACAGTCTCCCTCCTTCCCAGTACACATTGAAAGCGGCCCCGTCTGCGAGGGGTTCAGAGGCTTGCTGCCTAAGCGTCTCCAGGCTTGGGTCACTTTGTAGCGCTGCTGTGAATGCAGCACTGTCAGTTTCAGCCAGCTGGCTCATGTCACAGGAAGTCAGCGGCTGAAAGTTCTCCCTTCTGGGGTCAGCACTGAACGAAGAGTCCGGCATTGAGCCCACAACTCTTGCAGCACTTTCAGTTTCAGCCAGCTGGCTCATGTCACATGAGGCCAGCAGATGAAAGTTGTCACCGCTGAGGTCAGCACTGAACGAGGAGTTGGGTACTGAGCCCACAACCCTGGCAGCACTCTAGGTGACTGCTAGTATAGGCACAGCATTAGCATTACAATAATTGACATTCTTCACATCATTCACACATGCATTAATGACAGTGACAGGTACAGGAACATTTTCATCACAGACAGTTTGTACATTAACCTGCTGGGCGTTCTGATTCTGCGCATGATTTTTAATACCTAATTTTTCTTTTTAAAGCATTGAACAGTGATGCTTTATTTAAATAAGATTTTTATACCTAATTTTTTTTTAATCATGTAGCTAGCCTAGCGCTAGCTACATGATACCCCCCTCCCTGCCAATTTCCACCAACCCTTCCGATCGCCGCCGGCGCCTATGCCCGTCAGGAAATCCTGTTCTGAACGGGAATTCCTTCAGGGCTTTCCCCTTCGCCATGGCGACGAACGTAATGACGTCATCGAGGGAGTCCCGATCCACCCCTCAGCGCTGCCTGGAACTGATTGGCCAGGCTGCACACGGGGTCTGGGGGGGGCCCTATTACGCGGCGCCGGATCGGAGAAACACGCAGCTAGCAAAGTGCTAGCTGCGTGTTTCAAAAAAAATTATTCAAATCGGCCCAGCAGGGCCTGAGCAGTGGGCCTCTGGACGAGCCTAGCTTGTCCAGAACACTAGGGAGGTTAAACACAGGTACCTTTGACTCAGGTACTATTGAATCCGGTACCCTTGAACTGGGCACATTCAACCAACCCCCCCCCCCCGCCCTGGTGCTCCCTCCAGTGTGTAAAGTACCTGGTGGTGGGCGGAGACTCTGTCTCCTTCCGTGAGCATTGAGGCGGTTGCGGCAGATTCGTAATAGGACACAAGCTTGCCCAAATCAGTTCCCAACAACACAGGGACCGGGAGATCATCCACAACCTCAACAACCCTTTCTTGAGCCCCCACCCCCCAGTCAAGCTTCACTCTCGCTTGGGCTATGTGTAAAAGTGTGCCCTCTACTCCAGTAAGGGCAAGGGATCGGCTGGAGCTGATGCTCTCCTTTGGAACAAGGTGAGAGTGAACTAACGTGATGTCTGCTCTGGTGTCTCGGAATCCGGTGACAATTTTGTCGTTCACTCTAACAGGCTGCTGCTGGTCGGTTCGGTCGCAGATTTCCTTTCTGAGGGCAAACAAAACAAAATCTGATGATCCAGATGATGTTAAGACGTAGGACTAAAGTCTGCCAAAGACAGCCCACCTCCTCCTAGGAGGATTTTGAGCTTAAATTGTAAAACACTGTAACTCATAAATGATACATGTCATATTTGGGTGGATAGCAGATTCATAATTGTCAGAAAATACCGATTAATATGACACCTAGCATGAGTGTGCTAGGCTGTCCTGTCCCCGAGAAGGGTCGTACCCCAATAACCGGACGGGTTATTGTTATGAATTTTATATCAGCACATTGGGCAGATTTTAACAAATAAGACTATATGAATTTTATAGCTGTGCTATACACGGTTTTCATTCAACAGACTGAAATCATAAACCACATGCATTTAAATCTATTCCTAATCGGAGCCACTTCGGCTGGCCTCCCACTGGAGAAGCTTGCCTTAGTTTTTCCTGTGATGAAAGGAACTTTTGGTGCTCAATTAGCATCTGAATGTGACCAGCTAGACAACCTTTGACATATTACACCAGGATTCTGGCTAGGGTTTCACACCTCTGTGTCACTGGCCAGCAAGGAACTCTTTTGATGAAGTTAATTTACACAAACATTAACTCCACTGGTCAACAAACATACTTCGGGAAAAGAAAAAATGTCATTCTGATCTCTGCAATGACTGCGCAAATCTAACCGGGAAGCGATCAGAAAATCGACTATGCAAATCTTCCCAATTCGCCTGCGTTTTTCTTACAGCTGTTCCGTGACACTGCCCACCCCATTTGTTACCAAGCCCTTTCCTACATAATTGCTCCCCATCTTGTGCAATGGAGCAAAAGAAGAGTGGGAGTGTCCCAAAAGCTGGACAGACCATGCACTTTTTAGTATTTCAGAGACCTGAAAACAGTGCAACACTGACAGGCAGGCTACTGCAACATAGCTTTACTGTGCAAAAACATGGTCAAAGGACTTAAAACAAAATCAATACAATATGACATCCATTTGCAGCTCCATCAATCTACATCATCTCTGTAGATAAAAGCACATCTCTTCTTCCATCATCCCCTTTTACTTGTTTCCTTTGACCTCATTACCTGCTCTAAACCCAATCATCTATTCTGGCTTTTGCACTGTAACGATCGGTGTCAGCACACAGAGAGAATCTGATTATTGGTGATCTGCAGTATCACCAACAATACAGATATATGCCCGATTATTGATGATCTGCAGAATCACCAATAATACAGATATATAACTAACCTCTGGACACCTGATAAAGTGTAAGTGTTTTGGTGCAACAGTAGGCTGTCTCCCATGGGGGCGGGAGACGCAGATAACAATGAGCATGGACCACCTGAGGAGCAGGTGGCCCTTGGCTGTGTGAGGACTATCTCCTAGGAAAGGGGATAGAGATCACCTAAAAGCCAGTGATTCCCTGCAATACCGGGAATCGGACTATACTGCAGCCAAAGGACTCCTAAAGGAATAGGGCCCTTGGCTGTACTGCAGAGAGGCCTCTCTGAGGAGCAGGAGGTCCCTGCATTTAACAGACACTAGATGGAATAATGTCACGGGTAGTACAGACAGGCTGAACACTCGAGGGATGAGTGACAGCCCGAGGGGTCGGGCAGGCCCGGTCGGCAACACCCGAGCAAATGGTAATAACAGATACAAAGCACAATCCTAGTCTGGGGTGTGAGGTCTCGACACCCAGGAACTAGTCTATAGAATAACACAGTAATAGCACAGTGTTCCTAAGCTTGAGTGTGTGGTCCTTGGTCACAACACCCTGGAACTGGTCAAAAGTATAACACAGCAATGGCATAGTATCCCTAAGCTTGGGTGTGAGGTCCGTGGTCACAACACCCTGGAACTGGTCTAAAGTATAACACAAACGTAATCTGGCTAAGTGTGAATTCCCAGGTCCTCCTGGTTCTAACACACTGTGGGATCTGACTGGTCTGAGTGCTCACACGTTACTATTCGCAACGGCAGACAACCAGCAACTGACAAGCAAGATCTATATATACTTGCAGTGCTGTGCAGCCCCGCCCGAGCCACTCAGCCAATCCAGAGTCCAGCTGGGATCAGCTGATCGGCCTGATCAGCTGATTCCCCTTCTGCTGGTATAAATGTCCTGTCGCCTGGCGCGCGCACGCGTAGCTATCCATCTGTGTGCACTAGAAGGTCCAGCCAAGCCAGACGCGTGTCGCTGCACGGAAACCGTCGGTCTGAACGCTGAGATAGCCGCCCCGTCACGAGACCACGCGGCGGCATCTCCACTGTTCATTATATGCACTGCCAGAACTTCTTTTTTTTTACCTCTCCCTCTCATCTGGGTGTCTCTCCATCTGTCGGCTAGTTTGAAAGTCTTAAGGTGCCCATACACTTAAACGTTTTCCCGCCGATAGACAGCAGATTCGATCACTGTGATCATATCTGCTGTGAAATCGATGCGCAAACGCTGACCGAACGACCGATTTCCATCCGAAATCGATCATTCCCGTTGATCTGTCTGTGCAGATTTCGCTCAATCGCCGGCCGGTCGGGAGTGCGTCGATAGCGGCATTCGATTGTCCGACGTTAGCGGCAATAAATTACCTGTTCCGCCGGCGTGTCCCCACTCTCCCCGCTGTTTCTTCTCCGTGCTGGGATCCGACTGGCTTCACTCCTTCCTGTCCCGACAGGAAGTTTAAACAGTAGAGCCCCCTTTACTGTTTAAACTTCCCACGATAGGAAGTAAAGTGAAGCTGGAGCCCAGAGCGGAGATGGGACAGCGGAGACCGGGGGGACTCGCACCGGCCAGATCAGGTAATGTATGCAGGGGGCGGCGGCACCGGCAGCTCCACAGATTGTGAATCGGTTTCATAGTGAAATCGATTCAAAATCTGTTTGCAGTGTAGGGAGCCAATAGATCCCTCTTTGATCAGATTCGATCACAAAGGGATCTATCTGCTGGTTGATCTGGTGGCAATCGACCAGTGTATGGCTGCCTTTAGGCTAGGTTCACAGTAGGAGCTGTATTGCATTCCCTGTAAAAACAGGAAAGCAACTAACACAAAAGTCACAACAAACACATTATACAGCAACTCACTACATTGGGTACTCTTGTCCGCTGGAACAGATTGCACCAGATGCACTCTGGATGCTAGATAGACTTACTATAGCAATGCGACTTTCTGCATTAAAATGCACTGAGCACCTATCACACTTTTTTTTTCTAACTAAACCTCCCCATGAGGGAGGTTCATACCCCAGTATGCCATTGGGGGAGCTGCAGGGTTAGTGGGTGCATCATTGTTCACCTACGGGGGTTGCTCCTGTAGCCCCCACGCCCATGTGGATTGTGCCATCACTGTCCGCAGCTGCCACAGTTTCATTGTAAAGAAAAAGTGTAGTGAGTGTCCTTTAAGATGCCTCAATAAAGTTGCACCGCAACATCCCACTGTGAACACAGCCTTAGGGATAAAGTAATTGTTGATAAAATAGGGGCATAGCTAAAATTTCAAAACCAAGCTGCCTGATAATTGAAAAATCACACAGCATACTGAAGACTGCAGAGAGCAAGAAATAACGAATATGTTTCAAACCAGAAATGTGTGCTAAGTCATAACTACTGAAAAATAGTGCTCCATTCCCTCCTCTTCCTTCTGCTGTGTGGGTGGTCATCAGAGCAGTGCATTTTGTAAATATTTGATTGTATTGTTATTTTGTAGCAGCTATGACTAAGCACACATTTGTAGTCAGAAATAAATTAGCTATTTTTTGTTCTGTTTTTAATAAACAATGTGATTTTACCATTATCAGTTAGCTTGGTTGCGTACAACAACTGTGTCTCAGCAGTTTACTCACCTAAATGGTGTATGCCTACGTGAATACTTGGGACACAAACACATGGTTTATTGGTCCCTTTTTCACAAGTTCCAAAGCTATTGCTGTTTCCTGGGTTTTAAATGACTTTAATACAGAATTAAAATCCAGAATCTATGTCAGTAACCTTACCATATTCCACCTGCTGGAGGGCACCAGATGTCCACCACAGGTTATAAGAATACTGCCACCAGCAGGTGAAAGGAATGTCTAATTATCCAAACCATCATCCTCTCTCCCTCATTTGTATTTCTTCTTTACTGTAATATTTTGCTTGATTGAAAAACAAGATCAAGCACCCCCAGTACTCATCACATATCCACAACTGATGGCCATGAAATTGACTAATTACCGCTGCCATCACAAGACATGCACAAACTCCTAGCAGTCTAGGCCTAAGCTGCAGCCTCAAGGCCCCTTTTACACTTGCATTGGAAACCTGTGTTACGTTACCCTGTAACATGTTTAGAATTCCTGCTTTGCCGACTGATTTGCAATACTTCCACTGCACCGCCGCGGGAGTTCAACAGTAATGTGCTGCTGACTTTGTGGCAGCTGGACAGTGGATCAAGCACTTGCGACATGATGCAGTAAGTGTGCTAGGTCCCATTGTCTTGCATTGGCCCATTGGCAAGGCAATGGGGCCTAGCACATGGTGCCTGATCCACCATCGAGCTGCCACAAAGTCAACAGCATGTTACCGTCTGACTTCCGCGGTGACATAGAGGAAGTACTGCAAGTCAATGGGCAACGCAGGAATTTTAAACATGTTTGCGGCGGCAGAGTGGCGCAAATGTATGGAATGCCGGGAATACGACAGGGAAACCCAGGAATCCCAGTGACATACTTCCTGTCTAGAAGCACATGACAGATTACAGAGGGCACCTGAGGGACGAAGCAGACGCACTAAAAGAAACTCAGCTGATCGTATCCCCTTTGTCACGAGATACAGTACGCAGTCTGAAGATATAGCTAAAATAATCAGGAAACATTGGTATTTGTTGGCCGACAGTTTTCCTGAAATATCTCATTTTCAGCATTCCCCATTAATATCTTACAAAAGAGCAACAAATCTGAGAGACCGGTTGGTACATGCTGATATGGGCAATGCTGAATTGGGTGAATCTGATACTAAACGTAAAGGCACGTTCCCATGCCTCAACTGCGTACACTGTGACTCAGTGACCAAGGGAGATTACATCAGTCATCCACATACTGGAAAAAAATTTAAGATCAATGGCTATTATACCTGTGATACAGCTTATGTAATTTATGCCCTTAAATGTCCATGTGGACTCTTATATGTGGGCCAGACCACACAAAAATTCAAAAAAAGATCGTCTTCACACAAACATGCTATCAGAGAGAAATTAGTAGATCAGGCTGTCCCTTATCATTTTGTGAGAGCCCGTCATCATGTTAGCCAGCTTAGGTTTCAGATAATAGAACAAATACAGCCATTGAGGAGGGGCGGGGATAGGGAGAGGAGGCTACTGTGGAGGGAGGCCTATTGGATCAAGAGGCTGGACACCATGGAGCCCAGGGGCCTAAATAGAGAACTTGACTTGTCACCGTTTGTTTGAATTGCTCCTCCCCTCCATGCTGTCCAGCCTCCGCGTTTTGTTTTGTTTTTTGTATTTTAAATTTTTTGTATTTTGAATTTTGTATTTTGAACACTTGTCATATCATTATTTTTTGTTTTTGATCCCTGGGTCTCCTGATATACCGCCTCCTCTCCATTTCCCCCTTCCCGCTCCTTGTTCTTCAGTCCCTTCTATATCCACTGTTTCCCGCTTTTCCGTCCATCTCTCTCTTTTTTATCTTCTCAGATGTTGGGAAGCATATATCATTGTCTATATTTTAGCAGCACCTTCTGTTATCCTACAGCAAGCTACTGTGAGTCCTTATTGTAGATTGACATGCTGTGTTAGGAGCGGTGTCGTTGCTAAGCAACAGACACACGCTCTGCTCTCCTGAAGGGGGCGGACACATTGGCTCTCTATTGACATCTATAGTGGTACGCAAGCGGAGACTCTTCCGTTTGCGTCACTAGTTGCTGGGCAGAAGGGGAGCGGGCAGTTAGTTCCGCCCTCTCCCCCACGTTGTGCGAATGGTTTCCCATCAGGTCCGCCGGGGGCGTGGCCTGGTGGTGACGGACTTCCGCATACTAGCCCAGCATGGAGCAGCCGTCTGCCGCAATCAGGATAAGCGTTGTGAGGAGGAGGCTGGAACTCCATTTCAAACGAACCTATCAGGTAAGCAGCACTATAGTTCTCTATCAGGTCCACTAGGTAGGACCTGATATCATTGGTTAACGCTGACGTTTAGTAACGCTGATTGGCTGCCTTTGACCATGTTGTGGGTATATATAAGACTGTTTGTTCAGTATACTTTTTATCATGCATAGCTTAGCTTGAGAAAGAGGCAGTCTGCCTCGAAACGTCGCACTTTGGCTGTATGCATGTTTTATTCTGATTAAAGAGCATAAATATATTTGATGGTGCCGGCTCATCTCCTTTCCTGCAACTAAGATTCTGGAGTGTTGTCAGAACAGCCAAGGCACATCACTACTGATACTTCAAGGGGAAGTGCTCCACCGACTCACTAGCAAAAAGTATGACCCTGTCAGCGCACTCTGCCAGAGGGTCATATGATTGAAGTTTTGTGTGTTGTGGTGCGATGGGTCAGGGCATCTCACCACAAACGCACACAGGTGTAAAACTGGCCTCAAACCCCTTGATGAGGAAGAATTTCAGCATCACGTTCTGTTAAACGCAGTGGAAAAGAAAGTGATCTGCATACGGTCAATAAGTATACATAGGCAGCGCTCCACTTTTTAGTGCAACTCAAGGGAACCCCTCAAGGGGCCGCACTCACCCAAAGGTTGTGACCACTGTTAGATTGGTCTCAAATCGCTTGCAACTCTCCTCCTGGCCGACTGCCCGATTCCTGTTGTGCTGTGGTCCTGCTGAGAGCCTTATTCCACTCCTGTCATGCGGATATCAGTGTTCCTCAGGAAGGGAAAAGACCTCACATAGCGTAATTCCGTAAAGGTTAAAACAATAGCTTTATTTAAAACTAGTTACTCACAAACATCTCATGTTACAGCGCATTGAGTAATAACGGGCTCTCCCCCCGTGCCTCTCCGACTCATCCTCCCCTGATGAGTCGCGCAAACGTGACGAAACGCGTAGGGTGGAGCTAGCAAGACGAGCAGGAAGCACCGCAGCGGAGATACCGGCGAACCCAGCGAGCCTATCCGGAGAGGCACGGGGGAGAGCCCGTTATTACTCAATGCGCTGTAACATGAGATGTTTGTGAGTAACTAGTTTTAAATAAAGCTATTGTTTTAACCTTTACGGAATTACGCTATGTGAGGTCTTTTCCCTTCCTGAGGAACACTGATATCCCCATGACAGGAGTGGAATAAGGCTCTCAGCAGGACCACAGCACAACAGGAATCGGGCAGTCGGCCAGGAGGAGAGTTGCAAGCGATTTGAGACCAATCTAACAGTGGTCACAACCTTTGGGTGAGTGCGGCCCCTTGAGGGGTTCCCTTGAGTTGCACTAAAAAGTGGAGCGCTGCCTATGTATACTTATTGACTGTCTTAAAGGGGTATCTGCTGACCCACAATAGAGCGCATACACCTGCAAGGTTTTACTCTGGATAGAGTGGACATTGTTTTTCCTTGTTGTCGTTTTTGTCTTCTTGTATTTGATACTGGTACAACGGTATCTGGACTTTAGGACATTTCCTGTATATTAATTATTTTGAGCGCTGGACTTTACAAACGATCTGCATACGGGTTTGATACAAAAAGCTTACTTATTTTTCCCCTTAAAGGAAACCAGAGAGTGAGACGTTAACTTCTAAAGATTTGATACATACCCGGGGCTTCCTCCAGCCCCATAAGCACATCTGAATTCCACGCCGTCCTCCCGTGGTCTGCCGTTTAGCCCTGGTAACAGACTCAATCACTTCTGTCCGGGTCTATAGCGCATGCACTGGAGGTCCGCGCATGCGCAAAAGACCCAGACTGGACCCAAGTGAGCCTGTTACCGGAGCTATTCGCGGCTGAACAGCAGACCACGGGGGGACGGCTTGGTATTCAGACATGCTTATGGGGCTGGAGGAAGCCGCGGGTAAGTTAACGTATCTGGTACACTTTAATGGTAAAGAGAGCTAATGCATGAGATTAAAAAAAGTATGGAGAGATAATGCATGATAAACAGATAAGCAGAGATAAATCATGAGTTATGTCAAATATGGAGAGATAAAATCGAAAACCTTGCGCTCCTTTCCTGAAGAAATCCGTGCTTTCCAAATGATCCTTTTCTCCTTGGTCTCTATGCACTGAGCTGCTCCACATATGTTGGACAAAGAGGAACTTATTCTAGAAAAAAGGAAGCGCTCTATCGTGCATTACCCAAGGATATGTTTAATCGCAATATAAGATTATACTCACAAGATGTAAATGGTTAAAAACGCTCATCAGCGGTACAGTCCACCGCTACACTCTCAGGCAGATGGGCAACAACGCGCTGTGGCCGGCAGCGCGTTCTCCGATGCTCGGGGAAGCCGTCTCGTTGTGGGAGTGGGCGTGGCTGTAGGTTCAGCGTGCGTATGGCGTCATTACGCGTTTCAGAGATGCACGATAGAGCGCTTGGGTAATTCACGATAGAGCGCTTCCTTTTTTCTAGAATATGGAGAGATAAACCATGTGTTAAGTCAGGTAAAGGTAACCTGAAGTGAGGCGTATATGGAGGCTGCCATATTTATTTCCTTTTAAGCAATACCAGTTGCCTGGTAGCCCTGCTGATGTATTTGGCTGCAGTAGTGCCTGAATCACACCAGCAAAAAGCATGCAGCTGAACTTATCAGAATTGACAAAAAGTCAGACACACCTGATCTGCTGCATGCTTGTTCAGGGTCTATGGCTAAAAGTATTAGAGGAAGAGGGTCAGCAGGCTAAAAATGGCAGCCTCCATATACCTCTCACTTCAAGTTCCCTTTAAGGAGATATAAATCATGAGTTAAGTCACTTAAGGAGATAAATCATGAGTTAAGTTAGATAGGGAGAGAGAAGTCATAAGGAGATAAGTTGTGACTTAATACATAAGGTGAGGTAGTTCAACAGAAAAGTTTTGTAAATCAGTCCCCATGCTTTTTTTCTCCCCACTGCCAAGTTGTGATCCGCATTACCTTTTCATTTATTCTACTGTAAAAAAACATAATAAAAGTATAGTAAAATCAACTCTCTCAAATGGCAACATAATGTACACACATTGCACGGTTACAATAATACTTGTTCCAGTTGTCCATTTACTTCATTTTGCGATCCCTGCAGCTGAATGTGTTATCAGAATATATGTTGCCGTAGACAGCTAATATACACTATTATTATACAGTAATGCTATTTTCTTCCTGTGTGGCAAGATAATCTTTTTTGGGATAACACGAAACATATCTATAAAACTAGTAGAAACATGAAATTTAAGAACAAAAGTCTTAAAATTTACCATAAAGAGATAACAGTGGTAAAATGCTAATTCGTTCTTCATTATCACTGATTCTGTTTCCACTTATGCCTAACTCTCTGCTTTCATCGTTGCCTGGCAACCTTAGCTACAATGAACAAGAAAAGCAGGAGGGCGACACAGATCAAAGTCAATTCTAACCTTTCCAGTATATTGGTGTACTGTATACCTTATGCATTAGAACTCCACCAAGTGGATAAAGAAATAAATGCACCTTCAAGTTCTTAATAGTTTTATTTAGTTTTGCTGAGAAATTAATACATTTCTTTACTTACTTTTAGCTTCATTTATCCTTGGCTACAAAACTAGGGAGTATAAAATCTACTTGCCCCTATGTGGCACTAGTAAATCTAAATTATTCATAATGGTACTCCATTCATTTTTGAGGAGCTGAGAAGTATGAGAACAGTCTAAACACCTGTAGCCATCTATTTAATTTTATATTTTTATCTTTCAGATACCAGGGCAAATGGACAAGTCGTAGAGCTAACATACAAGCATATTGGTAATGGAGGAAAAAACATCACCTTTTTTTGTTCTCTTATCTTTTAAAATCTGATTGTCACTTTTCAAATGCCACATTTATGAATAGATTGTGAGGGTTATTAACATGGTAATCAGAGGTCCCATAGCCATACCATGATTATCCTCTCTGGTGATCTCCAACTCTGGTTGCTCCTGTTAATCTAGTTTTCTTGGCAGAAGTTAACTGGAGTGGGCTGCCAGTACCTTCTCCAGTGGATCGTATTGTCTACTACTGAGAAAGCTAGTACTGAGCGTTCCCTGGAAGGCTAGAAAATCAGTCAATACAAAGAAATAAGGCCAGAGTGTTCACTAGAAGGGCTGATACTACTATTTAAACACAAATACTCTTCTTGTAATAAAAAATAAAAAATCTTGAAGCGGAATATAACCCTGCATTTCAACTTTGCTCTAAAACATTATTTACAGTATATTATATGCAACCAGCATTTTTTTTTACTAGACCAGCATTGGAAGGGTTACACAGGGCTTTAAAGTTCCTGGAGATTTCTGCAGACGCATCCGAAGCTGAAATAGATACATTTTGTTTACATAAATGTATCTAAGTGTTGAATGTGACTCATCTCTCTGACTGAGAAGGAGTTGGAGGACAGCCAAAGAGTGTGTAACATTTATCAATAGATACATGTAACTAAATAGAATGTATCTATCTGAACTTCTGCATATCTCTCCACAGACCTTTAAACCTCTGTGTTTAACCCTCCCAATGCTGGTCTAGTAAAAAAAATATGCTTTTTGCATATAATATGCTGTAAATAATATTTTAGAGCACAGTTGAAATGCAGGGTTATATTCCGCTTTAAATACTTTGGACACATGGGCCGATATGCAATTAACTTTTTCAACGGAGTTATCTCCTAGGACAGTGCTGTCCAACTTCACGGGCATGGAGGGCCATTTTTTTTTCAGACCCCATGGTGGAGGCCCCCCCCCCCCCCCCGTAAAAAAAATGCAATTAAAGGACAAATAGATTGGCAGCACTTTCCACTTTCCACAAAATGCAATGCAAGATTTCGGTGAAGTTGTGTGGCGCGCGCAGTGTGGCGAAAAACTTGAGGGTTCTGTTGTGCGTATAGCGGCGCGAGCAGCGCGTCGCGCCGAAAAATGGGTGTGGCCATGGACCAGAATGTGGGTGTAGCCACGGGTGGAGACAAATTTACATGAACTTAGCAATGTGGGACATTAGATTAGGACAGTGGTGGTGAACCTTTTGGAGGCCGAGTGCCCAAACTGCAACCCAAAAGTCACTTTATCGCAAAGCGGCAACAGCAATTTAAACTACATACAAACGTTTTAACTCATACATGAACATTATGGAAAATCCAAGTTGAAAATAAACTGTGAAGATAAACAATTTCATCCATCCTACTCCTGAAAAATGTATTCTTTTTTTTTTTACAACCTCCCAGTTTTAAAAAGCTAAAAAGTAGGTTTAATGCTATTGTCTCATATGATGATGATTCAGCTTTTCCCATAGTCTCGCAGTAAGCAATCATGTGACCCCCAACAAGACAAATTCAGCAATCATGAGACCCCCAACAAATTATGAGGCCCCCAACAAGACACATTCAGCAATCATGATGCCCCCCAAAAAGACAAATTTAGCAATCATGAGGCCCTCAACAAATCATGAGGCTCCCAACAAGACACATTCAGCAATCATGATGCCCCCAACAAATCATGAGGCCCCCAACAAGACAAATTCAGCAATCGTGATGCCCCCAACAAATCATGAGGCCCCCAACAAGACAAATTCAGCAATCATGAGGCCCCAACACGACAAATTCAGCAGTCATCAGGCACATAAATAGACACCTCTCACCTGGCTTCTAAATTCTCCTCTACCGGCTGCTGTGCCTGGCTGGCCTGGCAATACTGTTTTTGGCCGGATTGGGGATGATGTGTGGGCTGTGGCCGGGCTGGCGGTGATGCTGTGGTGTGGCCGGATGAGGTAGTGACAGGTGCCCCCCAGTTGAGATAGTGACAGGTGCCTCCCCAGTTAGTGACAGGTGTCCCCCCAGCTGAGGTAGTGACAGGTGCCCCCCCAGTTAGATAGTCACAGGTGTCCTTCCCCCCCCAGCTGAGGTAGTGACAGGTGCCCCCCCCCCCCCCAGTTAGTGACAGGTGTCCCTCCCCCCCCAGCTGAGGTAGTGACAGGTGCCCCCCCCCCAGGTTAGATAGTGACAGGTGCCCCCCCCAGGTTAGATAGTGACAGGCACCCCCCCAGACAGTGACAGGCACCCCCCGGTTAGATAGTGACAGGTGCCCCCCCAGGTTAGATAGTGACCGGTGCCCCCCCAGGTTAGATAGTGACCGGTGCCCCCCCCCCAGGTTAGATAGTGACAGGTGCCCCCCCAGGTTAGATAGTGACAGGTGCCCCTCCAGTTAGACAGTGACAGGTGCCCCTCCAGTTAGACAGTGACAGGTGCCCCCAGGTTAGATTGTGACAGGTGTCCAGAGCCTCCAACCATCCAAACCCCCGTTACCTCTGCCGTGCGCTGCCCGGCCGCCAATGCCTTCTCCTGTATTCCCGCTGGGCTGCCGCTGCCTGCCTCACAGCTCAGACCTCACAGATCGCGGCGACTGAAGCAAGGAGAACGCGCATAGCACCCGCGCGGAGGAACTTCACATGCGGAAGTGACTAATGATGTCACTTCCGCATGTGACGTACTCCATGTATGCAGGTACCGTGCACACTCTCCTTGCTTCAGTCGCCGTGATTTGTGAGGTCTGAGCAGTGAGCTGTGAGGCAGCGGGGACACAGGAGAGGCCACACAAGAGAGAGCAGGCATGGCGCCCATAGCGCACGCCATGCCTGCATCTCGGGGAGACGAGCGGGCTGCAACAGGAGGCCTGGCGGTCCGGATGCGGCCCGCGGGCCACCAGTTGGACAGCGCTGTCCTAGGAGATAATTTTCACCTTCTCTTTAAACTGACTTTTCAGCATTTTTAATTGCAAAAAGTAACCAAAAGTTGGTGAAAAAGTGCTATCAAATTTATTTTAAATATTTTCTTGCTTGCTGGTGGCTTAAAAGGCATTTTATGACAAGTTATAAAATAATCACCTAGGAAAAAACTAAGGAGAAAATGTGATTTGTATATGGAAAATAATGAGGCCATATTCTTTAGAGAAATCATTGATGCTTGAAAACAAAGAGGAAGAAGAGGACAACAGAGGCCAAGATGGTCATATGTGAAGCTATGAATATGCCTATGCAACAGCTGAACAAATCAGTCACCAACAGACACTTCTGATGTGCAAAAGTACACATACCAGTAGTCACAAAGAGTCGGAGATGACTCAATGAATGAGGAGGAGGTCACAAACTGTGCACAATAGGTCTAGCTACAAAAACAACTGGCACATGCACACGTTACCATTTTATTCTGGCTACACAGCACTACTTGTAAAGTGATGATCTGTGGCAAAAGTGATAAACAGGATGTTTGAAGAAAATGCCACTATTCTCCATGTCCCTTCAACTCATTCTATAGGCTGATATCCCTTTCAAACATATGGCTAGCTTCACTGCTGATTGACAAGTGTCAACCAGTACTCCTAAAGTCCCTTTCTAAGTTTGATGTCCCCATCTGTATCCTGTTAATTTTGTATAGTACTATTGGTACGGGTAAGATGCATGACTTTTCATTTTTTTACATTGGATTTTCTTCCTTGAGCCAGGGTATCATTTCCAGTGTCGGTGCAAGAGACCTGAAGTCTTCAGGCGGCTGTGTCCGGCCATGTGCCGTCTTATTTCAGAATCAGGGAGAATCAGAATTTTTTATTTATCGCCAAGCACGATAGGGGGTCGTGCCCGGAATTGGCCTTAGCATACACAGGGCTGAAAGAAGCAAAACAGTACAATAATGCAATAAAACACAGAACCAATGGAATTACAACAAGGCAAAAAGCAATATAGTACAATAAAATCCAACAGATTGCTACAGATTGTGCAAAGTGTGTCTAGTACGATCAAGTTCTATCTAACAACCAGCAACAATAGACCAGGATTGATGAGCAGAGGACTAATTCGATTGTGACAGAGTGGAAACTCGTCAGGAGTTTCTGGGACATACCAAACTTCTTCAGTTGGCGGAGGAAAAATAGCCTCTGCTGGGCTTTTTTCTGGTTGGAGGTGGTGTTGGTCTTCCAAATCAGGTCCTTGGAAATTTTAGTGCCCAAGAGGCGTGCACAGGGAACTATTTCAACTTCCGCACTGTCAATGCAGTTTGGGGGTGGGGAGCGGCCTGTTTCCGAAAGTCTACAACCATCTCAATAGTTTTTGAGGTATTGAGGACCAGGCCGTTTTCCCTGCACTAGTGCCAATTTCTCTCAACCAGGTGGCGGTACTCCTGCTCATCATTGTTGGTGATGTGGATCTGCAGTTATATGTATATAGGGAGAATAGAAACTGAGACAGTACGCAACCTTGTGTTGGTAGACTTTGGTTGTGAGTGGATAGCGCCTAGCTTAACGGTCTGGGATCTGTTGCTGAGGAAGTCTGTGATCCACAGCCGTAGGGTAGGGTGGACTTCAAGCGCAGCAAGGTTCTCCTGAAGTATTTGAGGATTGTTGGTGTTAAACGCCAAGCTAAAGTCTAGTAGTAGGATCCTGGCATATGAGTCGGTTGTGTCCATGTGGTCTTTGACAAGCACCAGGCAAATGTTTATGGCGTCGGTGGATCTGATCGCCCTATACGCAAACTGGAAAGGATTCAGCTGTGCCTCTGTAGAAGTTTTTTGGAGGGGCAGAACCACGCTTTCAAAAGTTTTCATGATGGCAGAAGGGAGAGCCACAGGTCTGAAATTGTTGAGGTCGGAGACGCCCTGTTTTTCGGGGACAGGGATGATGGACCTTTTGAAACATGCTGAAACTTTGCCTTCCTGGAGCGATCTGGTGAAGATGGAGGAGAGAATGGGAGCAAGCTGCTGCGCACACTTTTCAGACAGGTTGGCAACACTCCGTAAGGGCCTGAGGCATTACGAGCATTTATCTTCAACAAGTGCCGCCGAACATCATCCTCGTTTGCAGACAGAGGGGGAAGGCTTGGTTGCATAACACTTGTTGTAGAGGGAGAAGAAGAAAGCAGGAGACTTGCGGGTGTCTTCTGGTTTTCTAACGTGCAGTAGAAGTCACTGAGGCTCTCAGCGAGCTCCATGCTGGAAGTTGTATGCTGAGGCTGGCTTGTAGTTAGTGGCAGGCTTAAGCCCCTTCCACACAGCCTGTGAGTTCTTTGAGGAGAGGTTCTGATCCAGTTTCTCGACATAGTTCCTTTTGGCAGTTCTCAGATCCCTGTTTAACATGTTTTTTGCACTTCTGTAGTTCTCCTGGTTACCGGACTTGTATGCCACTTCCTTGTTTCTCCACAGTTGCCTTAGTTTATTGGAGAACCACGTTTTTTCGTTTGGGTAGTTTAAACGTTTTTGTTTGTATACAGTGGTCCTCGCGGAACCTGATGTACAAAAATATGTTATCCACCCACTTGTCTAAGTTCAGTGCCTCCAGGGCCTTCTAGTAAGTACAGTCAAAGCAAGCCTGGAGTTGTAGTTTGGCATCGCTTGACCAAATTTTGGTGGACTTAAGTGTTGGGTTTTGTGGTTTCCAGGCATCTTCTGTACGTGGGTATCAGGTTGATGAGGCAGTGGTCGGATGAGCCTAGTACTGCCCAAGGGGTTGGCCTTATAAGCATCCTTCAGGACTGTATAGCAGTGGTCTAGAGTATTAGCATTCCTAGTAGGACAGGTGACATGCTGGTGAAATTGCGGCAGCTCTTGGAGGAGTTTGGCCCTGTTGAAGTCCCCCAGGACGATGAACAGAAAGTCTGAGAGGGCCGTCTCCCTCCGTGTGATGGTATCGCTGTACTCCCAAAAGGCCATTCTGTAGTCCGCATCAGGTGGGATGTACACACCTAGAAGAACATAGGAGCAGAAGTCCCTGGGCTAGTATGCTGCAGTTAATTACTAATTAATTATTAGTGAGTGGCCACATTCCACTCCGCTTAAATTGTAAGCTAATGTGCTGCTGGAACTTGTAGCCTCACCTGATTTGTCCCTGCAAAGATAAGACTCTGCCCCTGGCTTGTTTTGGACTGTCTCCTGCTTCCCATTTGGTACTGCGATATTTCCTGATATTACCATTGCTGCATTGAACTGTCTGACTAGTCTCCTGCCCGTGCCCTGCAGGATTCTGGTGGTACTTTTACCTTCCAGACCTCCTAAAGGACAACTGAAATAAGAGGGATATGGAGGCTGCCATATTTATCTTCTTTTAAACAATATCAGTTGCCTTGTAGTCCTACTGATCTATTTGGCTATATTGTCTGAATCATACCAGAAAAAGCATTCAGCTAATCTTGTCAGATCTAACAATGTCAGAAACATCTAATCTGCATGCTTGTTCAGGGTCTGTGGCTAAATATATTAGAATCAGATGCTCAGCAGGACAGCCAGGCAGCTGGTATTGCTCAAAAAGAAATAAATATGGCAGTCTCCATATCCATCTCGTTACAGTTGTCCTTTAAGGCCTTGGTGAAACCAAGTGTTGGAAGGACACATAAAGTTGTCCCTCGGCTGAGCGGAACATGCCAGATAGGGTGATTACTGCCAAGGATATTGGGACATAGGGCCTGAAGGAAGGCAGGAGATCCGCTAGGCCTCACAGATCCATTGAGCACAACTCATTACTTTTCATCCATTAGTCAGTTCCTTTTAAATGTAAACAAATTTTGTCGCAGTTCCAGCATACTCCACTTCTGCACCAGGTTGATGTTGGAAATAGTATCTACAGCTTTCCCAATATCCACATTAGCATTTAGCATCTCATAAAAGCTGAGCATGTTATACTAGGGACACACCATACAATTTTCTGGCAGATTTACCTGCCAGATCATTTTTTTTCCAACATGTCCGATCTGAAATTTGAATCGCTTTTTCAATCTTTTTTTGATCAATTTTCATAGAATTGAATGAAGATCGATCGAGAAACGATCGAAAAAACAATTTTAAAAAAATCTGAAAATTGAAAAATCAATCAAAATTCAGATCGGACATGTTGGAAATAATCGATCTGGCAGGTAAATCTGCCAGGAAATTGTATGGCGTGTACCTAGCAGTAAAACAAGACCCATCCTTACAAAACCGATAATGCTGAGAAATCAGATTAGTCTCTACCTTGTTGTCTTGTATAGCGTCATTTAGGAGATTTTAAAACAGTTTGCACACAAGTGATGTTAAAGGAGTCATCAGGGGATATGAGGACAATAAGTGCTACTTACCCGGGTCTTCGTCCAGCCCCAAGCTCCCAGCATGTCCCTCGCTGCAGCTCTGCGGTGAGTCGTTCGCCTGTGAAGCTTCCTGGTCAGCGGCGATGACATCAGGCCGACCTAGAGGTCGGCCTTTACTGCTCCTGCGTGAGCGGCGCTGTCAATCACCGCCACATGGACTGGAGCATACTGAGCAGGCTCAGAACTACTGCGTCTGCGCAGTATGCTCCGAACCAAGTGGCAGTGATTAACAGTGCCGCTTGCGCAGGCACAGTACACCGACCTCCAGTTCGGCCTGACGTCATTGCCGCGGACCGGGAAGCTTCACAGGTGAACGGCTCACCGCAGAGCTGCAGCGAGGGACATGCTGGGAGCTTGGGGCTGGACGAAGCCCTGGGTAAGTATCATTTATTGTCCTCATATCCCCCTGATGACTCCTTTAAAGGAGTCATCAGGGGAAATATGGTAAAATAAGTGGTACTTAACGGGGGCTTCCTCCAGCTCCAAGCTCCCAGGACGTCCCTCGACGCAGCTCTTCCCACAGCCGTTCGCCGCAGGTCCGTCCTGGTCCCCGGCGATGACGTCAGAGCGCAGTCCGCTCCAGCCCACGTGGAGGTGATTGACAGCGCCGCTCGCACAGGCGCAGTACAGAGCGGGTCGCTCTGACGTCATCGCCGGGGACCGGGACGAACCTGCGGCGAACGGCTGCGGGCAGAGCTGCGGCGAGGGACGTCCTAAGAGTTGGAGGAAGCCCCCGGTAAGTACCACTTATTTTACGATATATCCCCTGATGACTTCTTTAAGCTTACAGGTCTATAATCTCCTGGATGCTAATTTTTGTCCTTCTTAAATAAAGAGAAAACCATTGGCCATATGCCAGTCCGCTGAAAGAGAGCGCTGTCTCGCTTGAAAGAGATAAGATAAAGAGTTTTGGCAATAGATGAACTTAATTCCCTTAGGGCTCGTTCACACCCAAAATCGCTGACCACTAGCGATTTGCGGTAGCGTTTTCCGTGGGTGATTTTTCTGTGATTTAACGTGGAAAAATCACTGTACAAATTTGTGTTTTTGGAGCGGTTGCGATTAGCTTTTCTTTATATGCTAATGGTGATCGCTCCAAAATCGCCAGAAAAATGCTGCTGCAAACGTTTGCAATTGGCGATAATCGCGGAACACATGATTATCGTTAATCACTCAAGTGTGAACACTGCCATAGACTAAAATAGCAATAGTGTTCTTAAAGAGAATCTGTATTGTTAAAATCGCACAAAAGTAAACATACCAGTGTGTTAGGGGACATCTCCTATTACCCTCTGTCACAATTTCGCCGCTCCTCGCCGCATTAAAAGTGGTTAAAAACAGTTTTTAAAAGTTTGTTTATAAACAAACAAAATGGCCACCAAAACAGGAAGTAGGTTGATGTACAGTATGTCCACACATAGAAAATACATCCATACACAAGCAGGCTGTATACACCCTTCCTTTTGAATCTCAAGAGATCATTTGTGTGTTTATTTCCCCCTGTTCTCATGCATTGAAGTTTCAGGCTGCTTGTTTCTTCCTGCAAACAGCTTTGCCCTTGTCTGTAATTCCTCAGTATGTGAAAGCCCAGCCAGCTCAGAGGACGATTTATCCAGATTGTAAAAGATAAGAGAGAAGAGAGAAGCTGCTCTAATCTAAATAATACACAGGCAGTATGCATAGAGGGGCCTGGAAGGGGGAGATGCATCACAGAACCACAACACTGAAGAACTTGGCAGCCTTCCAGACACAGGCCGACAAGTCTGACAGGGGAAAGATACATTGATTTATTACAGAGACTGTCATAGTAGAAAGTGCTGCAGTAAGCCAGAACACATTAGAATAGCTTTTGGAACTTGTAGGATGATAAAAAACAGGATGCAATTTTTGTTAGGGAGTCTCTTTAAGAAACGCTATGGCTTTAGCTTAGGTGTGAACGAGCCCTTAACCACTTGATGACCCACCCTTTACCCCCCCTTAAGGACCAGCGCTGTTTTAAGTGATCTGTGCTGGGTGGGCTCTGCAGCCCCCAGCACAGATCAGGTAGCAGGCAGAGGGATCAGATTGCCCCCCTTTTTCCCCCCTATGGGGATGATGTGCAGGGGGGGGTCTGATCTCTTCTGCCTGCCTGGGTGTTGCGGGGGGGGGGGCACCTCAAAGCCCCCCTCCGCGGCGAAATTCCCCCCTCCCTCTCTTACTTGCTTCCCCCCCCCCCCCGGTGATCGGGGCTGCACAGGACGCTATCCGTCCTGTGCAGCCAGTGACAGGCTGTCCCCTGTCACATGGCGGCGATCCCCGGCCGCTGATTGGCCGGGGATCGCCGATCTGCCTTACGGCGCTGCTGCGCAGCAGCCCCGTACAATGTAAACAAAGGAGACATGTGTCTCCTACGTTTACATTTAGTCTGCGAGCCGCAATCAGCGGCTCGCAGGCTATTCACGGAGACCCGCTCCGTGATCTGACAGGAAACGGCCTTTCCTGATTAATCAGGGAGGCACCTGGCGACGCAGAACTGCGTCGCAGGTCCTCCAGCTACCACTTTGCCGCCGCATGGTATGAGTGTGCGGTCGGCAAGTGGTTAATATCCAAGCAGAGTTGCCAGATCATCCCTTTAAATACTGGGCTCTATTTTCATCTACGTTATGCATGGTTCTGAGGCAATTTCAACATGGCAGAGATGAGATCCAGTGAAGTAAAGTTAACATATGAATGAAGTGCTATAAACCAGTGGCTCTGTATGTATTTCATGGGTTACAGTTACAAACAGGGATGGTTTTGTATGGCTCTAACCAGTGTTTTGAATTGATGTACCGTATTTTCCAAATTATAAAATGCACTTTTTCTCCTCCAAAAGTGGGGAGAAAAAGTCACTGAATCTTATAGTACAAATACAGGGAGTCAACCACTTACGAACGCTTACCAATTCGACCTGTCGTGATGTCGGGGACTCCCTGTACTGTCCCCACGTCCTCCTCCTCTTCCCTGTGTCTTCCTCCGCTCCCCCTGTGGTATGTAATTAGCAGCAGCAGTCGCATGTATCTCTCACCTGAACCCACGGTGCCCACGGCGATCAGCTGTTTCTCCTCTAACTTGCTCTTTCCCCTAGAGCTGGCATTTCCTGGTTGCGTCATTACACACGCATCCGACACTAGGGGGAAGTGCAAGTGAGAAGAGAAGCAGGCATCCTTGGCTCAGGGTGAGATACACATGACTGCAGCTTCTAATTACATTCCATAGGGGGAGCTGAGGAGGACATGGGAGAGTGGAGGACAACACAAAGAGAGAAATCTTGAGCTGCAGTAAAACAGCCAACTTTATTAGGGGTACAATATAGGCATTATACACAAGGATATGTCATATAACTAGGATGGGACCCTGCATTAGTCTAGAATCCCTGTGACCGGTTTGCATGCTCAGTGGATTGGTTTGATAGGTGCATTGTGTACTGCAGCGATGGAAGTGGCTGCAGACCAACAGTAGACAATTTGGAGGCACAATATCTGTACATCAGGAGAAACAGTAATCACCGCAAAGAATACCAAGTTTCTAGGAACTGCCCCTGTATGCATAAATGTTAACTGAAAGCATATCTGGAATTAAAAGATAAATTATTTAACATAATTAAAAGTAGCATAACATCATATATTACTATGTGTACCAAATTACCCATCAAATAACCACATAAACAGTAAATTATGCAGTTGCCTTATAAGATAATCATGTACTCTTTATTACAAGTACTATTCCTAATTGTTTAATTACACATCATTTTTAATGCACAGATAGCAATAGCTAAAGCAAAAGTAATAATATCTGTGGCCTACATATGTGAACCTATTTTTTTTCTTTTTATTCTTATTACTATACATTTATGAGAAGAACATAAATATATGTGTCTTGAGTATTTGCGACCTTTCCCTCTGACCCAGTCTTTTGAAATGAAGGTTTGTTTGTCGGATGTTATTGAAAAGATTCACGTTATCTGGTTTATGTGGATGGTTACCATAACAACAAAGTATCCATTAGAAAGAAATGTTGTGCTGGATTTAATTGCTAAATTTATCACATAAAATGCTTTTGTACAAATGAAGGACGTTGTTCATCATAAACACAGCAGTATTACCACTGCTGTTGTTATAGTATATTACTTACCTATAATTCATTCACACAGCTGCAAATTCAGAACTGCATCACTTTCCTAGGTAAGCGCTGGCTTGACAGTACAGAGAGATAGCACAATTCAGACTGTTTTCAGCAAAACATCAGCAGAACAGTATAATAATTAATTACATCTGCCGAGAGTATACTCACAGGCCGGGCCACCTGCAGAGCTATGTTCTCAAAAAAGACTTGTTTTGTTATATCCTGGATGAATTGTGGACTTTGTTGTCTAAATATTAATATCAAGCCATGTTTGTGTACTTGTGCGTATAGTTGTTTATGTAGCATTATTCAAAGCAGAATGACTGGAATGCTTTCAAAGTACACAAGAGTCACATACCTTGTAAGTTGTCCAATTTTAAAGGGTTAAAAAAACATTACGGTTAAGTAACTACAATGTTACATATAACAGAATGTAGTACATTATTCAGGATACCCATTTTTACGTTAATTATCCTGGTTTCAGCATCAGAAACACTTCCTGTATCTACGGTATAAATTTCTGTATGGTGGTATTTAGCGCTCCTCTCCCAGTGATGCTTAGCTTTGGAATTCTTCTCCTAGTGCACTCTGGGAGTCCAGTGCACTAGTGCATTAGTTAGCCAGTGCTTATAGGAGCTGATTAAGATTGAATTACATTTAGGGCCCTTTTCCACCTGCAGTCGCTAGCGTTCACGCTGAACGCTAGCGATTGCTGAATCGCAAAACCGGCGATTCCCCGACGTTTTGCGGCCGCGATTTTGCTATGCTATGCACTGCATAGCAAAATCGCGGCAAATATCGCTCCGCCGCGCGTTCGGGTAAAAAATGAATCGCGGTAGTGGAAATGACCTACCGCGATTCCTATGTTAAAAAGCAAACCGTAGCGATTGTAAAATCGCTAGCGGTTTGCGACTTTGCGATTCAGCCAGCACAAACGCGCTGGTGGAAAAGGGCCCTTACAGTAACATATGGGTACAATATGCTGTTGCCAAATATTTATATTTAACGTGATATTGTATCTAGGGAATCTTTAGTGTTATTTATTAATATAATAACACTTGATGGTCCATTTTTTATCATTTACATTACATTTGAGTGCAATAAATTGTGCAACTTTTTTATTTTGGTATTTTTATTCTCTCATTCGTATATATGTAGAATTTACATCCACAGTGGATTTAAAAAATGAAGAAATTAGTTGCCAAGTGACCACTGGAGGCTTTTTCCTGCTTGGGGAAATGACCCGTGGCTATATCGACAGTTTCCATCTAAATTGGCTTTTGGAACTGAAATAAAGAGCTTTAAAAGTGAGCAATGTCACTGCATTTGTCCTGATTCTGAGTGAAAAACAACTCCAAGATTGTTTTGCCTATTGTAAATTGTACAGAAGCCCTACAGCAGCTGACAAAAGAAAATTGATTTTGTTTTGTTGCTGCCATATGTGTTACTTCGAAAAATAAATGTAGTGTGTGTATATAAAGCTTTAGTTTTCTCTTTCAGCTTCTATATAAAAAATATGTTAATATTTATACCACAGTAATACAACAGTTTTCATTGCATGTGTTAAAGGGAACCAGAGAGGAACGGGCTGAAAAAAAAAGAACAAGCCTTTATACATACCTGGGGCTTCTTCCAGCCCCATAAGCCTGGATCGCTCCCACGCCGCCATCCTCCCCTTCCTGGAACCGCCGTTACCGGGCCCGTCACTTCCGGCGGACGCGGCCAATTGTCCGCATCACAGGGGCTCCCTCCATACATGTACGCATGCGGCTGCACAGCAGGCAGCCTCATGCGTACTTGTATAGAAGGAGCTCCGTGTGATGCGGCGAATCGGCCGCGTCCGCCGGCCGACTGGCCGACTAGCGGCAATGACGGGACCCGGTACCGGCGGATCCAGGCAGCAGAGGACGGCGGCGTGGGAGCGATCCGTGCCTATGGGGCTGGAGGAAGCCCCAGGTATGTATTAAAGCTTCCCCCCAACCTCTCTGGTTCCCTTTAAAATGATTCTGAACACAGGATTTCTCATCTGTGTCCAAAACACGTTCCTAATGGATCTAGTTATAGTAGGTTTAGTGGGTCTTCCTAATGCTCCTAAAATGGATTTAATTTATTCAGAAACCAACCTTCCTCAAAATCACCCCATCAAAATTGTCTTCTGCTTTCACTTGATTGCATCCAAGTGCTATCAGAGATCGCCTTTAAAGTGACTATGTGTGATTCTGTAAGGTACAGCAAATCTGTGAAATCATCATACAGGTTGCCATCTTATGATTACTTAATGTCTGGCTTCAATGCAAATTCTTTGCTCTGAAATAGCATGTTTCAAATATGTGTATGGGTCTTAAGTCATAAATTATGCCCAACCCTTTGCGCCTCACTTTGCTGCTGCCAAACTACCACAATCACTAGTCATGTGATGTTGGTGACAAGATTAGTGGACACTGGTCATCAGTTAAAGCAAACCTGAAATGAAAAATAAGTCAAACTAAACATACACACGTTATACTTACCTCCCTCTTATTCTACTTCATCTCTTACTCCTCTACCGCGTCCTATTTGTCCACTGTGATCAACGGAATTCCCTGTTGTCCATTTTAAAAATGGTGATGGCCCCATCACAACTCCTGTAATATCGCCCACTTAAACCATAGGGAAACATGGGCATTACCTTGCACATCAGATGTCCTTTCAGATGTAATTGACAGCAACTGATGAATGAAAATACTCTATACTTTCAGTTCTAACTAGATCTAGTCAGAACTGGAAGGAATCATTGCTAGAAGACAATGGTGAGCTTCTGAGAGGAACTGATGGCAAGGTAAGTATGTAATATTAATTTGCAGGTACATCGTGTTTATTTTAAACAATTCTACTCAGTTCAGGTTCCCTTTAACCTAGAACAGCTTTTCCTTTGAGAAGACGAAACTAAAGGTCAGGGCCTCGTAAGCGATATTAGCTAATCCCTCTTGAGCTCTAGCTGTTGCAATGAATTATGCAGGTTCTACAAGATTGGAAACATTGCTGCATCTGCATGGTTCATGATAAGTGGAATGAATGGGTAAGAAGTAACGATTTTAGGGGTGGGAGTGTGGGGAAGGTAAAAGTAATTATGGGATATGAAGTTGATGTTAGTGACTCATGAGTGTAGAACATGAGATAAAACATGTTAAGATGCTTAAATAACCATGAGGTTAGATCATCCAAGAGAAATGTGGTTTTTTTTTTTTGGGGGGGGGGGGGGGGTTGCATTAGAGCTGAGATTTCAGAAGGCCTGCATTATGCATTGTTTTTAGTTAGCTTTCAAAAGTTATATTATTATTTTTTTATTCACTCCAGGTTAAACAGTATTTAGTTTTTAATGTGGATGTTACACTCTATATACATACGTGGTTGCCATACTTGTCCATTACATTTGTCTCATCACTGTTCATATCTCAATTCAAGCCTACAAAACATGGTCTGTTATAATTAACTGTTACAGTGTTTTTTCAGTAAGGCTAGACAGGCCAGTCTTAGGCCCCTTTCATACGGGCAGCTGACAGGTGCTGGGTAGCACTCAGTACCAGCGCTGCACGGGCGCACCCCCCATGGAGTCATATCTGAGCGGAGCTGCAGCCACGCTTAAACTTAACATGTCATGTTTCTCTGCCACCCTGTAACACCACTGCGTGTCAGTGCTTGACACGCGTGGTGTTACAACCCATGCAGTTCAACTGCATTTAAATTTCACTGGTGGGTGGCAGATGGGAGGCTGAACTGCTCAACAAGTGTGCAGTTCAGATGTCTGTCTGAAAGAGGTCTTCCTCACCTCTTAGCCCTCCTCAGGCTGCTCCTAACCCTCTCTTTGGTGCACTCATTTCCAATTTCTCATCACATTCATGTACGGCACATAAGGCAATAGCTTAGTCTTCTGGGCTGTTCCAGCACTTCCGCCCCACCCTCCATAGCTATGCAAGGGTGGTGGGAGTGACTGTATTTGGAAAGTGTGGCGGCTCCACAGGTCATCACTGAGGAAGGGGCAATGAGAGACAGTTCTATGGGGATGCACGGCCTCTACCCTCCCCCCACCCCAGTGTTCCATCCCTGAACTGAACACGTACTGTAAAGGAGAAATTAGTTGAACACTAAAGTGAATTGTTGCTCACTTCAAACATCCACCTATCAGGGCCGGGGCATAGGCTGGAGAGGCTCCAGCCTCAGGGAGCAGTGTAGGAGGGGGCGCACAATTAATTCAGCTGTCATTCCTAATTGTGTATGAAGCAGAAAGAAATAAGAAAAGGGGATACATAGCAGTGACTGCAAGCCAGATAACTAGATATTAAGGTGTTGGGGAGGTTGTGGGCCCTGTGGCCCTCTTAGTCTAATAGCAATCAGTGTGTGACAGCTGGGGTGGGAGGGATGGAGGGGCGCACTTTGGTGTCTCAGCCTTGGGTGCTGGAGGACCTTGTCCCTGCTGTGCCACCCATGTGCTGAATACTTGATGTGAGGAGATGTTTAACTCCTGGCTCTTCAAAGTAGTTCTCATTTACTACATCTACTCCTTCCATGTTCTGTTTGTATTTTCCAATGATGAGAAACATTTAAAATGCTCCTGAGACCATGTGATCTTTTGCTTGGCTATTAAACAACATGTTTAAAAGCATTGCCCTTTTATTATCCATGGAAAAGCGCAGTATTCTTGATATGATTGGTAATGGCAACATATGCTTGATCGGTTCATGTAAAGAAAAATTCTAATGATACAATGTGTTTAGGAGGGATAGAACAGGAAAAAAAGGTGGAGGGGTTTGTATCTTTGTTAAGAATTCTCTTACAGCTGTCCTCAACGATGAGATGGAGGAAGATTGCGAAGATGTGGAGTCTGTTTGGGTAAATATTCATGGTGGAAATAAAAGTTGCCAATTGCTTATTGGGGTATGCTACAGGCCACCTCTTATTAATGAAGCTGCAGAACTGCGATTACTACAGCAGATTGAAAAAGCTGCAAGTAAAAATGAGGTCATAATTATGGGCGACTTCAACTTTCCAGACATTGACTGGGGTATTGAGGCTACCCATTCTGGTAAAAAGCAGCAGATTTCTGGCAGCACTACAGGACAATTACTTGACTCAAATGGTAACTGAACCAACTAAGGGGAATGCGTTACTGGATCTGATCATTTCTAATAGACCAGATAATGTATCAAATGTGCAGGTTCAAGAACATTTGGGAAATAGTGATCACAACATGATAACGTTTGATCTGGTGACTGATAGGCCACGGGGCAGCGGGACCACTAAAACTATGAATTTTAGAAAAGCAAAGTTCAATCAAATTAGGCAGGCACTAAGTTTGGTGAACTGGGATAATGTACTACAAGGGGAAGACACTGAAGGGAAATGGCAAGCTTTTAAACTTATACTCAATCAATATTGTAGTATGTATATCCCATATGGAAACAAAATATCTAGGAATAAAAAAAGGCCTCTATGGATGAATAGAAAGGTTAAAGATAAAATGAAGAGGAAAAAGAATGCCTATAAGGTCTTAAAACAGGAGGGGACCGAGGCTGCACTAAGCAATTATAAGGAGTGCAATAAAAATTGTAAAAAAGAAATTAGGCAGGCAAAGATTGAAGCTGAAAAACAAATCGCTAAGGATATCAAATCTAACCCCAAAAAGTTTTACAAGTACATTAACTCTAAAAAAAGAAAGGTTGACTGTATAGGACTCCTGAAGGATGAGGGTGGGAACTCAATGGTGGTTGACCAAGGTAAGGCAGTTATTAAATGCTTTCTTTGCTTCTGTCTTCACAAAAGAAACAGCACTACAGAGGCGGAAGAGTCTCAATCTTCTAACTGTAATATTAAATACTTAAAGGGGCACTATGGCTAAATTCTTCTTATATTATCACTAGCTGATTGCCCGGCGTTGCACGGGTATGTATTTGGCTGGTGTCGGCTCCACCCACTCTTTCTACCCCTAACACACAATTACTCAATGACCAAGTTTGTGAGCCTTGTAGTCTTTGGCATCAGTAATTTGCATTGAAATGAAAACATCTGATGGGTTGTTTGTGGCTCCACCCCCTTTTCTGGATTTGAACCCCAGTCACACAATGACCAACTGTACCAGGTTTGAGGCCTGTGCCAATAACAGTGCAAAAATGGTAGCAATTAAATATTCCCTTGAAAAGCAATAGGTGAAGCTTAATTCACTTTTGTAGGCTCCACCCACTTTTCTGAATATTAATCCCATTCACTGAGTGACCAACTGTGCAAAGTTTAAGAACCCTCCCATTAACAGTGTAAGAATGGCTGCAGTTTACATTTTCCCAGTGAAATTTGTATTTTTCTCTACCCACTGATTGCCCGGCATTGCCCGGGTATGTATTTGACTTGTGTTGGTTCCGCCCACTTCTTCTAACCCTAACGCACAAACACTCAATGACCAAGTTTGTGAGCTTTGGTGTCTTTAGCATCAATCATTTGTATATTCCCATAGAAATTAAAGTGAACCTCCGGACTAAAAATCGACTCAGCAGCACTGAAAAGGCTTGGTGTTTCTTTAACAGTATCACAGCATCAGAACTTTGTTTCTCTTATCGAAGCCTCATTTTTAGCTGCACAGAAGAAAACTGCCCGGGCTTTTTTCCCCTGATGCTGTGCAAAGCATGATGGGATTTCTGATGTTGTTGCTATCGTTCTGCTGTTTTGGTGCAAATATTTTTTTTTTAATTTTGAATTTGACATTTGAAGCCTAGCGTGTGCAGCTGGGAGGGGTTATTAGGACACAGGACAGTTGGAACTGTGTCTCCTGCTCCTTGTCACCTCCTTTCAACCAAAAAGATGGCTGCCCCCATGAATCACAAACATTTGCCTGTTCTTTTAAAACAGGGTGGGTAAAAAATTATATTACCTATCTATTCCAATTAACATAACTAATGTAACTAAATGACAGTATGTTTGTTTAGGCTGAAGTTCCCCTTTAAACAAATCAGATTGGCTGTTTGTGGCTCTACCCCTCTCCAGCATTTGAACCCCAGTCACCCAATGACCAACTGTAGCAGGTTTGAGGCATCTGCTATTACCAGTATAAAAATGGCAGCAATTTAAATATTCCCCTTGAAAATCAACAGGTGAATTTTGATTGGCTACTATAGGCTCCACCCATTTCCCTGAATAGTAATCTCAGTCACCCAGTGACCATCTGGGCAAAGTTTCTTAACACTGCCATTAACAGTGTAAGAAGGCCCGCAGTCTACATTTTCCCAGTGAAATTTGGTTTTTGCTCCGCCTACTTTTTGTAACCTGGACATACAGTCACTCAATGACTAAGTTTGTGAGCTTTGGGGTCCTTGGCATCAATAATTTGTATTTTCCCAAGAAATTAAACTGTTTGTGGCTCTGTCCTCTTTTCTAAATTTGAACCCCAGTGACTAACTGTACCAGGTTTGAGGCTTGTGCCATTAACAGTGCAATGAATGGTAGCATTTTTAATATTCCCCTTTAAAATCAACAGGTGATTTTGATTGGCTTTTTTAGGCTCCACCCACTTTTCTGAATATTAATCCCAGGCACAAGTAACCAGCTGTGCAAAGTTTGAGATCCCTGCCATTAACAGCGAAGAAGGGCTGCAGTTTACAATTTCCCAGAAAAATCTGTTTTTGACTCCACCCACTTTTTGTAACCTTGACACACAGTCACTACTCAATGACCAATTTTGTGAGCTTTTGGGTTCCTGGCATCAAAATTGTGTGAATGGAAGCAGTTTATCCAAAAAAAGCAAATCTGATTGGCTGTTTGTGGCTCGACCCCTTTAGTGAATTTGAACCCCAGTCACTTGATGACCGACTGTAGCAGGTTTGAGGCCTCTGCCATTAACAGTGTCAGAATGACAGCAGTTTCAATATTCCCCTTGAATATCAATAGGTGAATTTTGATTGGCTCTTGTAGGCTCCACCTACTTTTCCAAATATTAATCCTAGTCCCCCAGTGACCAACTATGTCAAGTTTGAGAACCCTGCCATTAATAGTGTAAGAATAGCTGCAATTTATATTTTCCCATGTAAAAAGTTAGTTGTTTTTGGCTCTGCCCACTATTTCTAAACTTGACATACAGTCACTCAATGACCAAGTTTATGAGCTGTGGGGTCTTTGGCATCAATAAGTTGCATTTTACCATTGAAATTAAACAAATCTGATTGGCTGTTTTTGCTCACTCCCTTTTCAGAATTTAAACCCCAGTCTCCCAGTGACTGACTGTACCAGATTTGATGCCTCTGCCATTAAGAATGTATGAATAGGAGCAATGTAAATATTCCCCTTGAAAATCAAAAGGTTAATTTTGATTGGCTGCTGTAGGCTCCACCCACTTTCCTAAATATTGGTCCCAGTCACCCAGTGGCCAACTGTGTCAAGTTTGAGAACCCTGCCAATAACAGAATGGCTAAAATCAATCTAAAAAATCAGATTGGCTGTTTGTGGCTCCACCCACTTTAGTGAATTCGGACCCCAGTCACCCAATAACTGACTGTATCAGGTTTGAGAACTCTGCCATTAACAGTGTAAGAATGGTAGCAATGTAAATGTTCCCCCTTGAAAATCAATAGGTAAATTTTGATTGGCTGTTTTTAGGCTCCACCCACATTTCTGAATATTAATCCCAGTCACCCAGTGGCCAATTGGGTCAAGTTTGGGAACCCTGCCATGTAAAAAATTAAGTTGTTGGCGCCGCACACTATTTCTAACCTTGACATACAGTCACTCAATTATCAAGTGTATCAGCTTTGGGGTCCTTGGTATCAATACTTTGTATATTCCCATTGAAAAATAAACAAATCTGATTGTCTGTTAGTGGCTCCGCCCCCTTTCTGAATTTGAACGCTAATCACCCAGTGACCAACTGTACCAGGTTTGAGGCATCTGCTATTAACAGTATAAGAATGGTAGCAGCTTAAATATTCCCTTTGAAAACCGAAAGGTGAATTCTGATTGGCTGTTGTAGGCTCCACCTACCTTCCAAATTCTTAATCTCATTCACCCAGTGACCAACTGTGCAAAGTTTGAGAACACTGCCATTAACTGTGTAAGAATGGCTGCAGTTTATATTTTCCTAGTAAAATTTGTTTTGGGCTCCGCCCACTTTTTGTAACCTGGACACACAGTCACTCAATGACCAAGTTTGTGAGCTTTCAGGTTCCTGGCATCAAAAATGTGTGAATAGAAGCAGTTTATCCACCAAGGAAATCTGATTGGTTGTTTGTGGCCCCGCCCCTTTTGTGAATTTTGACCCCAGTCACCCAAAGACCGACTGTAGCAAGTTTGAAGCGTCTGCCATTAACAGTTGTAAGAATGGCAGCAGTTTAAATATTCCCCTTGAAAATCAATAGGTGAATTTTGATTGGCTGTTGTAGGCTCCACCCACTTTCTTGAATCTTAATCACATTCACCCAGTCACCAACTGTGGCAAGTTTGAGAACCCTGCGATTAACAGTCTAAGAATGGTCGCAGTTTACATTTTCCCATTTAAAATGAATGGCTGAAATTTGATTGGCTGTTTTATGCTCCGCCCACTTTTCCTGGATTTGTAACCTCGGTCACCAAGTGACCAACTGTGCAAAGTGTGGGGACTCTGGCTTGTTTACTGTGAGAATGGCAGCCTTTTAAATTTTTTCCATTGACTTGAATGGGTGGAATCTGATTTGCTGTTTGTAGCTCCGCCCAGGTGTGCAGGGGGGGCACGAGACCCCCAGAGCATATCATCCCAGGTAGTAAGGGATCTGTATACCAAGTTTCGTTCAAATCGGTCAAGCCGTTTTCGCGTGATCGCGGCACATACGCACATACACACATACACACACACACACACACATACATCCGATTTTATATATATAGATTTAATATAAAATATGTGCAATTGTAGCAATGTGTAAGACTTGTATTGTGGCTGAATAAAACTCTGCTTCAATATTGCTTTACCCTAAATCAGTGCTGGAGTCCCGTCGCCAGAGAAAGCTAAGCGACGCTGAACCAGCACATTCCATTCTGCAGGAGGAGGCTGCCTTATCAGTCATTTCATCTGCAGTTGTAATCTCCCCCTTTGATGTATCGGGAGAGGTTTCACCCAATGTCTAATTGCACATTAGTGGTGTTACAGCTCCTCTGATCTGCCATACGTCTCAGGACAATGACCTATGATTCTGATTTAAAAAATGCTCCCCGCTGAGGCCCCCCTTCAGAGACACACGCAGGACACTGGCTACACAGCACTTGCGTGTGCTGAATCAAGACGCTGGAATCCTGTGCATAAGAGAATCTGGTCTCCATGGCAACTGACAACAAGTGGTGACCCTGCCTGTGCCAGCTTCTCTGAAGGGGGGCCTCAGCTGGGAGCATTTTTTTCATCAGAGCCGTACGTCATTGTCCTGAGACGTACGGCAGATCAGAGGAGCTGTAAAAGCACTAATGTGCAGTTAGACGTTGGGTGAAACCTCTCCCGATACATCAAAGGGGGAGATTACAACTGCAGATGAAACGACTGATAAGGCAGCCTCCTCCTGCAGAATGGAATGTGCTGGTTCAGCGTCGCTTAGCTTTCTCTGGCGACGGGACTCCAGCACTGATTTGGGGTAAAGCAATATTTAAACAGAGTTTTATTCAGCCATAATACAAGTCTTACACATTGCTACAATTGCACATATTTGATATTAAATGAGAATATAAGAAGAATTTAGCCATAGTGCCCCTTTAACGCAGGAAGAAGTGAAGGCACGACTAAATAAATTAAAAATAGACAAGGCACCTGGCCCGCATGGCATGCATCCTCGGGTCCTAAGGGAATTAAGTTCAGTTATAGATAAACCCCTTTATCTTATCTTTTGTGACTCTCTTGCAACTGGCAGAGTCCCAGTGGATTGGCGTACAGCCAACGTTTTCCCATTATTTAAGAAGGGCAAAAAATCAGATCCAGGAAATTATAGACCTGTAAGCTTAACATCAGTTGTATGCAAACTATTTGAGGGGTTACTAAAGGTGGCCATACACTGGCCCGATTCCCGGCAGTTTCGACAGCAGATTCGATCCTGGGATCGAATCTGCTGCCAATCGTTCGCGGTAAACGCCGCCGACGATCCGATTTCCTCCCGAAATCGGATCGGTCCGTCGATCGCGCCGTGCAGGAAATTACCCTCGATCGCCCGCGGTTAAGTGCGCGTCGCTAGCGGCGGCCGATCCGATGAAAAATACATTACCTGATGCGGGCTCCCGGGCGTCTTCTCTGCATCTTCTCAGCGCTGCACCCGCTCCATCCCGGCGCTTCCTGGGTCACTGCAGTGACCCAGGAAGTTCAAATAGAGGGCGCTCTATTTGAACTTCCTGGTCACGGAGTGACACAGGAAGCGCCGGGATGGAGCGGGTGCAGCGATGAGAAGATGCAGAGAAGATGCCCGGGAGCCCGCATCAGGTAATGTATACGGGGGGGGGGGACAGGCGGCAGGAGCAGCTGAACAGATTGTGATCGGTTTCAGGCTGAAATCGATTCACAATCTGTTTGCAGTAAAGGCAGCCATACGATCCCTATCTGATCAGATTCGATCAGATAGGGATCTGTCAGCTGGTCGATCTGATGGCACATCGACCAGTGTATGGCTGCCTTAAGAGATACTATACATGACTTCATAGTAGAAAATAATCTTATTTCTCAGCATTAACATGGGTTTACTAAAGACAGGTCCTGTTTGACTAACATGCTCAGCTTTTATGAGGTAGTGAATGCTAATATGGATATTGGGAATGCTGTAGATGTGATATACTTGGACTTTGCAAAGGCCTTCGACACTGTTCCCCACAAAAGTCTGGTGCAAAAGTTGAGGATGCAAGGACTGGGGAAGAGTCTGTGTTCATGGATAGGGAACTGGCTAATAGACAGAAAACCAAGAGTTGTGGTCAATGGATCGTACTCAAAATGGGAGACTGTTAGCAGTGGGGTCCCACAGGGGTCTGTTCTGGGTCCAGTGCTCTTCAATTTATTTATTAATGACCTAGTAGATGCAGTAGTGAGCAATGTTGCTATTTTTGCAGATGATACAAAATTGTGCAGAATCATCAACTCTCAGGAAGATAGTGTCATATTGCAACAGGATCTGGATAGGATGGCTATATGGGCACATACATGGCAGATGAAATTCAATGTTGACAAATGTAAAGTCATGCATTTTGCACGTACTAATGGTCTAGCACCATACAAAATAAATAGGATACAGTTGGGGACATCAAACTTGGAGAAGGACTTATGAGTACTCATTGACAACAAGTTAAATAATCGTACTCAATGCCAAGCCGCTGTAGCTAAAGCTAACAAAATTTTGGGATGCATTAAAAGGGAAATAAAAACTCGAGATGCTAGCATAATATTGCCCCTGTTTAACTCTCTAGTAAGGCCACATCTGGAATATGGAATTCAGTTCTGGGCACCACATTCCAAAAAAGATTTTTTTTGTTTTAGAGCAGGTGCAGAGACGAGCAACAAAATTGATACGTGGGATGGAAGGTCTCACTTATCAAGAAAGGTTAGATAAACTGGGTTTATTTAGTCTAGAGAAAAGATGCCTTAGAGGGGATCTAATTAACATGTATAAATACATCAGAGGGCAATATAATAGCTTGGCGGATGAGCTTTTTGTCCCTAGGCCTTCTCTAAGGACTAGAGGACATGATCTGCGCATGGAGTAAAAACGTTTTAGCTATTTATTTACGAAAGGGTTCTTTACAGTAAGAGTGATTAAGATGTGGAATGCATTGCCACAGGAAGTCGTTATGGCAAACTCTATACCTGCATTTAAAGGGGGCTTAGATGCTTTCCTTGCATTGAAAGACATCCATGGCTACAATTACTAGGTAATGCCTAATGTTGATCCAGGGATTTTAACTGATTGCCATCTGGAGTCGGGAAGGAATTTTTCCCTTTAGGGGCTAATTGGACCATGCCTTGTAAGGGTTTTTTCGCCTTCCTCTGGATCAACAGGGATATGTGAGGGAGCAGGCTGGTGTTGTACTTTATACTGGTTGAACTCGATGGACGTATGTCTTTTTTCAACCAAAATAACTATGTAACTATGATAAGCTCTGTATTTTTGAATATGTACACAACCCCAACATGAAAATAACAAAGCTGAAGAAAGAACATAGCATAAAACAATCATAAGTGATATCTTTGAAATATTGTGTTGAGTCAAAGTTGCTAGTGATTCATCAGTGATGTTTAAGTTCAACCGAACATCTGCAGAGATTTCTTATCAGCCCTTTGTTACACTACTTGACAAGTAATATGTAACAGCTCCTTTTATCAGATATGTTTTCACTCTATCTGTTCTTGATAAGTGTTTCCAGAGATTGAATGTTCCTGTGCTGTCTGTGCTGACATTAGATATTCATTGAGGTTCTTAAAATTACACCTCTACACATAAAAAAAGGGCTAGATCTACACAGAGACCCTCATTACTTGAGAAAAAGATGGCAGATGTCACTAAATCATCACCAGAAATGGCATTCATAATGCGGCTCTCCAACAATCATGTAGCAGCTAGAGATGTGCTAAAAAAAACACACTAGTCACTCTTCTTAAAGAATCCCTATCTGAAACATGAACTGAGTGAGAGGCCCAAGCGTGTATTCCACAGAGCCAAACCAATTTGCACCAAGCAAATTGAAAAACTATAACCCCACTTGAACAACCCTGGAACCACTAAACAAAGACTGTGCGAACAGACAAATGCCTCTGTTGCTCAAAAATCAAAGAAGGAGAAGTCTATACCATCAATCAATCATAAGAAACCTGATATGCATTGCAACCATAAGAATTGTTCAACAGACTTTGCAATCTACTTAATAACATGCCCATGCGGCCTACAGTATGCAGGTCGTAAATCCCAACAGTTGGGAAGAAGATGGGGCCAGCATGGGTGGAATATACCTAAAGGTTTCACCAAACATGAACTATCACGTCACTACAGAGAGTTTCACAACCAAGATCCAACAGCCACAGAGATCTGCCCTATAGAACGCATCTTGGAAAATACAGCAAACCGCCATGGAATCCTGAAGGTTCGGGAGATGTTTTAGGTCTTTAGACTCAACACCCTCCAAACAGAAGGACTTAAAGGAAACCAGAGACGAATTAAACGTTTTATACTTACCTGGGGCTTCTTCCAACCCAATGCGCACGCATCGCTCCCACGCCGCCATCCTCAGTCTTCTCCCTCTTCTGTACCAGGTCCTGTAACTTCAGCCAGTCGTGGCCAGTCTGCGCAAGAGAAGTCTGCCCTCTACGTATCTCTTAGGCAGGCGGACTTCTAAAAAAAAAACCTACTGTAAACTACTACTAGAGGGCACTGACCTGGAATGTAAATCTAGCAAGTCTGCAGATAGTCACTGTCTATAGCTGAATGCTTATTCTGGATCATTGAATCACATAACAAGCATGTAAGTATAAAACCTTCACTGAATTACTGTATGCTGTCTTAATTAAAAGTATAATCTAGCCTTCTAACATAGAAGTTATTTGCAAATATAGTGCTCATTTCTGCCATCTAAACAACTCCCAAGGGTTCTAGATCTCCTTACCTTAAAGAAAATATGTAACGAAAAAACCTCCCCTGGGGAGTACTCACCTCGGGTGGGGGAAGCCTCCTGATCCTATTGAGGCTTCCCCCGTCCTCCTTGGTCCCACGGTGGCGGCGAAAATCCTCCCGGGGCGGCAGCAATGTAAATATTTACCTCCGTGGCTCCAGCCCAGGTGCAGTATCCGCTCTGCCCACGAAGATAGGTGGAAATAGCCGATCTCCGTCGGGCTGTGCTCTACTGCGCAGGCGACTGTGCAGTAGAGCGGACCCGACGGAGATCGGCTATTTCCGCCTATCTCCGTCAGAAGAGCCGAAACAGCGTCCCCGCTGGAGCCTGGAAAGGTAAATATTGAACAGGTTGTCGGATCTGTCCGGCCGGCTTTGAAAGGCTGCAGCGAGACCCCCGTGGGACAGAGGAGGACAGGGGGAAGCCTCATTAGGATCCTGAGGCTTCCCCATCCCGAGGTGAGTACCCCCCAGGGGACGTTTTTCTTGTTACAGTGTCTCTTTAACCATTTCCAATCCTGTTTCCGGATCACCCACTTGCTCACCAGCACTTCATTTTTCCGTTGTGCTAGAGGGAGACATGGGTGATCGGGATGCAGGGCAGCAGGGACACAGATGGTCTGTAGCTCCTCACAGTAGAGCAAAGAGGTGACCCGACATCAGTAGCCGGGCCAGCACCAAGTCACACACTGTAGCTCTGACCCCTTGCACACATGCCAGCATAATTTCATTATTACACAGTGCTGCATGGTGCTGGAGAGGATCAAAGTGTCAGACTTTGTCCGACACTTTGAACCACGTAGGGTTGGAATGTTGAACTCCGGTCCACAAGGGACGAGGTCCTCACACATTTTAGGTACAGCTTAAATTAATTGATGGGACGGAATCAGGCAAGCTGTGGTTGATTAAGTAGAACACATTTCTCCATTTCTCAGTCCATCCTAAACACTAGCATGGATATGGCCCTCTAGGACTGGAGTTTGAAAACTGTGAAATAGGATGATGTTGGGCCGGATTACATATGGCAGCAGCGACATTAGTAATCAGCCCAAATATGCCCACGTATTTATATTATTTAGTACAGTATACGGGGCCCAGCGGCAATCAAAGTGTCGGAATAGGGGCTGACACTGTGCCGGGTTTTATCCAGCAACAGCGCATTCTAGTTTTCCTATACCCGACATTGGTCCTATGGAGTAAAATGCCAATGTTGGACATTCTCCGACATAGCACTGAAAAGGGTTAACTAAGTATGCTGTAATACTGCTCTCGTAAGTCCTAACACTGGGACATATTGAACAACTGTCTGAAAGTTGATTTCTATGGCTCTGTAAAATTAATAAGCTGGTTTCTAGCCATGCTATATACCAATATTTATGCAAGTATAACTGCCTTTTCAGGGACATAAAGGAAAAATGTTCATATCCATTCACTGTCCTGAACTGATGCATTATGGCAGTTAGAACTCACTATTGTGAATCGGAATGCCATCTATTTTAAGAATGAAAAATGTACTTTGCATAGTTTTTTTCAGTAGGGGGACTTTTGGATTCCTTTTGGCCCTCAACAAAAACCCCAGTGGTTATAGTTCTTCAAAACGTAACTGGATAGCTTATAACACCCTGGTAACCATGTAACACCACAATTCTGTATTCATTATTAAAGTGGTCTGAAAGCCAGCATTTCTACTTTGCTCTAAAAGATTCCACACAGCTTGAAAGCTACTATCCCAGAAAAAAATTCTAGCAGAACATCACTGAAATGGTTAAACAAAGCACTTTCTCCTGCTATTCAGCTTCAAATCCGCATCCAAACTGGAGATAACAGTATCTTTTTTACTTGTTAAACATAAATGTATCAACACTGGAATGTAAAATCACACTCTCTGAGAAACTGTCTCTGCTTCAGGCACACACTGTGTTCAGAATAGCTCATTAGAGGATTTTAATATATAATAAAAAGCATTTATAACAGAAAAAGAATAAAATGCAATACCAGCTTTCAGGGCAAGATAAACTACACTTTGGAAACTTGTAATTTGTAAACAGACAATATTAGGTGTGCACAAAAGCAAATATGATAACTGTATAAGTAATAAAAAGTAGGAAAACACATTTTTATTGAATGTTATGTCAGAGTTTTAGACCACTTTAAGATTTACCATCTTCCTAGCTTGTTGTACATAATACCCAAGACAGCAAACAAAATGCTTTATCCCACATTTAAAGTGATGACTAGCATCTCTACAAAGCGAGCATTCTGGAACATGGTGCAGAAATCTCTATAGAATTTACCTTGCTACTGCTTGCCAGCTATTGTAAGCGCTTCCCTCGTTTAGAACACGGAGGTGCTAAAAGCAGTGCTTGCGATTCATGACCTGCTTTTCACACTGTACAAGCCTAGCTTCTGTGTCTCCTGGTTTATTCTGTTAGATATACTCATGTAACAACGGTTTTCAAATTGGTGACAATGTATGAAAAAAAAAATATTTAGTCTTTTTTATATGGGTTTAGCGCACCTTCAAAAAGTAGAATTTTCCAATTAAGTCAGCATGCATAATATAGAACAAATCTCAATAATATGAGAAGAAATAGTTCTGTACCCAAAGAATATTTTTGTGACCAGCAAGAATAAGATATCTCTAGAACATTTAGAGTAAAATAGCATTTATCATTATATAACTGGTCTGTGGACAGAATTCTGACTTTCACAACATAATTTTGCAATTTCACATTGAAAGTCAGAATTCCCAGAACGTCAACATCTAAATTTGCAAAGTTACGTTTGTGTGATGCAAACTTTTTTTGCTTTCATTACTCACTCGAGAGACATGAATGCAAATATTTTCTAAACCAAAATGCAAAAATCCTAAGCAAAAATGTAAAACACAATTGTAACCTATTGTGAAAATATTTTTGCAAATTCGCAATAATCATATTTACTTTATGGTTAGTGCGCAAATATATTTCCAAGAATTATTATTAGTTTATATAAACCTATCACAACGCATTGTGCATAGTGTAAAAGTAGGCGAAAGGTGGATTCACACTGTGCATGTTGCAGTTGAAAATGGACATACACTGCAACTCTCATTTTAAATATTTTTTTAACTACGGTATTTTATATATTTTGGGTGCCTCCACCTAACAGATAGATACTTACCTAGGTAGAGGGAAGCCTCTAGGATTGTCCAGAGACTCCCCTTGTCCTCTTCGCCCCCACCATTTCTGCGCACAAGACTCTCTGATAACCAAGGGCTTGTCAGATATGTTCTTGTGGTCTCCCTACCCGCCATGTATGAGCGGCGTTGCCATATTGTGTCTGCAGGAATAAGTTTACACCTGTGCAGTGAGCCGAAGCTGCTCATTAAAAATGTCCTGCCCGGAGAACTGCCTCAACTTCCCTGGGACTGATCACTCTTAGGGACTGAGCACACTCACTTGCTTCCATGAATTTTTCATCAACACATCAATGTTACAGACTGATATGCACAGTTTAAAAATTCACAGTAGCACACAAGTGTGCTCAGGCCTTTACTTACTGCTACCTTCCAGATATCCCCAACAGTTGTTCTACAATTAGACTTATGAAGCTTCCTAAAATCATAGCAATGTCTGTACTAAATTTGCAGTGAATGGTTTCTCTTCTCAGCCATGTGGCATTAGACTTTAAGTGTGGTTGCCTATCTTTAATTTCATTACAAGAGTAATACTTTTTCTTTGATTTTAGAATTGTTATTTATAAGCTGATTATATTTAATTAGGCAAAAGGTAACTAGAAAGGAAAGGTGACAGCAAATGCCCGCAAAGCAAGAGTTATTTCAGCAAACGCAGATGATGTTCGAGCTAGAGTCAATCAATTTTAATGTGCCAGACCATATTTCTTATAATAACATTCTGTAAACCCAAGATTAGGTCCCTGTTAACAAGGATGTCTGTTTTTAAACTGCCCAAACTTCACCTTTCTTCCAGTATACCTCTAATAAAGCACTTCTGAATGTTAGATAATGGTCTGCTCTTAGTTTCCATGGTAACGCAAGTTGCATCACTGAAAGTTGAGAACTGCTCACTGCTGGATGCTGTTAGATTAAGAAGGGCATTGCCTGCTGTCAGACAGAAACCATGTCACTTAATTAAAGTGGCACAGATGGATAACTAGAAAAAAAGGAGTAACAATTTCACTGTTTTACTGATATTCCATTGTGTAGAAGATGTAAAACAAACTATAGTCAAAGAATATAAACACAATGGGTACACTGGTCACTTAACAATGAATATATGGAGTCTCTGTAGGCCACATAAGTCGCTTTGACTAAGAGCCGGCATGTAAGGTAACCGTTTTAGTACATTTACAGTAGCCCATTTCAACAGTATATTTTGCTATTTAGGTGGAAATATACTTTAAAGAGACACTGAAGTGAGAATAAATCTCGCTTCAGTGCTTATATTCAGCAAACGCCGCTATCCCGCGGCTAAACGGGGGTCCCTTACCCCCCAACCCCCCCCCCCCCTGCAAAATCTACTACCAACTTGGTCGTAGATTTTGCTGCTGTTGAGGCAGGGCTAACGGCTGCAGCCCTGCCTCTCAGCGCCGTCTATCAGCGGCGCATCGCCGCCTCTCCCCCGCCCCTCTCAGCAAAGGAAGACTGAGAGGGGCAGGGGAGAGGCGGAGATACGCGCTGACAGACGCGCGTGAGGCAGGGCTGCGGCCATTAGCCCTGCCTCAATCAGGAAGTGATCCCCGGGACTTCTCGAGCGGATTTGGGGGTAAGGGATCCCCGTTTAGCCGCGGGATAGCGGCGTTTTAGCAGGGGCACACATGCCCCTGCTATATATAAGAGCTGAAGCGAGATTTATTCTCGCTTCAGACTCTCTTTAAGAGAAGTGCTTACATACAATGCTGCCGCTTCTGTTATACTCTTTGAAAACACACAAATCTTTGCAACCATGTAACTTGACTCCATAATATAATTTGCATTCATTTACAATCTAAAGCTTCAATAGAGAAAATTAAACGCAATAACCTTAAATCTGAGTTTAGAAATGTTCCACAAAATATTACATTAAACTCAAAAGAAGAAAGTAGCTGTAAAAGCACCACACTGGACCAAAGTGTAGAAATATATCAAAAAGGTACATCTTTATTTCAACATCATGAGGATAATAAAAACATTAAAAACAAGACCATGGGTCTGGGGTCCCCAAATAAAATATATAAATATGTGTAGATATTACCCTAGCACTGTAAATAAGTGACAAAAATGATAATAACACTGCAGTGCTAGGTGCAAACACATACAACTCTCAAGAGTGCTCAAAAATGGAAAAAATCTATGAAAATAAATGAAAATCTATGCTCCAAAATGCATATAATTATATAATAGCATAAGTAATTGATGAAACACAAAGTGCAAAAAATGTGGTTACCAAGAATGGTATTCCATATAAAGTGACACGTGCAAAAAGTCAGTAATCAAAATAAGAACCTCTGTGCAAATGAAGCGGGCGGTTTCCCGCGAGGTGCACTAAGGCGTTCCGTTCGCCTGGGGTCCCCTCAACTCTCTCTTGTGCCACATCTATGTGAGTATCTGCTTATCCCTTCATATCCTACGCTCCATTTTGCCTATTTGCACATTTTTTGCATCCACTACTGTATTGACCATTCAATACATTGTTGTTGCCATTTGCACAGAGGTTCTTATTTTGATTACTGACTTTTTGCACGTGTCACTTTATATGGAATACCATTCTTGGTAACCACATTTTTTGCACTTTGTGTTTCATCAATTACTTATGCTATTATATAATTATATGCATTTTGGAGCATAGATTTTCATTTATTTTCATTGATTTTTTCCATTTTTGAGCACTCTTGAGAGTTGTATGTGTTTGCACCTAGCACTGCAGTGTTATTATCATTTTTGTCACTTATTTACAGTGCTAGGGTAATATCTACACATATTTATATATTTTATTTGGGGACCCCAGACCCATGGTCTTGTTTTTAATGTTTTTATTATCCTCATGATGTTGAAATAAAGATGTACCTTTTTGATATATTTCTACACTTTGGTCCAGTGTGGTGCTTTTACAGCTACTTTCTTCTTTTGAGTTTAATGTGACTATTTAGCTGTTAGCACGCCTAGACCTTATGTATTGTTACTATTACAATTATCTCATTAGTGGTGCTTGTTTCCATTTTTTGATGTAGCCACAAAATATTACATACTGACAAGCTTTATAATTTTTCTTTACACTCAAAACAGATCATTCCAAAAATAACCTTAATATGCATATCATAAACTTTTCTACTTTTAGCCCTCAGCCTAAAATAAAACAAGAATGGAAATAAAACACTATACAGTCCATTTAATATTAAAACACTATACAGTCCATTTAATATTAAAGAGATTGTTTCACTTTGCCCGTTTCCATTTTAAGCACTCAATCAAACTCACAAACACTCTTGGATTTTAGATCCTCTTGAACCTCACTAAACACTGTCTGGACCTCAATCAAAATAGTCCAGTGGACCAATGGGAAGCTCGAGCAGGAGCTTCGAAGATGCTTTGCCGGGGCTCTGAGATACTGTAATTACAGTGTCGGAACTTCCGTAAAGAGGCGGCCAGTGTTCGAGGCTGAAGGTAAATCGACAGAGGTGCCTGCCTCAGCTGCAGGGGGCTTCAGTGATGTGCAGACAGCCCGAAGGGGAGCTCTGGGACGTTTGTTGGGTGCGCGCCCATCTCTGGGGAGCGAGGGAGCAGTGCCATGGTGATAAAGGACACCACCACAGCGCAAAACCTCGATCCCCTTCACCCGAAACATGGAAGCATAGCTTAGGCTTTCACCTGAGTAATGCTCCTTAACAATCGGCCATTGCACAAAGGCAACCGGCAGTAGGATTAGCCGGTAATCCTCGAGCAAAGACATGGTGATAAGTAGCTCAAATCTGAAAGCTACATCACCTGGAATAGGATATGGCCGGAGGTTCCTCTCTCTAAGCGTCTGACGCTACTTCCTTTTGTTTATCAGTAAGTAGTGTGAGGCACTTACAGAGACCGGACCTCCTCAGAGAAACGCATGAAGTTATGTCCGTGTTCTTGCCCGCCGCTGCTGCCACTGATTAATGCTGGAGGGGGGAGAGCGCTGAGGGCAAGAGCCCGCTCCCCAATAAAGTGGGTGGCCAATGCTCTCCCCTCAAGCGCTGTGACCCTGGGGCACCCATGCCTGGCTATACTATGGGCACCTAAACCTAGCTATACAATGGGCACCTATACCTAATACACTAAGGGCACTTATACTTAGCTATACTAGGGGCACTATACATGGCTATACTGAGGGCACCTATACCTGGGTATCTGTACTGGGGGCACCTGGCAGTGAGCTCTGTGCGCCAAAACCACCTGCTTTGGCGCCTATTCCTGGAGGGGTGGGGAGCCATCCAAATTTTCGCAGGGGGGGGGGCCTAGCGATTTCTAGTTACGCCCCTGCGAGAGTGGATTCTTATTTAGTATGGAGAATTCACACTTCTGTACATTGACATTTCCCTCAGTTAGGCTAGACTATTTGTTGATATATTATTTAACAGTGATGAAACATCTCTTTGAAAAAGAAGATCCAGCTGAAACACAGTTATTTGCCGTACGATATTTTGTGAACTGTTCACAAGTCCATAATTATGCATAATAGATAATGTCTACATGCTCAAGGAGGCTGCTGCTATGCTATGTGAAAATATAGGCTAATGTATTTATAATGCCAATTTGTAGCCATATTTGTCATTCATTAAGCAATTAACACTCATCCAGTATGTGCAAAATGTATTTTTAGATGGTAATTATGTTGTCATACTGTGACAACCTTTTTTTTATCAATGACTTTTAACAAATGGAGGGATGAAAAATCACACCATAATATGAAAAAGAAAGTATCTGTTTTTTATTATTTGTCTTCTGTCAGGCATACCGGTGTGTGTCTTTTGCATGTACATAAAGTAAGAAAATAATACAAGTTGCTGCTTTCTGTATCTCCTTAATCATAAATAGTTTTATGGATGCAGTAAATGCTGTCATGCTGTTTTCTACTACTCTGCTTGCTTTACAGCTTTGAAAAACCAAACTGTAAACTGCTTTGACTTCTAAAGATGTCTTTTGGCTGTCTGTATTCTCAGGAGTCAATTGTACACAGAATGTTTCAAGTTATTTGAATAGTATGCCTTTAGACTATCAAGAGTAATGCCTTCTATACACTACTATGCTCGATTAACAATTCAGAGTGGATGCTTGCCATTACTGCATATAAGAAGTATGGCAATGCATCCACTGTATGAACATAAACATACCCGTTGTGTTAGTCCACTGTGGAAACCCAGTGGAAATACTGGATATGGACTTTGGTAAATGGGGCATAGGACTGTCCTACAAGTCCATTGGTCCACTGCTACCCACTCTGGGTAATTGCACACCATAAACCTAGTGTGAACAATGCCAGAGACATTGTTTTAATAGATTAAATGTTAGACTGTATAAAAATATCAAATCTACTGGTTGACCTAAGCCCGTTTAAAAACGGTCTCTAGGTCTCTGTCACACCGCCGCCACGTCAGTGCGCATGCGCGCGCACCCATCCGCCCGGCTCTGTCCTCCTGTCCCAACAGCTGTCCGTGCTGCACATGCGCAGTAGCACAAATGCACGGACACAGGGACAAGATGATACAGGGACACTTAGGTTTTTTTACATAGGATTAATGTGGTGATCAGTGTTCAACCACGTTATTAATTCAGGGTGCGTTCGCAGTGGGACACTATGGAAATACAATAGGGAGATATTGCAACGCGGAACGATACACTACAATGATAAGCTTATGCAGCGTTCGCAATGCGATGTTAGCGTTGCGGTGTAACATTTGCGTTATAGTATCGCACTGCTGCAGTGAGTTACTGCTAAACACGCATTAACAGGTACAGGGAAGCATACTTTGCATTGTCTATATCAGCCTTTCTCAACCTTTTTACCCTGGAGGAACCCTGAAAATAACTTTTCGATCTGAAGGAACCCCTGCAAACAATTTTGTAATATCGAGGAACCCCTGCATTTATTTTTCCTGAGGCATGGTCTTTAAAAGTAGGTGAGGCTGTTAATTTCACTACCCCCTATTACACTGCCACTCATTATACTGTGCTCATTATTATTCTGACCCCCAATTTAGTGCTTTTTCTACAGTACCACCTATTATAATGTTCTCTATTATACTTCACCCACGATGGGGGAAAATGCCAAGGAACCCCTGCAGAGTCCTCAAGGAACCCTGGTTGAGAAAGCCTGGTCTACATGCTTGACTGTACCTCACTGTTTGCGATGTAATGCGGCCTTAATGTGGTCTGAAAGTCTCATATTTCTCGTCTTTATAATCACTCTGCTCTGCCTCTCACTTCTTCCCCAAGTGCTGTACCAAAACAAGCGTGGCTCTTATAATGTCATCAGTCCGGTCCATTATCTGTAACAGAGCATTTGTGGGATTTCACATGCACATTTGCATGAAGGGGAGGGCACAAGGCTGGAGGGGAGGAAAAAATACTGGAGGGGAAGACACAATGAGGGTGTACTTGCAAGGCATCAGCATGAGGAGAAAGATGGAGGTGCTACTACACATATAAATGTCTGTTCTAGACACTTTGGATGTACCAGATGTGACTACATATACGCAGTGCCATTCAACTTTTTTTTTTTTTTTTTTTTTACTTCAGGTAGTCTGTAGGTTTGTGTCCATTTTCTTTGAGACTCAATCACATTTTACCATTATAAATACAATACAATACCATTTCTATAGCGCTTTTCTCCCATAGGACACAAAGCGCTTAGGCTCTCTCAGATTCAGTAATTGGTAGTAGGATGAAGTATTCACACAACAAAAGTTATAATTCTGCAAATGCCAAACTGAACAGGTGGGTTTTCAGTCTGGATTTAAAAACGGCCAGGGATGGAGCTGTCCTGATCTGTTGAGGTAGGGAGTTCCAAAACGTAGGGGCAGCATGACAGAAGGCTCTGGGACCAAAAGTTTCCAAGTGGACTCTGGGTATGACTAGATTATTAGAACCTGTGGATCTGAGAATGCGGGGATTGCTACACAGCTGCAACATATCTTTCATGTATCCAGGGCCCAGATTATTCAGGGATTTAAATGTCAGTAGGCCGATCTTGAATAGGACCCTCCATTCTATAGGTAGCCAGTGAAGGGAGTGCAGGACTGGCGTTATGTGGTAGTGACGGGGTTGATTGGTTAGCAGTCTGGCAGCAGTATTCTGTATCAGCTGTAGACCTTTTTTGGAAGGCCAGTGTAGAGAGCATTACAGTAGTCCAGTCGGGATGTGATGAAGGCATGGACTAAGGTTGGCAGATCTTCTGGGGGGATGAGGTGCTTGATTTTTGCAATGTTCTTCAGGTGAAAATAGGATAATTTCACCACAGCAGAGATTAGAGTTCTGAAGTTTAAATTCCCATCAATTAGAACTCCCAGGCTACGCACATGATCAGAGCTGTGTAGATCCGTGCGTCCTATTCCCAGTGATGAAGACTGCAAGTTAAGTTGTTTTGTTATCATGCTCTGCCCTCCAATCAGAAAGACTTCAGTTTTGTCTGCATTTAGTTTCAGCCAGTTGTCATTCATCCATTGCTGTAGTTCACGTAAGCAGGCGTTTATAGTTAGAGTTGGGTCTGTCACACCAGGCTTGAAGGAAAGATATAGTTGGGTGTCGTCTGCATAGCAGTGGTATGTCAGGCCATGTTTTTGGATTAGTTTTCCAAGCGGTAACATGTAAATCATGAAAAGCAGGGGAGAGAGGATTGAGCCCTGGGGCACCCCATACTTAAGTGATACAGGGGTGGACAGGAAGGGCCCCATAGAAACTTTGTGGGTTCTGCCACTCAAGAAGGATTGGAACCACTGAAGAACTATGCCATCAATGCCGCAGTATTCCTGTAGCCTGTTTATCAAGATGTCATGGTCAACTGTATCAAAGGCTGCAGAAAGGTCTAGCAGTATGAGGATCGAGCACTCTCCTCTGTCTCTTGCCATGAGCAGGTGGTTGCATATTCGGATGAGGGCAGTTTCAGTGCTGTGGTGTTTCCTGAAGCCAGACTGGAATGGGTCATAACTGTTGTTTTGTAGGATTTTGGCTTCTAGCTGGAGGTAAACAGCTTTTATTTAATTAGCTTGCCCAGAAAGGGGAGGTTAGAGACAGGTCTGTAGCTGGTCATTGCATCTGGGTCCAGGGAGGGTTTTTTGAGGAGAGGCCTGATGATTGCTTCCTTCAGTAAAGCAGGAAATATCCCTGATTTTAAGGAACAGTTAACAATTTTGAGGAATACCGGTACGAACAGGTCGGGGCAGTTCAACATGAACTGTGTTGGGCCAGGATCCAGGTCACAGGTATTTAGGCGGAGGTGAAGGAGGATGCTTGATGTGACTTCTTCATCAATTTCTTTGAAGTTTGACCAAGGTGTTACATTGTCTCTGCTAATGATCTTCGGCGCTATATTAGGCTCAGATGCTGTAATTTGGATGGTGGACCTTATAGCGGAGACTTTGTCTGTGAAGAAATGAGCAAATTGGTCACAGAGGTCCTTTGAAGACTCGATATTACGTTTTTGACATGCCGGGTTGCAGAGTTTTTTCACTGTGCGGAACAGTGGGGCTGGTTTAGCAATAATAAATAGCAATAATAACTTTCAATGGCTCACACACATCTGACTTATAAGAGTATGTACAGCTAGAAAGCATTTGTGGTAAATAATGTACATGATTGATTTCCGAGTCAGGTTGCTTTGGCGCCTGCTCACTGCTGCTCTAAATGTGGCAGATTTCCTACTTTTAAATTGGTATTGTCCACTGGTTGCCTCCTTTTAGAACTAAGTTCTGCATCGCCTCTCCCAGATAATATCTAATGCTGGGGATACACGGTACGTTTCTGTACCGTGTATCGACCAGCTGATAATATTCAGCTGGTCCGATCAAGCCGCTCGACCCCCGCCCCCGCTCGATTCCCGCCTGCGGACAATGGCAGGGAATCGAGTGCTGATAAGGAAGCGCCGGTGGGGGCGAGCGGTAATCGATGCGCGGACGAGTGGTGATGCGGCTGGGGTCGATCCAGCGGCTAATCGAGCCGCCGGTCAACCCGTGTATTCCTGGCATTAGTCCTTCTTGAACCTAACCTCGGTTTGTTTGGGGCTATGGATGAGGACCAGCGTTACTTCAAAATATTTCTCAAGGAAACTCTCTTTCTGGCCGCCGGCAACAATAGCAAACAGGGGAACGCGTATATAACGCGTTCCCCTGTTTGGCTTCTCCTGTCGCCATGGCGACGATCGGCATGACGTCATGGACGTCAGCCGACGTCCTGACGTCAGGCGCACTCGATCCAGCCCATAGCGCTGCCCGGAACTCATTGGTCCGGGCAGCGCAGGGCTCTGGCGGGGGGGCCCTCTTCTGCCGCTGCGTGCGGGCGATCACCGCAGAGCGGCGGCGATCAAGCTGTGCGCGCAGCTAGCAAAGTGCTAGCTGCGCGCACAGCACTTTACATGATGAAAATCACCCCACCAGGGGCTGAGATATCTCCCTGTGCGGCATAGCCCGAGCTGAGGTTAAATAAACCGGAAGTGATAAGAGAAGTGAGAAAATTCAGTTTAGGTTTGATACTTACTGTAGTAGAAGAAATGGTCTGGATAGCATATAGCCTTCCAGTTCCTCGGCTGTCCAGCCCATCGGTCCTCTGCTGTAGCCATTTTACCTACAGGGAGCAGTGCACTCATGTGCGGTAGGGATGGACTCAGAACTACTCAGGGACACAAAAAGCTTTGAAAAGCTATTTGGCTGAATAGCTACACCAAAGGATGGTACTGGAACAACAGACCTTACAGTTTATTTTTATTTGTGATTTATAAAGGACCAGTATCTTCCATGGCGGTATACAACAGAATACAGAGTATAATAAAACAAAATAAACAGTACAACAGTTAACAATACAAGAAAATGATGGATCACAGCTGATGCAGTGGACAAAGCAACTACAGATTCTTACACAGGGGTGGAAAATATGCACACACTTTACACAGCATTGTGAGACAAATAGGGAAGAGAGCCCTGGCCAAGCATTACTGAAGTGCCATCAACAGAAATAGTGTCAAAATCATTTGTTTACCTTAGCCAGTATGTAGCTTGACTTCCTTTACTGTAATATTTTACCTTGAGACACACATTTGCCGATGCGAACTGGAAAAATAACACTTACTAGATGAACCAAAGCAGTGCTGTGAAAAAAGGAAGATCCATTTATCCACACAATTACACTGAAAAAATATGAAACAGCTGATAACATACAAACACAGAAATTATTATTATTAATTGTATTTATAAAGCGCATATTACGCATCGCTGGACAATAAATAGGGATACATACATTGCAACAAGGGGTGACAGGGAGGTAGCAAACGGTTATAGAACATAGCACAAGGTTATACATACAATCAGGGTATAAAATGCATTTTACAGGGACCCGGCAAAACAAGTCCGCGTTAGTCCATGAGAAGGGTGTCATTGCTGGGGTAGTAAAATTAAGAACACACTAAGGGAGGCCCTGCCAAAAGCTTACAATCTAAAGGGTGGGGGGGGGGGGACGGGGACATAAGGTAGAACTAAGAAAAAAGTGGTTGACTGGGTTAGAGTGTGGTAGATGTGGGGTAGGCCATTTTAAAGAAATGTGTTTTTGAGGGATTGCTTGAAGGTGTTGAAGGAAGGCGTGAGTCTGAGGTGGAGTGGAAGGGAGTTCCATTGGGTGGGAGCAGCTCTTGAAAAAAATAGGAGCAGATTCATGGTAATTCAACCAATCAAGCTATTAACTACCATATGAGCAGCAAAAAAGGTTGTACGAATTACACAGCGCAAACATTTAAAGGGACCTCAACTCAATGCAAAAAAAAAAAACACAGAAGATGCACATAACATCATTAACCCCTTTGGGACCGCCTGCCTCCCCCCCCCCCCCCCCTCCCTAAGGACCAGGCATTTTACACGCGGGAGGGGCGCGTTTGGGGGGGGGGGGGGGTCAGGCAGCCGGATCCCTGCTTGGGTTTGCTGGGCAGTGCCCCCCCCCCCCCCCTTCCTCCAGATGTCCTCCCTTTTGCCAGCAGCCTGGGAGGTGATCCCAGGCTCCAGCGATGAGCAGCTGTGGACACCTCCGCTCTCGCTGGCTTCCCCGGTCGTAGTGAAGCTAAGTGCCGGGTCCCGGCTTGATGATGTCATCAAGCCGTGTTAATACAGCAGGGATGCGGGCCAGAGCAGAGGGGAGCGGCGATCGTCAGGGGAACGGCAGGAAGGTGGGTGGATTCTCTTCTTCCCCCCCCCCACCGCAGCTCTGTAAGTGATCACTATTATCGGCCGGCGATCATAGTGATCACGTGATCAGAAGCCTTAGGCGATGGCTTCTGATCACTGAGGGAAGATTATTGGTCCCAATAAAAGATGATGCAAACTTGGATAGGACTGGAACGGAACTGTACACCTTTTATGTGTGAACCCAGACTATCTTTTGTGCCAGCTGAAGCAGTTACCATTTTCCCAGCAGCAGCAGTTGCCACTTTTTCAGCAGGAATCACTGTGCCAACGGCAATTACTGTGCCAACAGCAGTTACCATTGTGCTAGCAGAAGTAATCACTGTGCAAGCAGAAGCAATAACCATTTTGCCAGTAGAAGCAGTAACCATTGTGCTAGCAGAAGCAGTAGCTGCGGCAGTAATTAGTGATGGTCAAGTAGATGCAAATAACTGAGTTGATGCACGGTTATGAAAATTTTATGCAAATTTATGCAGCTTGAAAATGACCCAATCAAATCCTGCTGAGGTAAGATTTCAAGCTGCATAAATTTGCATCAACTTGAAGTTATTTGCATCTACTTGACCATCACTACCAGCAATCAATGTTCCACAAGCAACAATCAATGTGCCACCAGCAGCAGCAGTTACCACTGAACCAACAGCAATTACTGTGCCATCAAGCAGTTACCATTGTGTCAGCAGAAACAATCACTGTGGCAGCATCAGCAATCAATGTGTTAGTAGCAGCAGTTTCCCATTTTTCCAGCAGCAGCAAACACTGTGCCAGCAGAAGCTACCACTGTGCCAGAAACAGTAATGGCCACTGAGCCAGAAACAGTAATGGCCACTGATTACCAGCCATCACTGTGCCGGTAACAGTAATAGTTAGTCACTGAATAAGCATAGCTGGCATTTTCAGCTCTTAAAGAGGTTCTGTGTGGGGAACCTTAGGATAAAAACTGCCACTTACCTGGGGCTTCTATCTGTCCCATGTAGCAGTAATGTCCCACGCTGTCCTCCTCCGATCCGCTGTTTCCCACCGCCGGCACCGGGCATTATTCGTCTAACATAGCCGAATAATGCGCCCTGCCGTTCGCGTCCTCGGAAGCTTACTGCGCAGGCGCAGTACGAAGTTTTCTTGTACTGCACCTGCGCAGTAAGCTTTCGATGACGCGGGTGGAAGCAAGCAGACCGCGGCCACGTCGCTCAGTCGCAATTGGACGGCGTGCTGCGCTAGACCGGGGCCGGTTGCGGGGAACGGTGGTTCGGAGGACGACGGCGTGGGACATTAATGCTACAGGGGGCTGATAGAAGTGGCGGTTTTTATCCTCAGACTTCCCCTACAGAACCCTTTTAATACTATTAAATCTAAAACTAGATCACGGGTCAGCGATATAGAAATGAAGTTACAGGTTTGGTCATAAGTTAGACGACGGTTACAGGAATGGTGTGCTTCTCATCAACTATCTCACAGATTATCTTTATTAATATTCCTGAAAGGTACTAGGCCTCATTTTTAAGTGTATTTAGAATAATGCACTCTATTCATGGTTATTAGTATTTTTCTGTATACATGTGATGTGTCACAGAGATCTGAGTGTTTGGTGTGATGTGTCACAGCTTAAAAAAGGCTGGGAACCATTGGCCTATTTTGCCAGGTACAACAGAACAATGTCAGACATTCTCATCCACTCCTTGTAGAGACAAGCGACTACACACAACTGTCCTCTGCACATTTTAATCAGTAAGCTCCTCAGTCAATAAAATCTATGTTTGGTGCACTTACCAAAGGACAGATACTATGCACAATAAGGGCAAAGTTCTATAGTAGTAGAACACATACACTAAGGCCTCGTTCACATCATTTAGCGCAGATGGATGTGCGATCGGAACGCAACGCGTCCGATCGCACGCCATCTGCGCTACTATGCGCTGCAGATCCCATTCATACAATGAATGGGATCTGCGCTGCGATTCCCAAAAATGCGTGCAGCACGCGATAGCGCAATCACGCTGCCACGCAGCGCATATGATGGGAACGGTAGAAGGGCTGTCTATGCCCTTCTAACGTTCTTGCGTGTCGCACACTATACGCGCTGCCAAAATGCGCACGACAGCGCGTATAGTCTAAACGAGGCCTAACTGTACTGGCAGAATTTTGGCAGTCAAGAGCAGCTTAGTGAGCCAGTAAATAGCACGGTGATGCAAGCAAAAAGCAAGCAGGGCCTCATTTCTACTATGACTATGCTATGGTCTGTTACTCGCACAATATCACATAAAGTTCCCGCTGACATGTAAAACTTTGTGGGAGGGAAAGAAATACCGAACCTTACAGAGGATTGCCTGGTAGCTCTTCAGGTGGTGTTCCTGCTTTCAGTCAATGCCACTCAAAAGTTCTCCAAACTGCAGATAATCCATAGGACTCATTTTACTCCCAAACATTTACATCCTGCTGATTTACTCGATTGTCCTACCTGCCCTAGATGTAAAATGGATCATGGGGATCTTTTACATATGATGTGGAACTGCCCTAATCTGCATAGATATTGGTCTGGTATTTTTAGATGTAATAGATAAACTCTATCAGACGGTGGTTCTCAGGATGGTTCTTTTGTGTGTTCTGGGAGCTTATGAGGATGATAGTGTGTCCGAGCATGTTAGAATTGCTATTATTTGTTCTCTTTTTATAGCTAGAAAGCTAATCCTTCAATTCTGGGAAAAATACAGTTCATCCTATCCTAGCTATAGAGACCAAACAAGTAAACCATTCTTTAAAACTAGTAAAGGAGATTTAGGCACACAGAGGTTCCCCCAATGTGCTATGATTAAGGGCCATTGTCGACCCGAAACATGTCAGTCGTCCGGCTGTGCTGGTTTTACCTGATGCAATATAGATTTGTATTTTCTATGTGTCACTGTGGACATTGTGCCGAGTCTTCCCTCTCTTCTGGTTCCCCCAATACATTTGAGAAAATATGGTGAAACAGCCCATGACTATGTAGATAATGACTTGATCAGAGATCAAATTCTCGCAGGGATTAGGGTGTCTAGACGACAGACAGTCGATAACTAATGCATGGAATTTTGCTCTGCATGTATGATGTCTTCCTGTCTATGATATTCCTAAATTGAACTGCTGTAAAATTTTCACTGTACCTGCTATTCAATAAACAGTGTTTCTGTTGGGGGGGGGGGGGGGGGGGGGATGGAGACCAGCTTATGAATACAAGCATCGAAAACTAATCAAGCACAGTGAAAAATGACTATGTAATCCTACACAACTATGTATGGTTTAGTATAAAGTCAAAGGGATAAAATATAATTTGTATACATTCTTCTGTAAATCTTCCATACTACATATCCTCCAACTGTCAGAGTTTGAATAAAGTATTACTGTAAAGGTCTACTTTTTGGATCTTTTAAAGCTAAAGGTGCCCACTAATGATACAGTTTTGATTGAGTAATCTCACTGTGTAATATTGGGGACTACCTCAAACATACCCACTCAATGTAATCTTCTACTACATAGATTTGGTAAGATTGTACAATCAAGACTATACCATTAGTGTGTACCTTTAGTCAATAAATAGTATCATTGATTTAAAACTTTCTGCCTCTAGCAAGATTATTTTGAACATGTGCTGCAGTACTGCAGTTTCTCCACCAGATGGCTTCAGCACACAGTTTATGCATAGTAAAATTGTTCTCTCCTGAAATCCTAGATATATAATCAGTTCCAATACATAATCCACATTTTGTAGACATTTTTGTAGACTATTATTGTGTTAGGATCTTCCATTAAATTTGTACAATGAAGATTACATAACATATGTTCAAATGCATTAAAAATACACACCAATATGCAAAGAAATGCAATTAGTAGTATGAAAGAGCTCTAGTTATCCTGCAGAGAGCCCCAAATCCAGAGCGCACACTATCCACATAGCTTCAAATATGTGCCTTTGAAAAGATATAGGACCTGATTCGCTAAGATACTCCAGTTCTGGAGGAAACTGAAGAACATACCTGATCCTGCAAAGATGATCTAGATTAAAAATGGTCTATTACAGGACATTGGCAGCCCTCATCACTGTCCAATCAGGCCACAGCAAGATATTCTGAAAGGTCTGTGAAACTATGCATGTGTAATCTCCGTTGCATACATGAAAAGGAGCACGGTCATGGTGTGCAGGAGAAAACCAAAGAATTGCATGGGAAGTTTCTGGGGGAAATGCTGAACAGCTGCAACAGTGGAACTCTATGAGGGTGGTTCCACTTGCACCGTTGCAATTCAGTATTTTGGGAGCAATAACATCAGTGGATGCAGAGCCAAATCACAGTTGCCCGAAAATCAGTCTAAATCACTGACTTCCGCAATTTTGAAATGTGACCAGTCAAAGCATTGCCGGTGGGTCCCATGTCTGAGAGCACCCACAAGTATTGTACCTCCCGATTCACATAGCAGTGGTTAGGAGAAGGCATCAGAATGGCTGTATGCGCTGTCCTGCTAAACACATAATTGCAAAATTATGTGAAACTGATGTCTCTTTCTAGGATAGAGGAGATAGTGTAATCGGTTCAACCCTTGTTAGATCTGGTGCATAGGCTCTGCCTTTACATGTTCTACAGTACACCACTGGGTGGGGGAGCACACATGAACAAAAGATCACTATCTTGTGCCAATGCCCAAAGTCACTGTATCAAATGACTTATCTTGCACCACCTCAGAAAAAGTATAGCTTGTCATTGAAATTTGCTGGCAGGCTTACCCTGCAGACCCTTTAAAAAGTCAGTTGCTGTTTGGAAGTGAGCACTTGCTTTGTGTTTCAAACTTACAAGAGTATATTTAACCTCCATGGCGGTAAGCCCGTGCTGAGCACGGGCTATGCCGCCGGGAGGCACCGCTCAGGCCCCGCTGGGCCGATTTGCATAATTTTTTTTTTGCTACACGCAGCTAGCACTTTGCTAGCTGCGTGTAGCATCCAATCGTCGCCGCTACCCGCCGATGCGCCGCTATTCCTTGCGCCGCGGCCACCCCCCCAGACCCTGTGCGCTGCCTGGCCAATCAGTGCCAGGCAGCGCTGTGGGGTGAATGGGAGTCCCCCTTGACGTCACGACATCGGTGACGTCATCCCGCCCGTCGCCATGGCAACGGGGGAAGCCCTCCAGGAGATCCCGTTCTTTGAACGGGATCTCTTGATCTCCGATCGCCGGCGGCGATCGGAGGGGCTGGGAGGATGCCGCTGAGCAGCGGCTATCATGTAGCGAGACTTTGTCTCGCTACATGAAAAAATTTTTTTTTTAAAAACACTACTTTGCTGCCCCCTGGTGGATTTTTTTAAACCGCCAGGAGGGTTAAAAAGGAGTGCATGTTAAATTGTGAGTGAGGGCTGGAACCCACTAGCAGGGCTGTGGAGTCGGTACAAAAATCCACCGACTCAGACTCCTCACTTTAGGATTCCACCGACTCCGACTCCTCGACGCCGACTCCTCTAATTTGCATATTACAATCTTGATGATTGAAAGTATGTAACATGAAATTCGTATCTTAACTGCCAACGCTTAGGAATTTTAAAAGACAACTGAAGTGAGAAGGATATGGAGACTGCCATATTTATTCCCTTTAGTCATAGACTAAAACTAGTCCTTGGTAAGAGTACAGACCGGAACAAAAAACATCTATCAGGTCCTAGGCAATGTAACTGTGGGTACATGTATGAGTGATGTGCAGGTACTCTGCAGGGGAATAAGGAGATTCTTCCTCTATTACACATTCTTCATGCACAATCTGAACCAGGTTTATGGGTGATAGACAACACCTCTGTGTTCAATGTGCACGACAACACCTCTGTGTTCAATGTGCACAACATTCTCAGTGGATTCCCTGCAGCTCTGTGGAGAGTGCATATGTAGAGTATAGTACTACTGTGTAACAAAGTAAACCTGAGACAGATAAAATTAAAAAGTTTTATACATACCTGGGGCTCCCTCCAGCCCCCTTCAGGCTAATTAGTCCCTCGCTGTCCTCCTCCGCCACCTGGATCTTCTGCTGAGTCCAGGTACTTGAGCCAGTCTGGCGTAGTGCGCATGCACACACTCCGCCGCACTATTGCGCAGGTGCAGAACGCTCCTGGCTGTGGAAGCACCATGCGGCCGGACTGCGCTGACTGGCTGAATTACCAGGACTTATAGCAGAAGATCCAGGTGGTGGAGGTGGACAGCGAGGGACTGATTAGCCTGAAGGGGGCTGGAAGAAGCCCCAGGTATGTATAAAACTTTTCTTTTCATCCTTCTCAGGTACCATTTAATTCGTAGTCACCAAACCAAATTTTAACAACATATCAAATTATTTTATTTCATGAGCAAAGAGTACATTTACATTTGCATAAATCAGAATCAACGCAGAATTATTTCCATCTCATTGACCATCTCTATTAGTGACACGGCTACACATCAGGCTTTATACTTACAGCATAGACGTTATTTGGTATATATAAGAGATTCCTGTGTACACATCATATATACAGTCACATATCTGACTTTAAAAATACGGGGACTGCTTTATTGAAGCAGTACAAGTCATTAATTTTGATTGGTTTAGTTCATTTTTGTGGCCTAAGCACAGCTATTACTGTATGTATAAATTATTTATGATGACTATTATCTGAGAAATAGAACATTTTATCATATTTTCTATTTTAATTACAGTTTATATTCATTAGGAGTCGGCGTCGGTGCATTTTTTTTCCAGACTCCGACTCCAGGCACCCAAAATTGCCCCGACTCCACAGCCCTGCCCACTAGAGCGCTTTTTTAATCGTTTATGGAGCGATTTAAATCGCTAGCGCTTTTCCTAAACGCTCTGCTAATGTAAATGAATGTAACAAATTCCACAGTAGCAATTAGCAAAATCACAGTCGCAGGACATGCATCATTTTTTGAGTGTTTGTGCTTCAATGTAAAGTATTGAAGCGCTGGCAGATCACTCATGAATTGCTACACATAGCGATTTGTATGCGATTTTACTGCAAACTGTAAAAAAAATTATAATAAATTAAAAGGACCAATCACAATTAAAATCACAAATTGCTACACAATCGCTGGCAAAAAGCTTACACTTTTTAAAATTGCTCCCAAAAGCGCCGGAAAACGCTCATGAAATTGCTTACAAAACACTAATTAATAACGCTGGTGATTTGCAGTTTGTAGTGGGTTCCAAGGCTGAGATGTTGCCAATAGTAGAATATCAGTAATTGAATCAATATATTACTATCGTCTTCTCTAACCTAAACCTCACATTTACTGTTCCCTACCTACGCCTACCCTTCCCCCAATTACAACTAATACTAACTGCTATACTTTATCCAAGCGCCAAGTACTACAAACAAAGCCTCGGCATCTTCTGTAGCATAAACCTTGGCGCACAAACCAACCCTCTGTGCTCAGCTATACTATAGCCAAAGGCCCATTCCCAATAAAAGACGAGTAGTGCTCGCAGTTATACTATAGCTGAGCGCCCATTATGGATAAGCCTCGGTTCACTTCCCTTAGTCCCGCTGCCAGCTGCTGTTCCTCCTCCATGAGTTGGAGCTTGACTATACTATAGCTGAACTCCAGCACCTCCAGCCTCAAAATGAAGCACTCTGCACTGCCATAGCCACAAATTGCATTGCAGCCTATGGCGGCGCCCTTTTAATCCGCTTTGTCTAATAGACCTTCCCAGCCATTATGCTGGCTGTAATGCAGGATGCCAATGTAACCATCGTTCCCCTTCGTTACTGGATGGGTGTCTATAGCAACTAGTCAGGCTCAGGCTAACAAGGGTCCTAAGTGTCATTTAGATTTGTCTACAGCAAAGCCCCAAACAACCTATAACTAGATGTTTCAATGAAGAAAGAAAAAAATGGCACGTATATGTTGCTTTATCATTATATTTTGAAAACTATAAGTTGCATCTTTAACACAGCTTCACAAAAAATCCTTTTTGTTTCTAGATTTTTTTTTCCAGTCTTGGATATTGGCTGTATAGCCATAAATACAAGGAAGATTATTTCAAGTCTAAAGTGGAATGGATTTATATTTTAAACACAAATTATAGTACGAGCCACATCTTACAATCAGTATGCAAGAAGTTAACACACATACACAAATTTACTACCAAGAAGCAACTGATGAAGATAGAAATCTATAGGCTATGTTGCAATGGATTTAGTCTTTCAAGGCAACATGATACGCATAATGAAGTAAAACTGAGAAAAGTCATCTTCTTTCAACAGCAGGAATTGTTCAGAAACCTGCACAATGGACACAACATATTGTTGCCCAGAATTTCAGTGTAGACAGCATGCACAGATTGCAAGGTGGTTGGGAATAATAGAGGGTTTGTGAAAAGAACATAATGCACAGAGGACACTCCTTTCAAATGTCCGTTAGTCAAACTGTTCACAGAAACCTTCAGGAAAACAGACTTTGGTGAGGATTAACTGAATGTGAGATCTATATTCCCTGTACCATCTCAGCATGAGAGTTCACGTAAGTAGCAGATCACCCTTCCCAAGTGCAGGAATAATATGCCTAATACCAGTCACACACATCAAATACATTTCCATTAAATTTAGCTGTAATTTCCAATCATTTCTAGAAATAATATGCTTCATGAGCTACACATTTCATGCTCAAAATGCTATCTTTTGCATAGAAAATGTAGAGCAATTACAATATTTTTTTAATAATACTCAATTGATTAGTGTCAAGCTTGCTTACATTGAAAAATTAAAAAAAAAACTCAAGCAAAAGTAATGTAAAAATCCACACACACTGGTCTTTTATAAACTCAATAAGTGTATCAAAAAGGGTTGAATTATTAAATGACTGGATTGTATGGTGAGTGGGATAGCATAAGAATTACAGTTCACAATACTATGTACTCACTTGTAAAACAATTTTATGACACTGGAAAAAGGAATAGACATTAGGCTAAAACCTAAGCGCCGTGTGATGCGGACAACTGGCCGCGTCTGCCGGCCATGACGGGACCTGGTACCGGCGGATCCAGGCAGCAAAGGACGGCGGCGTGGGAGCGATCTGTGCGTATGGGGCTGGAGGAAGCCCCAGGTATGTATAGTATCTTTTTCCCGGAGCCTCTGGTTCCCTTTAAGGACCAGGGCATTTTGCGGTGGAGGGGGGGTGCAAGCGTTTGGGGGGGGGGGGGGGGGGTCGGGCGGCCAGATCCCGCCTGTGGCTGGCTGGGCAGTGCCCCCCCCCCCATGGTGGCAAGTGTCCCCCCTGTAGCTGGCAGCCATCACTTACCTTCCAGGCTCCAGCGATGAGCCGCAGTAGCCCTTTTCTTCTCCAGCCGGCATCTCCGCTCCAAATGACGCTCAGGTCGGGTCGCGGCTTGATGACGTCATCAAGCCGGGACCCGGGGCTGACGTCAGACGGAGCAAAGATGCCGGCCAGAGCAGAGGGGGGCGCCGATCGTCGCTGGAACGGCAGGGAGGTGATTGGATCCTCGCGTCGGGAGCGGTTGTTTAGCGCGGACGTTGAATCAACGTCCGGTCAGAACTGTACCACCCCCTGCCGGACGTTGATTCAACCTGCGGCGGTCCCCAATAGGTTAAAGAGGCTCAGAGACCAAATACAGTCCAGTTCTGATACTTACCCGGGGCTTACTCCCGCTCCATGAACACGTCTAAGCCCCACGCCGTCCTCCCGCGGTCTGCCGTTCAGCTGCGGTGAGCTGTTACAATGCTCATTGACTTCACTCCGGGGTTTACTGCGCATGCGCGGGAGGGTTGCGCATGCGCGGGAGGGCTGCGCATGCGCGGGAGGGCTGCGCATGCGCAGGAGACCCTGACTGGCATCGACTAAGGTTGGTAAAGGAGATCACCGCTGCTGAACGGCAGACCGCGGGAGGATGGTGTGGGACTTTGATGTGTTTATGGGGCGGGAGGAAGCCCCGGGTAAGTATCAGAACTGTACTGTATTTGGTCTCTGAGTCTCTTTAAAGGTAGTCTGAAGCAATTCTGAAATAAAAAATAGATACTCTAAAGAGAGGAAAGGCTCGGAGTCTTATAGAGCCTTCCCATTCCTCTCCTGGTCCCCGCGTTCCACCGCTGGCTCCCGCGTTAGCAGTCTCCAACTGGTGGGTAGGAGACTGCTCTGTGCCGCTGTGGTAGGCTTCAGAAGCCTTTTGGGAACCCGAGCGCTCCCGAAGATGGGACATTCCGTACTGCGCATGCACGAGCACGCTCTTTCCCGCACACGCAGTATGGAGCCCACATCTTGGGGAACACTTGGGCTCACAAAGACTTCCGAAGCCTCCCGCGGTGGGAGATTTGAACGGTGGAAAAAAGAGACCAGAAGAGGAACAGGACCCAGAGCCTTTCCTCTCCAAACTCACTTTAATGCTGATCCATTTGCACGGATCTGATCTGGATGCCTACGCGCGTCCCGCATCTGCACGACGATACGTACACGTCGGCTGCTCACTGCTTGTCCCGTCACTAGGTCCCTTCCACAGCAGAAGCATAGCTCTCTATAGGCTGCAACAGGCCAATTCTGCCTAGCAAAAGGGAGAACTCTGTTGCTAAGGATTCCCATTGGTCTATTGCAGCCCAATGGAGAATCCCCATGCTTTTGTTGGCCTCCGGGCTCTTCATAATGGACCGAGCGGCGGTGATGGACAGCAGGAAGCGCATGACGTCGCGACAGGCAACAAGATGCGGCCAAAACAGGCGACGCAGATGTGGCGACCAGGCATGGGCTTAAATTCGTCTTCGGGTGATCCGGATTGTTACTATGCGGATTTCACCCAGTAATGCTATCAGGGCTGTGGAGTCGGGGCAATTTTGGGCATCCGGAGTCGGAGTTGGAGTCTTGGTTTCAGAAACTGAGGAGTCGGAGTCGCATGATTTTTGTACAAAATCCACAGCCCTGTTAAGTATTAGACTAAGGAGTCGGAGTCTGAGCAATTTCAGGTACCCGGAGTCGTGGTTTCAGAAACTGAGGAGTCGGAGTTGGAAGATTTTTGTACCAACTCCACAGCCCTGAATGCTATGCGGGCTGGGCAGGGGGGTCAAGCTTACCCGTCTGACATCATCTTCGCTCGTCCCTCGGCGCCTCCCACGATGCGTTCCAATGCGTCGTCACGTGATTACAAACACTTCCTCCTTCAACTCGGAGGGAGGAAGTGTTTGTAATCACATGACAGCGCATTGGAACGCATCGTGGGAGGCGCTGAGGGACGAGCGAAGAAGACGTCAGACGGGTAAGCTTGACACCCCCCCCCCCCCCCCCCCCCCCCACAGTATTACTGGGTGAAATCCAGATAGTAACTATCCGGATCACCCGAAGACGAGTTTAAGCCCATGCCTAGTGGCGACTAGCCTAGTGAGAGCGGACAGTGTCAGTTGTCATAGGCTTGCAATTAAGCAAAAGCATCCATGGTTTATAAACCAAACGCCCACGACTGTATATAGTAAAAATACAAATTTATTTAACCACTTAAACCCCCGCGGTACGAATTTCTCCGTCCCTTTTTTCCCCCCTAAAAAACCAGGGACGGAGAAATCCGTACCTTCCGTGCTACCGCCGCTGTCCGCGCACCCGCCGCTCGTGCACGCCGCCGCCTGCTCGCACGGAGATCAATGAACGGGAAAATCCATTCCCGTTCGTTGATCTAAGCCCCCGCAATAATCGCGCTGCTTCTATTGGAAACAGCGCGATCATTGTGACTCTCCAGCCTCCTACTGCTTCCTGTAAGCGTCCGGAAGGACGCTTACAGGTCGCATGTAAACAAACACACTGTGGCCATCTTGTGGCCAAATAGTAAACTACACCCTAAAAGCGTTTTACATAAACAAACATTACATGTACACAATAAATTAACTCATTACCTACCACACTCCCCAATTTTTTTATTTTTTTTTTTTGTAATTAAAAAAAAAAAAATACAATAAAAAAAAAACATAAATAGTTACCTTAGGGACTGAACTTTTTAAATATTTATGTCAAGAGGGTATAACACTGTTACTTTATAAACTGCGGGCTTGTAATTAGGGATGGATGCAAAACTGAAAAAAATGCACCTTTATTTCCAAATAAAATATTGTCGCCAAACATTGTGATAGGGACATAATTTAAATGGTTTTATAACCGGGACAAATGGTTAAATACATTTCATGGGTTTTAATTACAGTAGCATGCTTTATTTAAAAACGATAATGGCCGAAAACTGAAAAGTAATAATTTTTTCCCACATTTTTTCCTATTTTCCCATTAAAACACATTTAGAATAAAATAATTATTGGCATAATGTCCCACCTAAAGAAAGCCTAATTGGTGGCGAAAAAAACAAGATATAGTTCATTTCATTGGGATAAGTAATAATAAAGTTATAGACGAATTAATGGAAGGAGCGCTGAAAGGTGAAAATTGCTCTGGTGTTCAAGGGGTAAAACCCCTCAGTGGTGAAGTGGTTAAGGACGTATCCCAAAGTGATAAAAACAAAAGCGCATCACCAGCGCTGCTGGCAGGAAAAATATGGGGAATGACAATAGTGTTGGTAAATCATCACAAAGTGCCAGTGGAGGTGGATATACATCAAATCACTTCAATGACATGAAACGAGCTATGGACAGCACAGTCTCCCTAGTACAATTATAATTATTGCTGTCCATAGCTAGTTTCATGTCATTGAAGTGATTTGATGTATATCCACCTCCACTGGCACTTTGTGACTATTTACCAACACTATTGTCATTCCCCATATTTTCCCTGCCAGCGGCGCTGGTGATGCGCTTTGTTTTTATTACTTTGGGATACGTCCTTAAATACATTTGTATTTTTACTATATACAGTTGTGGTTGTTTGATTTATAAACCATGGATGCTTTTCCTTTTGCTTAGTTGTGTCATTTTAGTCCATGGATATGTTTAGATTGCTCTGTCTATTGAGTGTATGGTTTTCTCATAGGCTTGCAATGTCCGTGAAAAAGTGTCAAAACTGGACTCTCCGTTACGTTTTCTTTCCATGCAACACGGATCTGTGTGCGATCCGTGTTTCTGTACGAGTGGGAGCAGGTCCTATTTTTAACATAGGATCTGCTTACTGCAGAGCTTAAAAACGTATCCCACGGATATGTTTTTTAAAACAAGTGTGAACCGGCCCTAAGATAGGATCTGTTTACGTGCCCAATACCTCCACTGATTCTCTGATCTGGAGAACATTGCATTTTTGCCTCAATTATGGTGGAAGCCTAATGCTAGGTACACACCATTTATTTTCCTGGTAGAGCGACAGGTTGAAACAATTATTTCTCCATCAGTAAAAGGGGTTCTGGAGTGGCACACCTTACCAGAAAAGTGGGTGCATAACCTAGGGTGCTAAGCCATGTAACCCGGGTATATCAATAGTGCACAACAGAGTTAAAGAGGAACTCCAGTGAAAATAATGTAATAAAACAAGTGCTTCATTTTTACAATAATTATGTATAAATGATTTAGTCAGTGTTTGCCCATTGTAAAATCTTTTAAATCCCTGATTTACATTCTGACATTTATTACATAGTGACATTTTTACTGTTGGCAGGTGATGTAGCTGCTGCATGGTTTTTTCACAGTTGGAAGAAGCTGTAAACAGCTATTTCCCACAATGCAGCAAGGTTCCCAGACAGGAAACTGCCAGTACGTACGCAAGAGTTTCTTGTGGGAGGGGTTTCACCACAATATCAGCCATACAGCGCCCCCTGATGGTCTTTTTGTGAAAAAGAATAGATTCCTCATGTAAAAGGGGGTATCAGCTACTGATTGGGATAAAGTTCAATTCTTGGTCGGAGTTTCTATTTGAGTTAGCACGCCATATTCAAATACAGTCTTCGTTTATTATATGCATCAGCACAAGCTTGATAATTGTTTCGGGGCTACGGAGCTTCCCCTCGTTCAGAAAAGTACAGACACTTAGGACTAAAACTGGGAATACACCACAAGTTTTTTGGGGGGCAGATAGATAATTATCGGCAGGTCTGATCCGATTCTTTTTCTGATCAATTTTCTCATAGAAGTGCAGGGAAAGCCATCATAAAACGATCGGAAAATCGACCAGCCTTTAAATCTGCCAAAAAAACTCATTGTGTATTCCCAGCATTATGCTGGGTACACGCAATGCAATCTCCCACCCGATAGACAGGTGATCAGATGGGAAGTTGCATCATGTGTACATGTCCAAAGTGCAACCGATCGATTTTCCAATTATAAGTGCACACAATTGATCACTTTATCGATCGGGAGACGATCGGACATGTCAGAGATAATCACCGGCTTCTTGCATCGTGTGTACCTAGCATAGGCATATACACACCATGCAATTTTGACATTACATCGACCAATAGTTTCCAGCATGTCCAATCTGCTTTCTATAGAGAAAGAGATACATTTTGAGATCAGTACTGCTCAAAATCGATCTCTTTCTCCATCAGTAGATTGGACATACTGGAAATGATTGATCTGTTAAGGCAGCCATACATCTAGCGATGTATGGGCAGATTTGACCAACCTTCTTGTGGAATCTGATAAGAGATTTCTCAACTGCCCATACACCACAGGCCAATTCCCGATCAATTTCATGCTGAATCGATCCAGAATCGGCCTTGGGCGCCGCAGTGCCCCCCTAATATAAATGTCCCCGTGCCCCTTGTAAAGTATACATTACCTGTCCGCAGCCTCCGCTGGCTTTCAGGATTCCTCCACCGCATACACACGCGCCCCACATGGTTTCCTAGTACGGGCACGCATGTGACTTCACACAGGCGCCCATACTAGGAAACCACGTGGGGGTGCATGTATAGAGAGGGGAATGTGCCCAGAGCAGCGGGGAACAAGCGGAGGATGCGGAAAGGTAATGTATACTTTACACGGGGCACATTTACATTACGGGGCAAAGCATCTGGGGTTTTGTCACGTTCGTCGGGAAATTGCACACCCGATTGAGCAACATCTTGCAGCATGCACGATCGAGAACGCGGCCAATTTTTGCCCTGAAACTGGGCACATTACCGCTCGGGCATGCACTTGGGGACACTGATTTTCATCCAATTTCATTATAATAATCGAATCAGATGGTCGATCGCACGCCAACTTACCTAATGTATGGCCACCTTTAATCTGACATGAAAATTGCATGCGGTGTATAACCCATAAATTCCCGCATATAAACTGCCCTGTCAGCACCCTTCCCTCCTCCTGCTGACAACTGAATGAATAATCCATAAACTTTCTTTATACAAAACATTTTTTTTTGTATCCATTGGTCCTATGCACAGAGGGGCATAACAACTCGTCCTGTAGAACCGAGCTGTTTCGTTACCCCAGCTACATGAGAAGCCGCAGTCCTCCCGCCGGTCACCACCACAGCATAATAATTAGCTGAGAAGTTAGAAAAGTTTGGCGGGGTCTTTCTGGTGACGCGGTGTCTCCCACTCCCTCCAGCTCATGAATAACAAAAGCGGATGGCGCGGAGTAGGCGAGCTCCCAGCCCCGCCACTGTAACTGTCCGGCCAGTCAGCCAGGTGCTGCAGGCAGACGGGCGGGCAGCACACAAGGTGAAGGCGGGAGCAGCACACAAGAGCGCGCTAAACATACCTTCATCTCTCAGCACAGCAGCAGCAGGAGGAGGCGTGCCCGACACACAAATCTGATTGGCACAGGCTGTGTGGGCGCGCAGCGGATTGGTCACCTCCAAGTGTCACGTAGTAGGGCGCCAGAATAGAAGCTGCAGCGGGATGCGTAGAGTAGTGAGAAATAGAGATGGGAAGTTCGGATCTTTTCAATGATCCGGATGATTCGAATCGGATCATTGAAGAGATCCGGATCTTTGATCCGAATCTCGGATCATTTTACTACCGGAAGCATTCGGGGGTGAAATGAACAGCAGGACAGGTCTGTGGACAGGAGAAGGGGAGGGGGTGGACACACAGAGAAGGGGAGAAGATGGACAGAGGGCAGGGAGTGGACAGAGATGGGAGGAGGGACGAGCAGAGAGCAGAAATGTTTGCACGTAATACCCACATGCTGAAGTCATATGCTTTACATATATTTCACCTATATGTTCATCTGTACACTTTGAAAGAAAAGGTCGCACAGTGAATGAAAGCATTCCCAGAAGTGTAGTGCAGCTGTTTAGTGCCGAGTGCAGGAGGATTATATTGCCTTTCAATCACACTGTCTGCAAAGTTACTGAGCTGTGCTGAGCCAAATGCTTCCAATGTGATCACTGTGCAGCACTACGGAACAGCCAGCCTATAATGGGCAGCACGTTATAGCCAGTATGTGTGCTCTACACATATCTGGCAGTGGCACCCATGTCCCCTCTCTCTCATCTACCTGCTGTCCCTACAAGGCTGCCTCCCATCCAACAGAGCGATCCCTGCTTCCAGGACCCCGCTGCCCGATGAGAGGGGGCGTGTCGCTCCTGGCCCCGCCCCTTTTGCGATCCGAATCGTTCATTTTGATGATTCGGATGATCGACTCATAAAATAGATTCGGATCAAAGATCCGAATCGTTCATGATCCGGACAACACTAGTGAGAAAGTTCCTTAGTAGCAGCACAGTTTCCCATTTATCAGCTGACGATGTCCTCTGCCTTCATGTCCTTCTGGCCGGGGTCATTCTAACTGACTAGCTAATTCACCTAACCCTATTCTAGTGCTGCGTGCTGATGCTGACTGATCTGCCCGTCCATCACATGGTACAGAACACAGGTAAGATGCCTTATTGCTTATTCCCCTGCCTGGGTGTGACGTACAGCCCGCGCATATTTCATGTACATGTTTTGTGTATGGCAACTTCGTCAGCAGTGTTTGGTCTCCGTTTCCCTCTTTTCTGTATCGGAATCCCATAAGGCACTTGTTGCTGTGACTCATCCTTGTCGCTGAGTCCAGCAGCAGTTTTCCCTCCATCGCAGTCTGATTGGCCGCGGCGCGGAGGGGGTTAATAGACACTCGCGTGCCATCGGGGTGTCAAGTTACACTCTGGCCATTTCCTTTGCGCCAAAAATGAGCAGGACTTGCACGTCCCGGGCAGATCAGGCGCCCAAACTGCCCCACCAGGCGGCTCCCACCACATCTGGAATTCCATCTATTCCTGCGTCTTCCCTCCACTTATAACTGATTATTTCATGCTTTCTGTGAATGGGCAACGATGAAGCCTGGCAGCTCATGAATGGCTTTCTAACTTTTATTTTTAGAGATGGAAATAACGGGCTGTTTGACACTCAAAGATCTGGTCAGCACTAAAAAGACAAAAGTGGAGCAAGAAAAAGATGCCATGAGTGCACAGAAGGTATGTACAGTTACTGTGCTCTGTTATTTTGGAATATGAATGGGTTTGTTTAAACATTTTTTTTTTTCAATTCAGGAAAATCTGTATTTGAATTGCATGCTCTGTTTTTACATTTTTATTATTTTTTTTATTTCTAAATTATTGTAATAGTTTTGGGTGAATATTCAGTATGTTTACAGCCGGTGTTCCAACATTTTATGCTAAAATGTTGGAACAGCGGTTCAAATAGGCAGCTGCTGGCATCTGTCTCTGGCATTTACCGATTGGGATCCTCGGTATTGTTATGAATTGATGCATTTAGCTCGTGTCTGCTGCCACCGCTTAGTCAAGCGCCGTGGTCGACTGAGATTTCCTGAACGGTGTGTGTAGCTTCAGTTAGTGACATACAGTAGCTTGACATACAGTGGCAAGCTACTGAATGTAAAACGCGGTATTAGAGAAGCAGGTGCTAGTATGGTTGAGGTGACCCAGTAGGAAACTTCATAGGGAAATTCCACTAGCGTGATTGGTTGCTGGTTCAACGGTTCTCCCCTGACAGTAACCTCTACAATTTTTAGGTTTCGGATAGGCAGTCATAATAATCACACTCAAGCTATTTTACCTAGTTGGCATGCTTCAAGTTGTATAGGGTGCTGTGATTGGAGAACTGTTCTCTGAGGTTTCCCACTGGGTCACCTCAACCTTACTAACTACAAAATGCGTTTGGCTGTGGCGAACGAACCACCAGTAACCGGATGTTTGAGCTTGCCTTAAATGATGTTCCAAGTCAAAAAATCCTTGGGGCCCTTTTACACTATGTGTTTGTTTTTTTTTTGTTTTTTTTTTTTGCATTTTTATTTCCTCCATTGCAGTGCATTTTGAAAAAGCTTCAGGTTTTTAGCATAAAGTATGAAAGAGGCCATAGGGAAACATGGATACTGGACTGCACATCAGTTGTCCTTTCAGTTACAACTGTCAGCAACTGATATAATGTAAAAGGACCCTTAGTTGAAAGGTATTATGCCCATAAATGGGCATCTCCCTTTGTATTCTCTCCATAGAACATAGGATTACTCAGCAGTTAGCCGACTACTGTGTTTGTGTAACAATTGTTCCTAAACTGCCATATACCACCAATGCATACATTATACGGTATAAATGCATACGCTCGGATTCTGCCTGTTATGACACGCCATGCATTACACTTAATGGAGCAGGGCACAGAAATTCATGCAATATCGCGACACTCGGGTAGCAAATTAGTTGAAATATAATTCATGATTTGTATGCATTTACCAGTAGTTTGTGCATATTATATAGGCATACTGGGGTTGACTCATTAAGCTGCAGCCTGTTGGGCCAATCAGAGAGTGTGGCTCACATCCTATGAAGCCAGTGGACCCAACGGGGCTCTGGCCACGGTGAGTAGAGCGGCCGTTATGTGAATGGAGCACGCGTAAGTTACCTGCGCACGCTACGCTGCACTACTGTGCGCACAACTTGCGTTCCTCACATTAAGGTGCTATGCTTTAGCAGGCCAGCTTAATGAATCAATCTCATTGTGTGAATAAAAGTTAAAATGCTATATACTGAACATTGTTTGGCATTTCAATGTCAAGAGTCAGTTTTACAACTTTAATATCTATATGAATAATTTAAAATGTTACTTAAAGGAGTTATCAGGCAAAAATTAATAAAACAAGCGCTACTTACCCTGGGCTTCCTTCAGCCCCAAGCTCCCAGCATGTCCCTTGCCGCAGCTCTGCGCGCAGCCGTTCGCCGCAGCTCCATCCCGGTCCCCGCCAATGACGTCAGGCCGACCTCCCGGTCGGCTGCGCATTCCGCTCCGGTCCACGTCGCGGTGATTGACAGCTCCACTTGTGCAGGCGCACATCAGGCCGACCTGTGGGTTGGCCTGATGTCATCACCGGGGACCGAGACGAGCTGCGGTGAATGGCTGCATGCAGAGCTGCGGCGAGGGACATGCTTGGGGCTGGAGGAAGGCCTAGCTAAGTAGCGCTTGTTTTAGTAATTTTTGCCTGATAACTCCTTTTTTAAGCCTAAAAAAAGTCAACTTATCTGGGGATTTTTGCAGCCCTCGCAGTCATCCTGTGCCTGCGCTGTCCTTCCACAGCCCTCCAACAAGCAGAGGCGACCCCCTGGAAGCTAGGCAGTCAGAGGCTACTGCAAATGCAGGCCCCGAGCTGCGCATACCCTGATTGCGCTCCCATTGCCTTTCCCGTTCTTCCCATGTGCAGTAGTGATATTCCCGTAGTGCGCAGAATGCTACCTTGCACGAGGTGTTCTTTAAAGTGAACCTCCGGACTAAAAATCTACTCAGCAGAACTGAAAAGGCTTTGTGTTTCTTTAACAGTATCACAGCGTCAGAACTTTGTTTTTCTTACCAAAGCATCATTTTTAGCTGCATTTTTAGCTAAGCTCCACCCATCAAAGAAAACTGCCTGGGCTTTTTTTCCCTGATGCTGTGCAGAGCATGATAGGATTTCCTATGTTGTTGTTCACGTTGCCTAGCAACTGGGAGGGATGATCAGCACACATGACAGTTGGAACTGTGTCTCATGCTCCCTGTCACCTCCTTTCAACCAAAAAGATGGCTGCCCTCATGAAATCAAACATTTGCCTGTTTTTTTTTTAAAACCGTGTGGGTAAGAGATTATATTACCTATCTATTTTAATTAACATAACTAATGTAACTTAATGACAGTATGTTTGTTTAGGCTGGAGTTCCTCTTTAAGAAAGGCTTAAATGTTAGTTATTTACAATATTATATAATGTATTTTTTTTTTTTTTTTTTTCTTTTATTAGGAGAATATGTATGACAGATTCAGAATAAGCCCAAGAGTATCAATGAAGGGAGAACCCATTGATCTTTCAAAACAAAAAGGTCTTACGCCAGAGAAATTTCCCATTACACCAGTGAAAGCAATAGACAGACCCATAAGTGATCCATGGACACCCACTGCCAACCTGAAAATGCTCATAAGTGTTGCCAGTCCAGAAATCAGAGATCGGGAAAAGAAGAAAGAACTCTTTCGCCCAATAGAAAACAATGAGCCTGAGGAAGATGGTCCTGATGCCCAACAGGTACTTTATTGATCAGTGTAAAGAAGTAAAAACTTTGCTAGGTTGTTCTATTCACTGTTAGGGCTCGTTCACACTAGGATACAGTAAAATATTTGTGCTGGATGGTGTCTAGTATAAATTGGTTTGCATGTGCATTCAGGGTGAGAATACAACTTAGTGGGTGGCACAGAGTAATGGCAGGGGAAAATAGGAAGATGTCACTGTATTAGAGAATAGAGGTAAGGTAAGTGTAGTGTGAAACAGATCCATTGTAGCATGTACATGCACTTATAGCCATCTGAGACTAGTGTATAGTATAGCTGGTGCTGTGTGTGTCTTGTAGGCCACAATTGCAAGGCGCCTTTTGACTTCTTCTTTTTTCCTTACCCCCACTCTGGTTTGCCTAAATTCCCATAATTAGTAATCACGTGGAAAAGATTGAATTGCACGATTTCTGTCAAATTGCGATTTTTGATTCAATTCCCGATTTTCTTGAAATCAAGCTTTAGAACTAATTTCTGAATGTACACAGTAACATTTGCAAACGTACTGACAGAAAATAACATCCTACTATCAGATTGATAGTATGATGTCATTTTCTGTCATGTTTGTAAATGTTACTGCATTATGTGAATTTATCAAAACAATGGGTCAGGGCTCGTTCACACTAAGGGCGTTTTTTGGCCTTTTTTCAAGCACAGGCGATTTTCAAAATCGACCTAAAAACGCTTGTGCAATGATTCTCTATGAGAGAGTTCACATCTGAGCAGTTTGTTTCCGATCCGCTCAGCAAAGCGCTGCCTGTACCATTTTTGAAGCGACTTTGCCTCAATGGAAAGTATAGGAAAAATGCAAAACTCTCTCAAAATCGCTTTTTTGCATCTATTAAGTTTGCGTTTTTAAGAATAAATATTGTATTCTTTTACGGGTCAAAGAGTTCACTTCCTGACTTGCGTCAGGGAGTGAATGCAAAAACTGCCCTGGAAAGCGCTAAAAAAAAAAAATTTGCACAAAATCGCAAAACTCTTGCGTTTGCGATTTTAGATGTGAATGAGGCCTTAGTGAGGTGAGAGCAGCTTGCAGGTCAGTCCAGCCCTTCATCTGAAGCCCACTGTGAACTTCAGTAACAACTGGTGAATTTGGAAAAAAACAATCCTGTCACGTGATCGTCAAAGTGGCGGTTTTGAAGATATCATGACGCTTTCCCACTGTGTGCAGCCAATAACCATCCATTGACAGTCCTTCTCCCGCTGTGCTCTGTCCCAGCCACAAGGATCATTTTTTGTGAGCTGCAGCAAGTCAGGAACGTCCTTCCCTTAGCTCTAGAGTCCACAGTGTAGGCTGTCAGTCACAGTCAGCTCAGGTCCTTTGCATAAATACACATTTATGTACAGGCCAGCACAGAACAGCTTTAATGCACAACAGTTTTGCACAGAATGCAGCTCAGATGACCACACTGTGTGCTTCATTCAAACGTCCTATGTGCAAAGGAGGCGGGGCTGTGATTCCTTCTTGACTGACAGGCCAGTGGGCGGAGTCTGCAGCCCGCTGAGCAGATGATATGCTAGGTGGAGGGAGTGTGAAACCGTGCGAAAGCCAGTGGGCGGAGGCACTAGGGGGAAGGAAGAGATCCGCCGCAACTTGTACACGGAGCAGCGGGCGGAAGTGACTTCCTGTTGCACAATGGGAGGGTGCATATCGCCAAAAAACGCAGCTTTCGCAATCACAGAATCGCCATTTCCATGATCGGGAGTTCGGTCTAAAAACGATAAACCGTTCAGGCCTACTGCATGCTGTGTTTTTCTTTTGATAGCGTACAAGGAAAATCGGAATTGCAAATCGGATTTGCAGCGTGCAGGGAGCCTTACTCTGATATATTTAATTGTGTAACTATTCAAGGCATATCACTAAATAATATGTATTTGTATTATCTTGCCAGTTTGAGGTAGTAGATGATATTGATGATCTGGAGAAAAGACCAAGCAGAAAGCAAAAAAGTTTGGGGCTTCTGTGTCAGAAGTTTTTGGCTCGATACCCTTCCTATCCTATTTCTACAGAAAAAACAAACATCTCTTTGGATGAAGCTGCTTCAAGCCTTGGTAGGATTGTATTTCTATAGAGGGGGATATAATTTGGCTTGGTGTACAGTAATTTCACTTACCGTAACTCTTTTGTTCTATTCCTCTCCAGGAGTGGAGCGTAGACGCATTTATGACATAGTTAATGTCTTGGAGTCCCTGCATCTGGTGAGCCGTGTGGCCAAGAATCAGTACTGTTGGCATGGACAGCACAACCTGAATGACACCTTGAAAAACTTGCAGCGAGAAGGGGAGAGGCAGAAGTATAGTACACAGATTGCTTTCTTCCAGAGCCTTTGTGTAGATGCAAGGAAAGAATGTTCTGTGAGCCAGGTGGCTCCCTCACTGGAGCTGTCTGAGGCAGACTGTCCATCTGGTGAGTGAAGGGATATGAATGGTTATTAAAGCTTTTCATTTTGTGTAGGGAGTTGCTTGCCCTAGTGTGTCTACTGCGTTAGTTATTGTTACCCACAATGCAGTCAATAGTAAAAAGTTATTTCTCCACTGCACACAATGTAAGGCACTGCATGCCACCTGATGCGATTTGCTGAAAACCTACTATGCAACAGGAACACCTTCCTCATAATATAAATCCCAGTAATCCATTCCTACTTTGGTGCTGTGATTATGCCAAACTCACAAATGCGCTGTGTTGTTTTGGTGCCCATGTGTCAGTCAATAAGTGCAAGAACCTAGTGGGGGGAGGGGGATTTCCACTATATTCAATCAAATCCGTTCCAATGACCCAAAATGCAAGCACCTACAATGACCCAAATGCATGCACACTAAAAGGTGCTCCGAAACTGCATTGTGTGAAATGGCCAACATCATCGTCAAATTTGCACCATAGTCTAATGCAACTTTCAGTGGGAAGCTGGCCTGAAGAGCTATGGTGGGGGATGTTAAATTCTCTTGCAGAGGCCTCTTAGGGTGACCTCTACATCCTTTCTCCTTGGGCGATATGTTGTGGGGGCAGTCGCTAGAGAAGAGCAGTGAAGTGTTAGGGTGACATCTGCATCCTTCCTTCTTATGAGATATGTTATGGGGGTAATCGCTAGAGAAGAGCTGTGAAGTGTTGGGGTGACATCTGCATCCTTCCTTTTTATGAGATATGTTGTGGGGGTAATCACTAGTGGAGAAAAGCAGTGATGTCATTGTTTATTATCTGCAAACTTCAAGCCAGATTTAGAAGCATTGCTTAGAAGATATGTGCAAATGTTTGACGTTTGCTTCACTGCTCTTTTCATCTGCTAAATGTCATGCTTAATAAATATGGCTTTCTATTCAGAAAATCATGATGGCAGTGATATAATGCTAAAGAATATTTTTATTTACTGTGAATTAGGCAAGCTGTTTAAAATTCAGGAAGCAGACTGATATGTTGTAAGTCAAATCTGGCTCAAATTCCTGGTCAGAGATTACCCAGAATTAGCTGCTCCTTTTACATTAGTAATATCTGATTAAGCCTTTTTGCCGTTTGCATGAAAAACTTGGATTTCTAGCTAGCAAGCAATCAGAATGGGCCATCTGTGTCTGTAAAATTGGTAGGTTTGTAGGTTTATTTGGTACAAAAATACTCAATTTGTATGCACATATCAAATGAAACTCTACTTTAAATCAATGGGCCGTGTTGGATTTTGTAACGCCTGATCTTGTGTAGTCCTCTAAAAAAGATAGAGCCAAAAATCTTAATGATGTTTATTTGCTGGGAGCCTTGGCCCTGTTGCAATTAGTTTTGAATATTTGTACACACGTTTTAATAAATCACTAGCATGAGCAATGCTATGCAGAGACATCTGTTCTTGTGCCACCAAAAACGATCAGGCCAGCACTGCCTGCTGCTGCCAAAAGCCTAAGATCATTGCCCAGCCAAGCAGATCAGAAGGTACTCTGCTTGTTTGTATGTTGTTGTTTTTTTGCCTTCAACTTTCTAATGGTCTCTCCTTTTTTATATTTACAGCTTCAGCAAGTAGTCGTAAGGACAAATCACTAAGGATTATGAGCCAAAAATTTGTCATGCTGTTTCTTGTGTCAACCACCAAGATAATTACTCTGGAGGTAGCTGCTAAAATCCTGATTGAGGAGAGCCAAGATCTTTCTGATCACAGCAAATTTAAAAGTAAGTATTACTTCACCAGTGTGAGACATCTGTCCTGCTGATGTCTTTTAAAGTGTACCTGTAGCAGTTTCAAAAGTGCCTCAAATGGCTACTTGCTTCAAGAGAGGAAAACTGCTGGATAATCCAGAATGCTGGCTGAAGCTCTCTGCCCATGTCTTCACTATGTCCCACCACCACCACACACTATGCTGAATAGACACATTGCCTTGGCAACAGCTGAGTGACTTCAGCAGGAATGGAGGGGAGCAGAGTGAAGGGACCAGGCAGAGCACCATCTGACAGTGACTATATTTGCTGATGAACCAGACATACAGGAGTGGTAGGTGGTAAAGCTGAGAAAATGGACCCACTGGTTAAGCAGCAGTAATCATGTGTTGCTGCTCATAGTGAAGACTTGCTACAGATGTCTATTGGAAGGGATAACACGTTGTTTCTGCTGCTTAACCAGCAGTTGGATTTCCTCAGCTTTTCCACCTCCCAGCCCGATACTGCAGAGATGTGAAGATAAATATTTTTACACACGGGATGCTTTCAAATGTTTTATGTAACTTAGTCTAGTTAATGAAAATTTTTCAAGAGTTATATTTACCTGTGGTATCTTGTCCCTCAAAGCCGTCCCAAATACCCCGCATCACTCCACTTCTGGCATCTGGCACCAATTCCCCCCCCTCCGTGGCGAAAAAGCACCAAGCTATTTACTGTAGTAAATAGGTGGTTTTCTCCAGGAGGGCGGGGCCATGTGCTGGAAGTGGATTGATGCGGGGTATTTGGGACGGCTTCTTCGGACAAGACATAGCAGTTAAATAGAACTTTTGCTTACAGCAAGGCTGCAGGATCTTGAAAATTAGGCTGGAGATCAACTTGGAACACTAATTTAATTGATAATTAAGGATACTGGGCATGTCAAAGATAAAGCTGTGCCACAGAATGTGTACATTGGTCTTGGAACAGATTTGGGCCAGTAGTCGGGCATTAAAATGTTCAATAATGTAATGATTGCCAAAAGTTTAAAATTGTGATGTGGTCTGAAGATAAGTGTTACATTATTAATTTGTTTTCTCAGCCAAGGTACGACGTCTGTATGACATCGCTAATGTGCTGACCAGTCTTGGACTTATTAAGAAGGTTCATGTTACAGAAGAACGTGGAAGAAAACCTGCTTTTAAATGGATTGGTCCTGCTGACTTCAAGACTGATAGTGGTAAGTTTTTGTGGCCTTTCTGTTTTCTAGCAAATAATCTATGCAGGCGTCCTAGACTGGTATACTGACAACATAACATTCTGTGTTCTTCACCTGTAGACCAGACAATGGAGGTCACAACTACTACTCCATCACCTAGCTCTAAAAGAGAAGTCTTTAGTGCCAACAGCAGCAAGCAAAAACTGTTCCGCCATTCTTCCTTTAACCACATCCAACCCATCAATACAGCGAAGAGGAAAGTCTGCTCGGAGCCCAGCAGCCCTCACAAGTCCCAGAAAGGTACATCTTTCTTTTGTCAAGAACGGTACATAAAGATCGTTTGTATTATACGGTAGAATCTCCTTATAGGAAACTGTGATATAGTAAACTTCTGGCTATATTAACCACTTGAGGACCACAGTCTTTTCGCCCCTTAAGGACCAGAGCCTTTTTTTCCATTCAGACCACTGCAGCTTTCACGGTTTATTGCTCGGTCATACAACCTACCACCTAAATGAATTTTACCTTCTTTTCTTGTCACTAATACAGCTTTCTTTTGGTGCAATTTGATTGCTGCTGCGAGTTTTACTTTTTATTATATTCATCAAAAAAGACATGAATTTTGTCAAAAAAATGACTTTTTTAACTTTCTGTGCTGACATTTTTCAAATAAAGTAAAATTTCCTATACATTTGAGGGTGAAAGTTATTCTGCTGCATGTTTTTGATTAAAAAAAAAAAACATTCAGTGTATATTTATTGGATTGGGTAAAAGATATAGCGTTTACAAACTATGGTGCCAAAAGTGAATTTTCCTATTTGGAAGCATCTCTGACTTTTCTAACCACCTGTCATGTTTCTTGAGGTGCTAAAATTCCAGGATAGTATAAATACCCCCAAATGACCCCATTTTGGAAAGAATACATCCCAAAGTATTCAGTGAGAGGCATGGTGAGTTTATAGAAGATTTTATTTTTTTATCACAAGTTAGCGGAAAATGACACTTTGTGACCAAAAAAAACAAAAAACAAGTTTCCATTTCTTCTAACTTGCGACAAAAAAAAAAATGAAATCTGCTACGGACTTACTATGCTCTTCTCTAAATACCTTGAAGTGTCTACTTTCCAAAATGGGGTCATTTGTGGGGTGTGTTCACTGTCCTGGCATTTTGGGGGGTGCCTAATTGTAAGCACCCCTGTAAAGCCTAAAGATGCTCATTGGACTTTGGGCCCCTTAGCGCAGTTAGGCTGCAAAAAAGTGCCACACATGTGGTATTGCCGTACTCAGGAGATGTAGTATAATGTGTTTTGGGGTGTATTTTTACACATACCCCTGCTGGGTGGAAGAAATAGCTCTGTAAATGACAATTGTTTGTTTTTGTTTTTTTTTACACACAATTGTCCATTTACAGAGAGATTTCTCCCACTCAGCATGGGTATGTGTAAAAATACACCCCAAAACACATTATACTACTTCTTCTGAGTACGGCAATACCACATGTGTGGCACTTTTTTGCACCCTAACTGCGCTAAGGGGCCCAAAGTCCAATGAGTACCTTTAGGATTTCACAGGTCATTTTGCGACATTTGGTTTCAAGACTACTCCTCACGGTTTAGGGCCCCTAAAATGCCAGGGCAGTATGGGAACCCCACAAATGACCCCATTTTAGAAAGAAGACACCCCAAGGTATTCCATTAGGTGTATGGTGAGTTCATAGAAGATTTTATTTTTTGTCACAAGTTAGTGAAATATGACACTTTGTGAAAAAAACAAATCAATTTCCGCTAACTTTTGACAAAAAATAAAATCTTCTATGAACTTGTCATACACCTAACAGAATACCTTGGGGTGTCTTTTTTTTTTCTAAAATGGGGTCACTTGTGGGGTTCCTATACTGCCCTGGCATTTTACGGGCCCAAAACTGTGAGTAGTCTGGAAACCAAATTTCTCAAAATGACTGTTCAGGGGTATAAGCATCTGCAAATTTTGATGACAGGTGGTCTGAGGGGGCAAATTTTGTGGAACCGGTCATAAGCAGGGTGGCCTCTTAGATGACAGGTTGTATTGGGCCTGATCTGATGGATAGGAGTGCTAGGGGGGTGACAGGAAGTGATAGTTGGGTGTCTCAGGGGGTGGTTAGAGGGGAAAATGGATGCAATCAATGCACTGGGGAGGTGATCGGAAGGGGGTCTGAGGGTTTGGCCGAGTGATCAAGAGCCCACACGGGGCAAATTAGGGCCTGATCTGATGGGTAGGTGTGCTAGGGGGTGACAGGAGGTAAATGATGGGTGTCTCAAGGTGTGATTAGAGGGGGGGAAATAGATGCAAGCAATGCACTGGCGAGGTTATCAGGGCTGGGGTCTGAGGGTGTGGGCGGGTGATAGGGTGCCCTAGGGGCAGATAGGGGTCTAATCTGATGGGTATCAGTGACGGGCTGATTGATGGGTGATTAGATGGCAGAACAGATGTAAACAATGCACTTTGGAGGTGATCTGAGGGTAGGTGTGGGGCAATCTGATGGTGTGGGTGGGTGATCAGATTGCCCGCAAGGGGCAGGTTAGGGGCTGATTGATGGGTGGCAGTGACAGGGGGTGATTGATGGGTGATTGACAGGTGATCAGTGGGTTATTGCAGGGAAGAACAGATGTAAATAATGCACTGGCGAATTGACAAGGGGGGGTCTGAGGGCAATCTGAGCGTGTGGGGCGGGTGATTGGGTGCCCGCAAAGGGCAGATTAGGGTCTATTCTGATGGGTAACAGTGACAGGGGGTGATTGATGGGTAATTAGTGGGTGTTTAGAGGAGAGAACAGATGTAAACACTGCACTTGGGAGGAGATCTGATGTCTGATCTGCGGGTGATCTATTGGTGTGGGTGGGTGATCAGATTGCCGGCAAGGGGCAGGTTAGGGGCTAATTGATGGGTGGCAGTGACAGGGGGGTGATTGACAGGTGATCAGTGGGTTATTACAGGGGGGATAGAGGCATACAGTACACGGGGGGAGGGGGGTCTGGGGAGAATCTGAGGGGTGGGGGGGGGGATCAGGAGGGAGCAGGGGGCAGTTTAGGGTTAAAAAAAAAATAGCGTTGACAAAGTGACAGGGAGTGATTGATGGGTGATTAGGGGGGTGATTGGGTGCGAACAGTGTGGGGGGGGGGGGGGTCTGAGGGGTGCTGTGGGTGATCGGGGGGGCAAGGGGGGGGGGAATCAGTGTGCTTGGGTGCAGACTAGGGTGGCTGCAGCCTGCCCTGGTGGTCCCTCGGACACTGTGACCACCAGGGCAGGAGGCAGCCTGTATAATAGGCTTTGTATACATTACAAAGCCTATTATACATACGGGCAGTGGCGATCCGGGTACTAGTAACCCGCCGGCGCTTCCGAACGGCCGGCGGGTTACAGCGCGAGGGGGGTGGAGCCAGTCGCCGGCGGCTGATTGCGTCACGAATGACGCGATCGTCGCCTAACCACGCCCGCCCCCGCCGATGGACGTATTGCGGTCGTTTAGGCCCAGACTTAGGTCCTTACCATGCGCCTGTATGAACAATGTATGTACAATATGAACAATATATACAATGTATGACCAATACTGATATAATAAACTACTTTTTCCTGGTCCCTTGGAGTTTACTATAAAGGGATTCTACTGTATTATGTAGCCAAAAGACTAAGGGCCTGTTTCTGCAAGGATTACTATACATTCCGTTTACATTTTATTCCATATGCAAATTTCCATGATGTATGCACATTTTTGCATGCATGTAGCGTAATTTACAGTCATTACATGGGAAACAGATGTGTGGTGCAAAATCTGCAGCAAACTGCAGATCAAAACCTAAAACTCATTCAATGGAAACTATTCTATTGAAAATCGCATTCGTTTCAATACTAATGCGAATTTGTACTTGTGGAAATGGGCCCTGAAGGATGTTCTAGCCAGAAAACATGGTGTATTACTACAGTAAATCCGTTTTATAAAGAGGTAGGGAAAAGGGGGGGAAGCAGTTTGAAGTATTTATAGTAAAAGAAATTGGGTAGCCACTAAGCTGCACCCAGTCACACTTCATCTGTCATCCTTTGGGAAACTGTGACAACCATCTTGCTGTAGGTGACAGAATATTATCATTTGCTTATCTAGTTTCTTGTTTTGTCTTTGACATAGTCAGATAGCAATATAAATAGCATTGTGCAGTGGAAGAAAAAAAAATGAGCAGAGAGTAACGGGATGCCCCCCACCAACCCCCCCCCCCCCCCCATGTGAGATCTCTTGATTTAAGGTTATTGCAGGATTTTTTTTTCTTCCTATTTAATGTACTGATGGATTTACAGTACTGTCATGCACTTTGTTCTTTAAAAGGGAATTATTTTTTTATTTTTTTTTAACTTTACAAAAATATTCTAAATCTGTTTTTTCTCTTTAGTGTCTTTGGGGAACGCAGAAACCTATTCATCAAAGATGGCACATTTAGCAGCTATATGCAGACAGAAGATTGAAGAAGATTCCAAGTAAGTCCCATAAGTTTTGAAGGGCAAGTAAACCTAAGGGGTGTTTTTTTCTTTATGCAAGAGAGAGCAACGTTTTTTTTTTAAATTTTCTTTTTAGAGTTTAGTTCCTGCCACAGATTTGGTTGCCATATTTTTCAAATAAATAAAAAAAAATGATTTGCTTGAGGTGTGTTTAGCTTCTAAGGGTAGCAATGGTTAATTTGCATATATTCAGCAGTGATGCACTGGGAGACATCTCAAGCTCACTCCAACCTGAATTATCGCAAATTCTCTGTTTTTAAGAAAGCAAACTTTTTGTTTTTCTTAAATTTTCAGAAATGTAAATCTTGATTCTTGGAGCTGCTGTTTCCAGGTGTTCTCACTCTGTAGATAACAACTGAACCAGGCATCCTCACAACTAGATCTTCAGATCTAGCTTTTGTTCTCCCTTCTGGCGGGGGGCTTTTGCACCATTCCTCCCTTTGCCACTGAGTGGCTTGGGCATGGCTGCCACTGACCTCCAGCCTGTGCCCTCCTATCACCTAGTGTCTGATTGGCAAAAGGCATGGCCCTAATATTGGACCTGCACAAAGGTTTTTGGGAGAAAGAGTCAGAACAGTACCAATCAGAACCAAGGTGACTTGGAGCAGCATGGTTATTAACGCAAATGGTTGAGGACTAAATATGGAGGAGGTTTAGTGTTACTTGGTGTTCAGGAAGGATTAGCCATTCTATATATTCATGGGATTATGGTTTTTGTGTAATCCTGTTTTCAACATTCTAATAACAGTCTTGTGTCTGTCTTTTGTTTTTGTTTTTTCTTTCAGGAATCATGGTGCTTCTGATAACCTAGGTTCTGTACCTTACTCAGTAGTTGTACCTGTTCCTGTGGATTGTGCCAGGCACTACACTGACCATGAGAGTGTTGCATCTCAAAATGGTATAAGTGCCCTAAAACTAATTCCCTCCCCTAACATGGATCACAGCAGCCATAGCTTTTTGCCAAACCACCCTTACATGTATGTGCCATCCACATCTGTTGTAATGCTGTGTGGCAATCCTGAGAAGATGGTGGATGTACATCATCATCGGGAAGGCTCCACATCTCCAAACTTAGATCAGAAAGGCATGTCTCCAAGCAGCCAACCCACCAAGAAGCTGAGAACTGACAGTGCTGACTATGGCCCCATCTCTTTGGTAGTGCCAAAGGTAAGTTTTTAATTGATAGTGTTTTTGGAATTGATGCATTAAGCAACGGTAATATTGCTGTGTGCAGACAGCACACAGCAATATTATCGTTACTACTGCCAGCAGTGTACCACGAGTTGAGCTGTTAGCATGACCCATGGTACTCCTGTACCATGAGCAATTGTTATGTTAACCGGCATTACCGTAGCAACAGTACACTGCTGGCAGTAGTAATGGTAATATTGCCATGCACACAGCAATATTACTGCTGCTTCTTGCATCAAACCCTTTATTACTAATGCAAGTCAGTATTTGTTCTGTGCACTTATTTGATATGAAATCTATTTTCAATTTGATTCAGCAGAAGATTATGACACACGAGACTCCATCTTTTGAGACCAGTATTCAGCAAGTATCTTCAGATCCTTCTGGAGAAGAAAGGCATATGCGTTGTATGGATTCTGGACAAAAACCCATAACTGAATTAAATGCTATCCAGCACGGATTAATCTCCCAAGAGGAAGCGCTGCAACAAGAGAGTACCAATTCATCTGCTGTACCACAATATCTTTATGTGCCTTCAACGGGAGGTAAGCTAATGCGGTAGCTGTATTTTATAGTACTTACCATCTGATTTTATTACAGCTTTTTGAAGTACTGTGTCAGATTAATGTAACATCTTCTTAAACCTAAAACTGATCACTTGAATTTTTATCCAGCACTCTACAAAAGCTCTGGTTTACCTGGTGTTTAACTGAATCCAAAAACATGTAATGAAACAGATGGTTGTGGGGTTTGGCTGCTCAACATCTGAACCCCTGGCGCACTGTTAAATAATATTTGATAGCAAAACCTCTGGCGCCGGTTAAACCCCCGTTATCACTTCGTGAACCTTTGCTGCTATCCGCCGCTGGTTTGTACCATGGCTATTAGCGGGAGTTTAGCTATATTATAGCCGAACTACAGCGCCCAAATTGTATACGGAGTGCCGCTATAGCCACAATTAACAATGGGATATATGTGGTGCCCAAATTTCCTGCATCCTGTAGAATTGAACTACAAATTTGTTTTTAGTAAGTACAACCAAAATGTTGCATATGATGGTTCTGAGTAGCTGAGATCTATTCATATCACCTGGTGCTTATTTAAGCAAATATTTGTGTAGAGTAGTGTATGTGAAGGTAGTTTTCTGTTAAGGTGCCTAACCTTTTTTTTTTTTATTTTTTTTTTTTCTCTCCATTTAGGGTTAAATGGCTTTAATTTCTATATTCCCACAAGTCAAACTGGTGGTACTCTGGGCATTCCGCAGAGTCAGTTCAATGTTCCTTATGTCATGGTGCCCTCTACAGCTTTTGCAGCTTTGCCCTTTATCTGCTCACCTGCAGTTCCCAGCCCTCTCTCTATTGGCACAAGTGGGCCTAGTCTGAGTCCAGGAAGAGTGAATTATAACCTGCCTGGCATGGCTTCTCCTCCACATCTAATGTTTGGCAGCCCATCCGTAATTTCTCCTTCACTATCTGAATCCTCTCTTGAGTCGCCACCATCTCTTCCTCCAGTGTGTGTGAGCCCAGTGCCTGGAAGATCTGCTAATTCTGAAGCCACAGAATCCCCTGTATGTGTGCTGCAGCCTGTTCCCATCAAACCACAAAAGGTGAGGAATCAACCATTGTTACTCTTATTCTTTGAATTCCACAGTTTATGGGCGTATCTCCACCACATTCATGTTTCTATGTACGCAGAGCTAATTCTATTTCTTACTGTCAGTTTTCCTAAAGAAAATCTACAATGATCAACTATGGATATGTTGTCTACCTAAAGTCAGTGTTCTGATCGCCACACTTATTTTCTTTTACGAACAGAATCAAACATATAAGGTGTTCCAGTATCACTGGCTACTGCTTGTTCCTGTTCATAGACTACAAGTAGCAGCACTAAATGTTCACCAGTCACTGATCTGTGGATCAAGGCTCGTACACACGCCGTACTAAAGGCAACGACAGGTCCGTCGTCACCTCCCGCTGAGCGGGTTTTCAGCAGACAGTACAGCGTGTGTACAGTCTGTCGGCGGACTGATAAGGCTGTTTAACAGCCTTATCAGTCCGCCGACAGACTGTACCCGCGCTGTACTGTCTGCTGAAAACCCACCCAGCGGGAGGTGACGACGGACCCGTCGTTGCCTTTAGTACGGCGTGTGTACGAGCATTAAGGCTGTGACTGGTTTAATGCTTACATATAGGTTTAGGGCCCGTTCACACTGCACGCGTTTCCATATGCGTTTTGGAAACGCGTGCGGGGGGGCCGACACGCAGGACATCAGACATTGCATAGAGTGCAATGTCTGATGTTCACACAGCATGCGGTCCGGGAACGCATGCTGCACGCAGATTTTACAAAAACGCGCGGCTGTCCCATTCACTTTTCAGTGATGGGATCAGCCACGCAACGCATACGAACGCGGATGGCGTGCGTTTGTACGCGTTGCGGTCCGCACTTTGTAGTCTGAACGGGCCCTTACACTGAATCAAGTGCTATAACTGATAAGGACTGTTCCATGTTTTCCCTATGCTTTATAACATAGATGTAAACTGACCCATAGAAAGACATGGAAAATTATCAGTTGTCGTGTTATAGTTAAAATCAACTGATTCTGTGTAAACCCAGCCTTGAGACTTCCATGTAGCCTGCATGAGAGCAAATACAGGAAAGCTTGAGCTTTTCAGATATAGCAGTAGGAGAACAGAGGCGCCAGCAGGATATAAGTGGATAAAAACTTTAAAATTTGCTGGGAGGAAGCGGTGGACTTACCTCCATAAAGCAGACACAAAAGACTGTCTGAATAGTAGTCACATTTATTAATTAGTACCCCAAAACAGTGCAACGCGTTTCGCAGGCCCAGCCCGCTTCATCAGGCAATAAACATGGGGACAAGACAGAATTTCAGCAATAGCCAGTGTAGCGCCTCAGTCGCTAGACTCAGACTGAGGCGCTACACTGGCTATTGCTGAAATTCTGTCTTGTCACCATGTTTATTGCCTGATGAAGCGGGCTGGGCCTGCAAAACGCGTTGCACTGTTTTGGGGTACTAATTAATAAATGTGACTACTATTCAGACAGTCTTTCGTGTCTGCTTTATGGAGGTAAGTCCACTGCTTCCTCCAAGCAAATTTTAAAGTTTTTATCTACTTTTATCCTGCTAGCGCCTCTGTTCTCCTACTGCTATACCGTGTCCACCCCTGGTGGAGGGGTGATCTACCCCCTTTCGCATCTACAGAGAGCAACTTCTTATTCCTGAGTGAGGACATGTCTATACTCCTCACCTGCCTATACAGTGGTTGCCTGTGTGGTAACCCACGTTTGTGAGTATAATTTTCTCACGATAACCTTTACTTCATTTATGCTTAACATACTACACTATATTGGGCTCTCGGTTTCTCTACACTTTATGAGCTTTGCAGATGTGTATCTGCAGATCACAAAATAGTAATGTTTACACCTTGCACTTCATTTTGTAAACTTCCTGAATTGAGATAATTGAAGAGCATGAGTGATCCTGCATACCTGATTTTTTGTGTGTGTGTGTGTGTGTGTGTGCTGTTACATGGCAAAAGCTGTTGACTATTTAGATTGGCATTTATGCTTATGTTCACAGCCGAATAAAGAATTTTTAAATATATAAGTTTCTGTATTTCTCAACCACTGCTTGTGTTTACAGTATAGCCACCTCCTCTAACAGTTTTTGCAGATAGGGGTTTGTTGCATAGAGTACAGGGAACATGCTAGAAAGCACCTTGTGCCCACCCTGCCAGGGTAATCGGGGAGGTCAATATTATCAAGTAGGGGGTGCATTAGAGAACCAGAGATGGTGACACCATGATGAATACTGCAGTCACAGAGAGATGAGCGCCTGCAGTACTGCTCTACGGGGATAGTTAAAAGGAAGCACTGTAGGGAGGCCACTATTTGGGTCTCTGCTTGGTGACTCTGAAGGCAACATCAGGTTACATGTCCAGCAGTTTCCTCAAATGCACCTGTTTTACTGTAATTCTCTAGAACACCCAGTAATCCTTATCCACTAAAAGGGGGTTTGTCGCTGCAAATTTCTTACCATTGCAGCATGGCCCAAATATGAATACTGTAAAATGTATAAAGGCTCATATAAATTTCAGTTGCTATATATTGTATGACTTAATCAAAACAAAATTTTCTCTCTGAAATCAGTCACCTACACCGTTAACGCCGAAGAGTATTCATCCTGTTCACAAAGATGCCTTCTTCAAGACACCTGGCAGCTTGGGAGTATCTCCAGCTGTGCGGAAGAATGAAAGAAGTCAAGTCAGGAGCTCCAGCTCTGCACAGAGGAGGCTAGACATCTGTAGCAGCTCAGATGACTGAACAAATGGCAGCTTATTTTTTCACTATGTGGCCTACAGGGGAATCAGCACTTGCTTTCCTTAGACTCCTATAGACTTCTGCATTTACCTACATAGGCAGTACTTTATCAACAAGCACGGATAATGCGACATTCTGCCTATCCTTTGTACAGGTTTAAGGTGTTCACAAAATCTGCCCAGCACTTAACTGTTTGTTGGCTGGTCCAGATTTGCTGGCTGCCTTCAAGTTATAAGTAGGGGTCGCTGAGTTTATCTATTCAGGTTGATGGGTTATTCATGTGGTGTGAATAAGAGCATATGAACATAACTGTAAATTCCACCAGTCCGGACAGGAAGGCACTAACGCTATAGAATGTCTTAGGTGGGCTGCTGTTACAAGTGAACTTCGCTCCCAAGAGCAATAATTTGCTACTTGAAAATTGATAACTTGTATCCTTTTCCCTATTTTATTTGAAGCCTTCAGTATCTGAAGGCAAATGCAAAAATAATGTATTGTGTTTGTATATTTTACACCAAATTAACTGTGAATTTGCTATTTTTTATTTGGATGTAATTAGTATATGGCCTTACAAACCATAAAGAACACTTCTACTTTTGTAGATGGAATGTTGCTGGTTTATATAGTAACTGTTTAATATTTTGATAATTTTATTTTTTGTATCTGTGGATTTCAGGTGATCAATAATGATCAAGTTAAATTTATGTTAGCATACTTCTCAGAAGTGCAGAATGGACCAAGTAGACTTGAATGCGATTATTTAACGTTGTTTTTGTTAGAGTATGTAAGGCTGGCACTGTGTACCATTTTTAAGGTCACTGTGGCTCAGAGTCCTCTATTGCCCCTAGGGGGAGCTCTAGAGTTTAGTGTTGCCCTTTACAGTGGTAGAGTAAACATAATGTGCTATGGATCCATAGCTGTTAACACTACAGTAGAGTTTGACGTTTCCAAATAATTTAACTTGCGTAGCGTTTCTAGCAACATGATCACTTAAGATATAAACTTAGACGTTGATCGTTATTCCCTTTTATTTTTAAAGGAAAAGTCTAAATACTGAAAATTAATGTATTTTTTCCAAATTTTACTGTAAATCTGCTTCTTGTTTGTTCCGTAGCAATCCATCTGTTTTTTTGTTTTTGTGGTAAGGTGTTGCTTACTTGCACTGACTCTGCTGCATACTCCTAATGCTGTATGGGGTACCACTTCTTTCTCTGTTAAGTGTTTAGGTAGCTGTCAAAATACTTGAATGTGTTGTTTTCCCATGTTTACAGGAATCACATGGTGCTATTCTCCATACTCAGCGCTGCTTAGTGTAATGTATTACTGCAATTCTAGAAAATATATGTATAACATTTCTGCTGCTGGTAACTCATTATTTAGTAATGATTTCTGTTTCTTTAGCTATGTTCCTCATAGCTCTAAACATGAATGTACAGGGTGTATTGTAATACTTTGACCAATTAAACAATTGGTACTTTAATATTTGATTTGTTATTATTCTTATATTGCAAATGCGGTGTACTTTTATAAAAGCTAACAAAGTCATATTGCAGCAGGCACTTATGTCCTTCACATTCTCTATGTAATACAGTATAATCTCGTTTATAGTAAACTACCTCTCCAGGTCCTGGCCAGTCTCCATTATAAGTCTATGGGATAAACTTGTATAGTAAAGTATGATATAATAAAATTTTTGCTATAGTAAACATGTTGTTTGGCACTTACATGATGCTGACTCTGGATATAGTGAAAGGAGGGCGGTGCATGCGTCATCAGTCAGTATGAAATCCATGGTCAGCTGCTCTCTCCAGGCTGGTTGCAGGTGAGTTGATGACTGATAACATTTGTAAGACAAGAAGAATGGCTGGATATACAGTATTGTACAAATAAGTAGCCTGGGGAAAATGAAGAATACAGTGCTAATTTATGCCTGCAGAGGTATCAAAGCCACTAGCATTACAGATGCGAGTGGCTTATTATGATTGGCTGCAATTTGAAGACAGGCTTCATGATTGGCTCAAGTGTGAGCAGAAAGTTTTGCTGGACATGTCCTGCAAGTCCTGCCCACGGAGGTAACTGAGACACAAGAAGTGAGTGGCTGTCTCTATTCAATGACTGCTGCAATTTTTAAAGAAGCCCTGCATAATGTACTAGCAAATGTGCAATTGCTTGTACAGAACCTATAATGGGAGGACAGAGTTGGTTGTTTGCAGTAGAAAATGTACCAGGGCATGCTGGGCCAGTTCTAGGACAATTTCTGATATAGTAAACCACTTTTCGTGGTTCCTTGGAGTTTGCTATAATGGAGATTATACTGTATTATGATCACTGGTGTTTTCTGTATATTTTTAAATTGACAGTTAAGGCAGAAAAAAATGAGTTTTACTCACCTGGGGCTTCTACCAGCTCCCTGCAGCAATTCTGTGCCCTTGCAGTCTTGATTGGATCCTCCTGTCCCCTCCCGGCAGCTGCTTTCAGCGACAGGCCTGGCCACGCGTCTGCTTCTACGTGTTCCTGTCTGCAATATAGCCCTTTATCCTGCTATTGTTGATAGGCAGAAGGAACGCTAAGAAGCAGATGCGTTGCCAGGCCCGTCGCCGAAAACAAAAGTAGCTACCAGTGGGGGACATGAGGATCCGATCGAGACTGCGAGGGAACAGAATGGCTGCAGGGGGCTGGTAGAAGCCCCAGGTGAGTAAAACTCATTTTTACATGTCATCACTTTCCCTTTATTACACACGTGGTAGTTGTAGTGGAACTGTTAGTGAGACCACAGAATATAAGTGGCCAACCGGTCTTCTCCAGAGAGTCACACAAGAGTAGTCAATGGATTCTTTGCTGTCAGTGGCCATCAAGTCACTGCCCCTGAATTGTCCCACTGGAGACAGGGAGAGCAGGTGACACCATGTGAAGGTCATCCTAGAGTAGCAGGGGTCTAGTTGAGTGCAGGTACTGTAGTTGTAGTAACAAACTCAAGCCAGTTGTAGTCTTGTAACAGGCTAAGTCCAGGGCAAATATGAGATGGTAGGCTGAGGTCAAATAAGAGGTACAGATCTTAGGCTGGTCAGCCAAGGCTGGTTGACAACGGGAGTACAGAAACCATAGGGCAGATGGATAGCACATTACACAGGCATAACCACTAGAGCAGTGGTTCCCAACCTTTTCCGGCCCGGGGAACACTTTTTCTGACCAAATTTTTCGACGGGGGAGGGGTTACGGGGGGGGGGGGGGGGGAGTCAGTGCCGTGCGCAGCAGGCTATGGGGGGGGCCTGGGGTGCGGCTGCATAGCTAGCATAGTTGCCCCAGTGTAGGGAGTTTAGTTGCCTCAGTATAGCCAGTATAGTGCTCTAGTATAGCCAGTATAGTGCCCCAGTATAGCCAGAATAGTGCCCCAGTATAGCCAGAATAGTGCCCCAGTATAGCTAGTATAGTGCCCCAGTATATTGCCCCAGGATAGCTAGTATAGTGCCCCAGGATAGCCAGTATAGTGCCTCGGTATAGCCATTATGGGTAGGTGGTGCCCCCCGCTGTTATTACCTTAACAGCTGCCCCTCTCCAGCGCATGTGTTTATTCAAGCAGCGTATCACCCGGCTGCTCTGTGTGATCCGGCAGGAAGCATGGCAGCGGCTTCCTGTAGCGGCGATATGTATCGCCGTTAATATGGTAACCGAGCCCTGCTTCCTGCGCATCACACACAGAGCAGCCGGGAGATACGCTGCTTGAATAAATACATGCGCTGGAGAGGGGAGATCGGCCGCTGCTAAGGTCATAACAGCGGCGGCCGACCTTAGCGGCGGCCGTGGGGATGGGCGGGAGGGGGAGAAGAGGACGGCACACCAGGCAACGTCCCGCGGAGTGTGCCGCGGAGCACTGGTTGAAAAATGCTGCACTAGAGCTAACAGTAGTGAATGCCGGTTGGAGGGGGCTCTAATCGCCACAAACCTATTTTAACCTGCATTTTCAAGTGCCAAGTCTGAAGGCACAATGTGCATGCACATACATCTGGCTATGGGTTCTAGCGAAATTCCACAGAAGCCAAGGTAAGAAGAGGAACTGTAAGTATTGGCCAACCATAAATCCAAGAAACAACTAAAGAGAGAAAAATGAGGAGTACAGAGGTTGACATAATGTGGTTATACTTTGCCATTACATTTGCCTAGCTGATGTGCAGATTGTGGGGATCTGAGCACCAAATGAATATAAAATAAAAAAAGGAACCTCTCTAAGGCCTGGAACCCACTAGAAGTACGTTACTAAGCAGTTGTTATTTGCTAATGTAATGCTATGGGTGTGATCCCACTTGAGCGATGAAATTTTATAAAAATCCCCCATAGCATTTTATTAGCAAGAGCTTTTTCAAATAACTAGCTTAGAAATGGCTGCTAGTAGGTTTGAACCCTTAGGCAGGTTTGTAAATGGTGTGGGTCATTGAGTGGGGGAGGAGGTGGCAATGAGCATTACTTACCTTCCTTTTTGAAGGACTAAATCTTCAGCATGCATTGCGGTGGCAGGGACGGCAACTTAAAACTGCTTCGTCTGTGGCAGTGAGAAAGAAGACAGGGCTAGGGATCAGCTTCCCAAAGGTAAGAAATGCCTGTCACTCCCGCAAATGTCCACATTTTTATTTTAGTTTCAGAGTACATGATATGCACATTCTGGGTCAGTGATCCACATGGTTTGAATTTCAGGACGGTTTTTGATATGTGTATACAGTGGAACATAATTTACCTTAAAGGGATACTTAAGTCAAATAAAAAAATTTAGTTTTACTCACCTGGGGCTTCCCTCAGCCCCCTGCAGCTGTCCTGTGCCCTCGCAACATCGCTCTGATCCTCCTGTCCCCACTGGCGGCTCCGTCCGGGTTCGACGACAGCCGCCAACAGGCTGGGAACGCGAGTGATTCTTTGCGTTCCCAGCCACAATAGCGCCCTCTATGCTGTTATTGCGGCAAGAAGGCCGCAATAACAGCATATAGGGTGCCACAAACAGGAAGTTATTATCACCAACCATTCCCATTTTATTAAGATGTATCCATATAAATTGTCCACCCTGTATATATCACCAGATTGGGAACACTTTGGCGCAGTTGGTGAGCTTAAACGCGTTAAAGCGTAACCAAGAACCCCTGTCACTGTTTTCCTGTCATGTGCTACAGCCCCTCTGTATTTGTATATTACTTATGGGGACTGGGGATCTCCAGTGCTGCGTGCATGCTTTGCATAGTATTGCATAAAATTTGGTTTGTGCTGCTAATGAAAAATCCGCAACGCCAGATGGATTGCGGAAATGTGGTCGCATCCAATCCGGCAAGCGGACTTTCCAATGCGGGATGCGGAAATTTGTCCGCATCCGCTGCGCAAACCCGTCCGAGCACTCTGCTCCAAACTCACCAGCATGCTGCTCACCAGGACTCTGCCATCTTGCCTCTAGGGGGCGGGCGCGCACGACAGACACGCCTTTATACTCTTAGAAAGCGTGTCAGCTGAGCTGGAGATCAGCTGACATTTTAGCCTGCTCTGATTGGTTGCTGCCTGGGGTGGAGACTTCTCTCCCAGGCAGTATATAAGGAAGTGCTTTTCAGTCACACTTCGTCTGTGTTTGCGATACCCTGTGTCAGCACTCAGTCTCCTTGTCTCTGATATTGTTTTATATATTGGTTTATCGCCAATATATACACATATTATACTGTTTGATTTATCGTGTATGATTTTGTGCCTGTCTTGACTACTCTTCTGCTTCCTGATTTTGTACTTCGCCAGCCCGTACCGTTATCGACTATTGGCTTGGTTTCTGACTATTCTCACGTTTTTGTACTGCTGCCGCCTGATCTGTTGCCGAACCTCATTTTGTCTGACCTTTCTCCCTTCAGTGGAACGTCTCTCACTGTAGGGTTCTATCAGAGGCTTGCCTCTTTGAGACGACCACCACTAGCAAACCCTTGCTGCTAGAGGCCGAGAATCCTCCACTCCGTCCTTTGGAGGATCTCACACACAGGGTTCCCATTCAGAGGTAACCACACCTTTGAGGAATTATGGTGTGGTGGATATTTCCACAGACTTGAATTTACACTGTATATTATTATTGTTGTCTGCTGTTCCAGCTTGCTGGAGGTTGTATCTCTGTGCCCTATAGAGATACTCTATTGTACCAAGCACCCTCTTGCATACGATTGTATCGTGTCACACTATACTTGCATTATTGGTGATTCTGCAGATCACCATATAATCAGGTATAGCATCTGTATTGTTGGTGATACTGCAGATCACCAATAATCAGAATAGCGGTGCTTGCTGACACCAATCGTTACAGTGCTGCTCATCCCCTGGTATATATTTTTCCCTTGTAAGCGTGCATAACCACGCCCACCTCTAGCACAGTTAAGCATATAAATGAGTGGAGCGCATAGTTCAGTCAGTAGCTAGTAGAAGGTGGGGTGTTTTTAATTTCCTTTCTCCCATTTAGTTGGGCTTTTGGCATGGTTCCCTCTAGAACGCTGATAAAAACTAGCATTTTTGCCTGGTTAGAGTAGGACTCACCAGATTGGGGACTGCAGCCCCTCTGTGTATATATGTATGTATATTTATTTTCTGTAATGTACTGATAAACATTAGACTTTCATATAATTTTAGATTCATTACACACAACTGAAGTAGTTCAAGCCTTTTATTGTTTTTTATTATTGATGATTTTGGCATACAGCTCATGAAAACCCAAAATTCCTATCTCAAAAAATTTGCATATTTCATCCGACCAATAAAACAAAAAAAAAATCAACCTTCAAATAATTATGTTCAGTTATGCACTCAATACTTGGTCGGGATTCCTTTTGCAGAAATGACTGCTTCAATGCGGCGTGGCATGGAGGCAATTAGCCTGTGGCATTGCTCAGGTGTTATGGAGGCCCAGGATGCTTCGATAGCAGCCTTAAGCTCATCCAGAGTTTTGGGTCTTGCATCTCTCAACTTTCTCTTCTCAATATCCTACAAATTCTCTATGGGGTTCAGGTCAGGAAAGTTGGCAGGCCAATTGAGCACAGTAATACCATGGTCAGTAAACCATTTACCAGTGGTTTTGGCACTGTGAGCAGGTGCCAGGTCGTGCTGAAAAATGAAATCATCTCCATAAAGCTTTTCAGCAGATGGAAGCATGAAGTGCTCCAAAATCTCCTGATAGCTAGCTGTATTGACCCTGCCCTTGATAAAACACAGTGGATCAACACCAGCAGCTGACATGGCACCCCAGACCATCTGTGACTATGGATACTTGACACTGGACTTCAGGCATTTTGGCATTTCCCTCTCCCCAGTCTTCCTCCAGACTCTGGCACCTTGATTTCCGAATGACATGCAATAGTTGCTTTCATCCGAAAAAAGTACTTTGGATCACTGAGCAACAGTCCAGTGCTGCTTCTCTGTAGCCCAGGTCAGGCGCTTCTGCCGCTGTTTCTGCACCTGTAGCCCATTTCCTGCACACGCCTGTACACAGTGGCTCTGGATGTTTTTACTCCAGACTCAGTCCACTGCTTCCGCAAGTCCCCCAAGGTCTGGAATCGGTCCTTCTCCACAATCTTCCTCAGGGTCCGGTCACCTCTTCTCCTTGTGCAGCGATTTTCTGCCACACTTTTTCCTTCCCACAGATTTCCCACTGAGGTGCCTTGATACAGCACTCTGGGAACAGCCTATTTGTTCAGAAATGTCTTTCTGTGTCTTACCCTCTTGCTTGAGGGTGTCAATGATGGCCTTCAGGTCGGCAATCTTACCCATGATTGCGGTTTTGAGTAATGAACCAGGCTGGGGTTTTTTTTAAAGCCTCAGGAATCTTTTGCAGGTGTTTAGAGTTAATTAGTTGATTCAGATGATTAGATTAATAGCTCATTTAGAGAACCTTTTGATGATATGCTAATTTTTTGAGATAGGAATTTTGGGTTTTCATGAGCGGTATGCCAAAATCATCAATATTAAAACAATAAAAGGCATTCAACTACTTCAGTTGTGTGTAATGAATCTAAAATATCTGAAAGTCTAATGTTTATCAGTACATTACAGAAAATAATGAACTTTATCACAATATGCTAATTTTTTTAAAATGACCTGTATATATTTATATACACAGTACAGCAGGGCTGTGGAGTCGGGCAATTTTGGGTGCCTGGAGTCGGGAAAAAATGCTCCGACTCCGACTCCTAATGAATTTGTAACTGTAATTAAAATAGAAAATATGATAAAATGTTCTATTTCTCAGATAAGTCATTAAAAATAATGTATATATACAGTAATAGCTGTGCTTAGTCCACAAAAATGAAATAAACCAATCAAAATTAGTTACTTGTGCTGCTTCAATAAAGCAGTCCCCGTATTTTTAAGGTCAGATATACATATCTGATTGTGACTGTATATATGATGTGTACACAGGAATCTCTTATATATACTAAATAACATCTATGCTGTAAGAATAAAGCCTGATGTGTAGCTGTGTCACTAATAGAGATGGTCAACGAGATGGAAATAATTCTGCATTGATGCTGACTTATGCAAATGTATGCACTCCCTTTGCTGATGAAATCAAATAATTTGATATGTTGTTAAAATTTGATTTGGGGACTACAAATTAAAGGGCAACTGAGACGGATGAAAAGTAAAGTTTTATACATACCTGGGGCTTCCTCCAGCCCCCTTCAGGCTAATCAGTCCCTCGCTGTGCTATGAGTCCTGGTAATTCAGCCAGTCAGCGCTGTCCGGCCGCATGCCGCTCCCACAGCCAGGAACATTCTGCACCTGCGCAATAGTGCTGCACAGGTGTAGTATGCACCTGGCGGCGGAGTGTGTGCATGCGCACTACGCCCGACTGGCTCAAGTACCTGGACTCATAGCAGAAGATCCAGGTGGTGGAGGAGGACAACGAGGGACTGATTATCCTGAAGGCGGCTGGAGGAAGCCCCAGGTATGTATAAAACTTTAATTTCATCTGTCTCAGGTTTACTTTGTTACACAGTAGTACTATACTCTACATATGCACTCCCCACAGAGCTGCAGGGAATCCACTGAGAATGCTGTTGTAACGATCGGTGAAGCACAGAGAGGACCTGATTACCGGTGATCTGCAGTATCACTGGGAATACAGATGTATACCAGATTATAAGTGATCTGCAGTATCACTGATAATCCGATATACTCGCTAACCTCTGTTCACCTGAGTAGAGTGTAGTGTTTGGTGTAACGGTAACACTTAGAGGACTAGGCCTCAGTGCAGCAAGGAGTACTGCACAGATTCCTTCCGCAGACCTGAGCTCTCCAAGACGGGAGGAGTCAGACTGACAGTAGGAAGGATGGTCTGAAAGTGACACTCAGGAGGAGGTGTCACTGACAGGACGGGGAACCGCCTCCAATAGTAAGGTCGGTTCTCGAGGTCGGACAAGCCAGGTCGTACACACACGGACAGATAAAGTACAAGATCAGGAGGCAAAGGTGGAGTCTAAGTACAGGCAGGGTATCGGCAATGGGGTATCAGAAATATCGAGGTACAAAATCAGGAGGCAGAAGCAGAGTCTAGGAACGAGCCGGGGTTCGGCAACAGAGTATCAGAAATATCGAGGTGCAAGATCAGAGTTCAGGAGGATAGTCAGGCAGGCAAAGAGTCATAACAGATAATCACAATCAAACTAGTACTTTAGCTATCAACAGAATCTAGCTAAGTGTAGGATTACAGCTCCAGCTGGTCCCGGCACACTTGCGGATCTGACTACAGATCTGGGTGCTCCCACATATGTGATCGCAACGCAAGAACAAGAGCAAGTGAACAGCCAGCAGTATATATACACAAGGACCTTTCCAGGACCTCCCTAATTGCTGGACCAATGAGAGTTGTGGAAAATGTCAGCTGACCAGCCTGGTCAGCTGACTCACTTCTGGCTGTTATATAAGCTCTGTCTCTGTGTGCGCGCGCGCGCGCGCGTTACTCTGAATCCTGGTGGACTATCAGTCCCAGCCACACTAGAACTGTCTTGCAATGTATCCAGTTCCAATGCGGATTCCGCCGTTTCCAATGCGGATTCCGCTGTTCCCAATGCGGATTCCGCCGCTCTGCCTATGCGGCATGCGGCAGTTTTTCCCGTTGTGACGCCATGCTGGACGCGGAGACAGCCGCCTCACCTTGAGAGACGGCGGCTTTTCCGTGTTTCTTCACAGTACCCCGCCGCCGAGGAGTGGACTCCGGACAACTCCTACCAGGTTTCTCGGGATGTAAGGCGTGAAACTCCCTCCTTAATTCGTCCGCATGCATGCGATTCCCCGGTACCCATTGTCTCTCCTCAAGGCCGTACCCTTTCCAATGTACGAGGTTTTGTACAATGCGTGAATCTAAAATCCTTTCTACCTCGTACTCAGGCTGATCATCTACCAACACAGGAGGAGGAGGAGTGGGACCCACATGGACCGCTGGCTTAAGGAGGGACACATGGAAGGACCTTACCCCACGCATGCTGGCGGGAAGATCAATGGAATAAGTAACGTTATTTATCTTCTTAGCCACCGCAAATGGACCCACAAACCTGGGGCCCAATTTATCTGAAGGCTGTCTCAGGGTCAAGTGACGTGTGGACACCCAGACCAAGTCTCCTGGCTGGAACTTCCACTCCAACGAGCGTTTCTTGTCAGCCTGACCCTTTTGACTCTGGAATGCTTTTTCCAGATTCCTCTTCACCGTCCCCCAGATGCCTTTCAATGCCCTCTGCCAGACTTCCAGGGTTGGAAACGGAGAAGAGGCAACTGGCAAGGGGGAAAATTTGGGCGATCTCCCCGTTACAATCTGGAACGGAGAAAAACCAGACGACGAATTTTTCAAATTGTTCTGAGCGAACTCTGCGAAGGCCAGAAATTTTACCCAGTCATTCTGCGCCTCCGCAACATAACATCTTAAGAACTGCTCCAAAGACTGATTAATCCGTTCAATCTGCCCATTGGTCTGTGGGTGGTAGCTGGACGAGAAAGACAGCTTCATGCCCATTTGGTGGCAAAATGCCCTCCAGAATCTAGAAATGAATTGGACTCCCCTATCCGACACTGTTTTTCGGAATGCCATGCAGCCGGAAAATGTGGATGATGAATAGGTCGGCCAATTCCTGGGCCGAGGGGAGTCCTTTCAAGGGCACGAAATGGGCCATCTTGCTGAAGCGGTCGACTACCACCCAAATGACCGACATGCCCTCAGACCTGGGGAGCTCACCCACGAAATCCATGGATAAGTGGGTCCATGGCCCGGGGTGTACGTAATCACGAATGTGAACCTTGAAAAAAACAGGGACCATCGAGCCTGGCGAGGGCTTAACCTCTTAGCCCTCTCCTCGATGTATTCCAGATTCTTGTGGTCGGTAAAACCCGTGATAGTATGCTCCGCTCCTTCTAACCAATGACGCCATTCTTCAAAGGCTAGTTTAATGGCTAAGAGCTCCCTGTTGCCTATATCGTAGTTTCTCTCTGCTGGAGAGAATCTCCGAGAAAAATAGGCACACGGGTGCAATCTACCCTGTAAACCTGAACGTTGAGACAGCACAGCCCCCACCCCGACTTCTGAGGCGTCTACCTCAACAATAAAAGGGAAGGAAGTGTCTACGTGTCTTAGTATGGGTGCCGTGCAGAACAGCTCCTTCAAGGTCGAAAATGCCTGTAGGGCCTCAGGCGACCAGTGAGTAGTATCTGCCCCTTTCCTAGTGAGACTGGTGAGAGGTGCAATAACTGTGGAGTACCCCTTTATGAACCTTCTATAATAGTTTGCAAAGCCCAGAAAACGTTGCAACGACTTTAACCCCACCGGCTGAGGCCACTCCAGAACAGCGGATACCTTGGCAGGGTCCATAGACAGGCCCGAGGTGGAGACTATGTACCCCAGAAAGGTGACAGATGTAACTTCAAAAATACATTTTTCCAACTTGGCGTACAGCAGATTTTGTCTCAGCTTGTTTAGCACAAATCTGACATGGACCCTGTGCTCGGAGAGGTTGTTGGAGTAGATTAGTATATCGTCAAGGTATACAAGCACAAATCTACCCAACACCTCCCTGAATACCTCGTTAATTAATTCCTGGAAGACGGCTGGTGCATTGCACAACCCGAAGGGCATCACTAAGTACTCGTAATGCCCGTCGGGTGTGTTGAAGGCCGTCTTCCATTCATCGCCCTTTCTAATGCGGATCAGGTTGTATGCACCCCTCAGATCCAATTTTGAAAAGATCTTAGCGTCTGTGACCTGCGTGAATAAATCGTCTATTAATGGCAACGGATAACGATTCTTCACCGTGATTTTATTTAGGCCCCGATAATCGATGCAAGGTCGAAGACCTCCGTCTTTTTTCTTAACAAAAAAAAAACGCCCCCCGCAGGCGAGCGGGAGGGGCGAATGAACCCCTTGGCCAGATTGTCACGGATGTACTCCTGCATAGCCACTTTCTCTGGTCCAGACAAATTATACAAGTGACCCCTAGGAGGCATACAACCGGCACGGAGATCGATGGGGCAATCGAAAGGGCGATGAGGAGGTAACCTATCAGCAGCCTTGGGGCAGAATACATCCGAGAATTCGGAGTATTGCTCGGGAATACCCTCCACATGAACCTTGGTCTGACTTTCCCTAGACACTGTTGGGAACAGAAGTCTGACCAACTGGTTAGTTGTCCTGTCGCCCAATTAATCTGTGGCGAATGAAGCTGCAGCCAGGTCATACCTAGGACAATGGTGGAGGTGGTCATATGTAACACAAAAAAACGTAAACTCTCCCTATGCAGTACCCCAGTAATGACTTCCACCTCTGGTGTCTGGGACAGCGGACGGTCCCTTTGTAACGGGGAGTCGTCCACGGCAGTAACCTGGATAGGTGGTTTTACTGGGGTGAGAGGAATGTCCAACTTCTCTGCAAATTCGGAACTCATGAAATTAGCTGCGGAGCCTGAATCAATAAAGGCCTCCGTGGCTTCAGATTTGTCCCCCCATGTAATCGTACAGGGGAGGAGCAATCGTCTTTCTTTCAGGGGTGTGAGCTGGGCGCCTAGGGTGTCACCTCTTATCACTCCTAGGCGGTAGCGTTTCCCGGCTTATCCCTATTAGGCTTAATGGGACAGTCTCGTACCCTATGCCCCCCTTCACCACAGTATAAACATAGTTGTTCCGTCAATCTCCGTCTTCTCTCCACTTGGGTCAACTTAGACCGACCGATCTGCATCGGCTCAGGTGGAGGCAAGACCGGAGGCGATGAGACAAAAGGAGACGGAGTTACTAGGGGTGCAGCGGGAGGCGCTGCGTAAGAGGTCGACCTAACCCGATGACTGCCCCTAGTCTGTCTCTGATAGCGTAGCCTACGGTCGATTCGAATGGCCGATGAGATGGCCTCGTCGACTGTTTTGGGTTCGAGTTGGCTTAACATTAGGTCAGAGACCTCATCCGACAACCCAGACAGGAAGTAATCTAACAGGGCATAGGTGTCAAATCTGGCGGTAACTGACCACCTACGAAATTCTGCCGCGTAATCCTCGACCGAGCCTCTGCCTTGCCGCAAAAGTTTGAGCTTCCGCTCAGAGGTTGCCGCAAGGTCAGGGTCGTCGTATATCACTGCCATGGCCTTAAAAAATTCCTCTACCGAGGTCAGAGCTGTATCTGTGGGAGGCAGGTTGTATGCCCAGGACTGGGAATCACCAGTTAACAAGGTTTTAATAAAAATGACCCGTTGGGTCTCAGTCCCCGAGGATCGGGTCTCAACTCGAAATATGATAACACTCTACTCTTAAAATTCCGGAAGTCAGACTTGTGGCCGGAAAATTTGTCTGGTACGGGCATACGTATGTCATCACTAGGAGGGAATCGCACCGAATCAACTGACGTCTGAAGGGTTTGCACAGAGCCTGTTAGGGCATCAATTAAAGCTTTGTGCTGGCCCAGTGCTTGATGGATAGTATCCACCGAAGTGGCGAGCACAGTCAGAGGGTCAGCGCGTGCGTCCATCTGTTTATTGGTCTGGCGTTCTGTAACGATCGGTGAAGCACAGAGAGGACCTGATTACCGGTGATCTGCAGTATCACTGGGAATACAGATGTATACCAGATTATAAGTGATCTGCAGTATCACTGATAATCCGATATACTCGCTAACCTCTGTTCACCTGAGTAGAGTGTAGTGTTTGGTGTAACGGTAACACTTAGAGGACTAGGCCTCAGTGCAGCAAGGAGTACTGCACAGATTCCTTCCGCAGACCTGAGCTCTCCAAGACGGGAGGAGTCAGACTGACAGTAGGAAGGATGGTCTGAAAGTGACACTCAGGAGGAGGTGTCACTGACAGGACGGGGAACCGCCTCCAATAGTAAGGTCGGTTCTCGAGGTCGGACAAGCCAGGTCGTACACACACAGACAGATAAAGTACAAGATCAGGAGGCAAAGGTGGAGTCTAAGTACAGGCAGGGTATCGGCAATGGGGTATCAGAAATATCGAGGTACAAAATCAGGAGGCAGAAGCAGAGTCTAGGAACGAGCCGGGGTTCGGCAACAGAGTATCAGAAATATCGAGGTGCAAGATCAGAGTTCAGGAGGATAGTCAGGCAGGCAAAGAGTCATAACAGATAATCACAATCAAACTAGTACTTTAGCTATCAACAGAATCTAGCTAAGTGTAGGATTACAGCTCCAGCTGGTCCCGGCACACTTGCGGATCTGACTACAGATCTGGGTGCTACCACATATGTGATCGCAACGCAAGAACAAGAGCAAGTGAACAGCCAGCAGTATATATACACACAAGGACCTTTCCAGGACCTCCCTAATTGCTGGACCAATGAGAGTTGTGGAAAATGTCAGCTGACCAGCCTGGTCAGCTGACTCACTTCTGGCTGTTATATAAGCTCTGTCTCTGTGCGCGCGCGCGTTACTCTGAATCCTGGTGGACTATCAGTCCCAGCCACACTAGAACTGTCTTGCAATGTATCCAGTTCCAATGCGGATTCCGCCGTTTCCAATGCGGATTCCGCTGTTCCCAATGCGGATTCCGCCGCTCTGCCTATGCGGCATGCGGCGGTTTTTCCGCGTTGTGACGCCATGCTGAACGCAGAGACAGCCGCCTCACCTTGAGAGACGGCGGCTTTTCCGTGTTTCTTCACAGCTGTGCACATTGAACACAGAGGTGTTGTCTGTTTACAATCTCCTCATTCCCCTGCAGAGTACCTGCACATCATTCAAACATGTACCCACACTTACATTGCCTAGGGCCTGATAGATGTTCTTTGTTCCGGTTTGTACCTTTTACAAGTACTCTTACCAAGGACTAGTTTTAGTCTAAAGGGAATAAATATGGCAGTCTCCATATCCTTCTCACTTCAGTTGTCTTGTAAAATTCCTAAGCGTTGGCAGTTAAGAGACGAATTTCATGTTACATACTTTTAATCAACAAAATTGTAATATGCAAATTAGAGGAGTCGGAGTCGATGGAATCATAAACTGAGGAGTCGGAGTCGGTGGATTTTTGGACCGACTCCACAGCCCTGCAGTACAGACCAAAAGTTTGGACACACCTCATCCAAAGAATTTTCTTTATTTTCATGACTATGAACATTGTAGATTCACACTGAAGGCATCCAAACCAATTAACACGTACATAACCAAAAAGTGTGAAACAACTGATGTCCTATTCTAGGTTTTATTCTAGGTCATAAGGCAATAAATCCCACTTATTAAACCTGACAGGGCACACCTGTGAAGTGAAAACCATTTCAGGTGACTACATCTTGAAGCTCATCAAGAGAATGCCAAGAGTGTGCAAAGCAGTAATCAAAGCAAATGACATATTTTCAGTTTTTTCCCACTTATATACACACAGCCAGATGAGTCACACCAGAGTCAAAACATTTGATCTGCACATTCATTTTGGACCAATGACTAATGATGGAGGCAGGTCATCAGTGTAGATGACGGGCAACTGGCATTTATTAGAGAATGAAGATGGCAGCCTCCGTATAAGTCTCACTTCAGTTTCCCTTTGATGCTATATACAGTGGAGCTGATATACTGTAGTTGACAACAAAGAACAGCATCCACATATAATATTATATTTCTTGGCAGTTGGAAACAGCTGTTACTTCTTGCAATGCAAGGAGGTTCACAGACAGAAAAATGTCTGGGACATGGACCTTAAACTGCCCCCACTGCAGAGTCCCCACCCAGAGTCCCCACTCTCCTTCACCCCTACCGCTAACGCAGAATGTGCGCAGAGCACTGAATCCACTGCGTGTTATAACTGCCTTTTAGCTCTATAGATACTTTTTTTTTTTTTTACCAAGGGGTGGACACCCCAGAACCCCCCTCCCCCTTCTTCCCCTGGGTAATCATACCAGCCTCTGTTAGTTGAGATGGGTTATTTGATATCTGTATATTTTTACTTGTTTGTTAGTTTGTTTTGCCAATAAGGTTGTACCTCTAATGTATCTTAAAGAGGAACTGTAACATGAAAAGATCCCCTGGGGGGTACTCACCTCGGGTGGGGGAAGCCTCCGGATCCTAATGAGGCTTCCCACGCCGTCCTCCATCCGTCAGGGGTCTCGCTGCAGCCCTCCGTGGAGTCCGGGCAGCGGTGACGTCAATATTTACCTTCCTGGCTCCTGCGCAGGCGCTCTGACGGCTGTTGGCTCCGAACTATACGAAAATACCCGATCGCCGTCGGGTCCGCTCTACTGCGCAGGCGCAAGTTTCCTGCGCCTGCGCAGTAGAGCGGACCCGAATGAGATCGGGTATTTCCGTGTAGTTCGGAATGGAAAGCCGCCACAGCGCCCCCGCTGGAGCCAGCAAAGGTAAATATTGAAATGACAGTCGGCACAGTCGCCGGCTGTTCGGAGGGCTGCGGCGAGACCCCCGTGGGACAGAGGACGGCGTGGGAAGCCTCATTAGGATCCGGAGGCTTCCCCCACCCGAGGTGAGTACCCCCCAGGGGATCTTTTGAATGTTACAGAGTCTCTTTAAGATTATATATATCCTTTTGATGTCTCTTACAGCACATACATTTTTATTTAGTGAATTAGACCTAAATTTCTGGACTTATACTGGAGTATATACAGTAATTATATCACTGCAATTTTAAAGTGTTGTTGTGAGGCATCGCAGGAAAGCAGCCGCCTCTACTCAGCGTGAGGCGGCTGCTTCCCTCAAGGGCATGGCGGAGCGCGGAGAAACCGCCGCGTCTGACGCGGCTAGCACGCAGGGCCCTGAGACACCGCCGAGCGGTGCTGGTGTGGCTGGGACTCATAGTCCCTCTAGATTCAGAGTGACGCGCGTGCGCGCGGAGAAGCAGAGCATATATGGCAGCCAGAAAAAGGTCAGCTGACCTGCTCGGTCAGCTGACGACTAGGCCTCTTCTCATTGGTCCAGCACTTAGGGAGGTGCTGGAGAGATGCCTGTGTATATATACTGCCGGCTGTTCAGTTGCTGGTTGTCTGGCGTTGCGAACACAACGTGGTAGCACTCAGACCCTAGTCAGATCCTAAAGTGTGCCGGGACCAGCTGGAGCTGTAATCCTACACTTAGCTAGATTCTGTTGATAGCTTAAAGTACTGGTTTGATTGTGATATTTGTTATGACCTTTTGGCTTGCCTGACTATCTCCTGAACTCTGATTCTGTACCTCGATATTTCTGATACTCTGTTGCCGAACCCCGGCTCGCCCTAAGACTCTGCATCTGTCTCCTGATTCTGTACCTCGATATTTCTGATACCCTGTTGCCGAACCCTGACTGTTTATCAAGACTCCGCATCTGCCTTCTGAATCTGTACTTTGCCTGTGTGTTTACGACCTGGCTTGTCCGACCTCGAGAACCGACCTTACTGTTAGAGGCGGTTCCCAGTCCTGTTAGTGACACCTCCCCCTGAGTGTCACTATCAGAGAGTCCTTCCTATCTTAGCTTGACTCCTCCCTCCTAGGAGAGTTCAGGCCTTCGGAAGAAATCCGTGCAGTACTCCTTACTGCCTTGAGGCCTAGGCCTCTTAGTGTTACAGTTACACCAAACACTACACTCTACTCAGGTGTCCAGAGGTTAGCTAGTATATCGGATTATCGGTGATACTGCAGATCATCTATAATCTGGTATATATCTGTATTCCCAGTGATACTGCAGATCACCGGTAATCAGATCCTATCTGTGCTACACCGATCGTTACAGTTGTGTATTATATACACACATTCTGCAATATCACATAATAATGGTGCTCACCAATGATACAATCTTGATTCTACAATTTTACCACTTCTATGTAATAAGAGGGACTACCTTTCAAAGTATATTCACTCTGTTCACCTCTATACTACATAGATTTGGCAAACTGTACAACAGAGATTGTATCAAAAGTGGGCACCCATGATATTTTCCATATATGTATAAACGAGTACTGTATAAGGCCCGGTTCACATTAGCGGCTGCTATCCGGAATCGCCGTGCCGGAGCCGGACCGCATGCGGACCGGACGAAACGGACGCACGGCATAGCAATGAAAGTCTATGCGACCGTTCACATGCGTCCGTTTCGTCCGGACCAGAGCCGGACCGGATCCGGACTCCGGCGTCCGTTCCAACATGCGCTATTTTTTGGTCCGGCTGGTCCGGCTGACGTATCCGGACCGGAGCCGGAATGTTGCATCCGGCCAATGGAAACCAATGAGAACCGGAGAGCGCACAACACACTGGCTATAAAAACCGGATGTTGTACCACACTTCCTATGCAGACTCTATGGTATGGTGGCCATTTTGGATGGGGACCACATGGCACCAGCGTTCACAGAGTGGAGCAGCAGTGACTTCATGCTGGAGCTCTTTGGCAGCAATATGGAGCAGGATCTGTCTGATAGCGAGGGGGTGAGGCCCTACACATCAGAAGACCTCATCCTACAGGTGCAGCAGGTACCAGCCCTGTGGGACAAGGGGGATGCGGACCACAGCAACATCAAAAAATGCAGAGGCCTGTGGAAAAAAATTGCCAAGCTGTATGTGGAGGACTTTGAGAACTTGAGCAAGAGACAGCAAGGCACAGAGGGTATGTTGACTAGAAGTTTTTTTGGGGGGGCTTGTGGTTTAAGCTTGTGATGTATTCAACTTTTGCTATGGATTTGTGTCACCCACGTGTTGCCCACCCACCTGTTCCCCACCCACCTGTACCCCACCCACCTGTACCCCACCTGTGCTGTATCCCACCCACCTGTGATGTATCCCACCCACCTGTACCCCACCTGTGCTGTATCCCACCCACCTGTGCTGTATCCCACCCACCTGTGCTGTATCCCACCCACCTGTGCTGTATCCCACCCACCTGTGATGTATCCCACCCACCTGTGCTGTATCCCACCCACCTCTACCCCACCTGTGATGTATCCCACCTGTGATGTATCCCACCCACCTGTACCCCACCTGTGATGTATCCCACCCACCTGTGATGTATCCCACCCACCAGTACCCCACCTGTGATGTATCCCACCCACCTGTACCCCACCTGTGCTGTATCCCACCCACCTGTGATGTATCACACCCACCTGTACCCCACCTGTGATGTATCCCACCTGTGATGTATCCCACCCACCAGTACCCCACCTGTGATGTATCCCACCCACCAGTACCCCACCTGTGATGTATCCCACCCACCAGTACCCCACCTGTGATGTATCCCACCCACCTCTACCCCACCTGTGATGTATCCCACCCACCTCTACCCCACCTGTGATGTATCCCACCCACCTCTACCCCACCTGTGATGTATCCCACCCACCTGTACCCCACCTGTGCTGTATCACACCCACCTGTACCCCACCTGTGATGTATCCCACCCACCTCTACCCCACCTGTGATGTATCCCACCCACCTCTACCCCACCTGTGATGTATCCCACCCACCAGTACCCCACCTGTGATGTATCCCACCCACCTCTACCCCACCTGTGCTGTATCACACCCACCTGTACCCCACCTGTGATGTATCCCACCCACCTCTACCCCACCTGTGATGTATCCCACCCACCTCTACCCCACCTGTGATGTATCCCACCCACCTGTACCCCACCTGTGCTGTATCCCACCCACCTGTGCTGTATCCCACCCACCTGTGATGTATCCCACCCACCTGCGATGTACCCCACCTGTGCACATATAACATACACAATGACCAATTATTTTACATCAATTTATTGTAAAAAATTAATACATTTAAATTCACTCAAACTTAAAACTCCAAAATAAACACATTTCAACAAAACATATTAAAAACCAAACATTCACCCTCGTCCAGGTGGTGTGGTAAAATAAAGTCTCAGTTGGTCCCTGTTCCGCAGTGACACTACCCTTGGCCTGGTTGCATACCTCCGCAGGGGCATTAGTGGAAGCACATTCGGGGGTTCCGGAGTCTCTCTTTCCTCCTGCCGCACAAAGTTGTGGAGGATGCATGCTGCCTTCACCACGACAACTGCGTTGCCCGGTTTCAGCAGCATGGGCGTGTGGAACACCCTCCACTTTGACACCAGGATCCCAAATGTGCACTCCACCATTCTCCTTGCACGGCTCAACCGAGCATTGAAGTGTAGCTGGCTGGCATCAAGTCCCCTGTCTGGGTACGGACGCATTACATGGTCGGACAGGGCGAAGGCCTCGTCCCCCACAAACACATAGGGGTAGGCCGGTGCCCTTGTCCCAGGCCAGGGTCTGTCACGGGGGAGACGCAGTCTGCCTTCCTCCATCAGCCGGCAAAGGGTCGTACGCTGGAAAATTCCAGAGTCATTGGAACTACCGTACGACCCCACGTCCACGTACACAAACTTGTAGTCCGCATCTGCCACTGCCATTAGAACAATGCTGAAGTATTTTTTATAGTTGAAATAATGGCTGCCACTCCCCACGGGTTTCTGAAGCCGGATGTGTTTCCCATCCAGTGCGCCAACACAATTAGGAAACTTGCACTCGGTCCAGAAGCCCTGGGCGATCTCCTCCCATTTCGTGGTGTCCGGCACAGGCATGTATCTGGCCCTCAGTCGCGTCCAAAGGATCCTCGAAGTCCTCACGACGATGCCTGCCACCGTGCTCTTCCCAATACGAAATGTGACATGTAGCGATGTATATGTTTGTCCAGTTGCGATGTACCTACAAGAGAAATAATCGAAATCAATTTTTCATGTCGTTACAGGAGAAAGGTACAAGACAAGGTGGCGCAATATACGGGATGCATATGTGAAATGGCTACGGAAGAAAAAACTTGCCGAACGAAGTGGCAGTGGCGGGGGAAGGCGCCAAAAAGACTACCAATTTGCCAAGCAATTGTCTTTCATCAATGCAAGCCTGGAACCTAGACTGTAAGTACCACTACTGTGGGCAGGAACTGAGAGCTCATTTACCATGACTTCGGCCATGTATTGCTATGGCCTCAATTCCCATGGCTAGCGAACTTTTCTCACAAGCTTTATCAAATGTTGGGTAGAAACGGGTGATAAAGTGATTGCTAGTGTTTGCTAGCTCTGTGAATTGACGCCACATGCTGTTTGGCACACCAATAAATATTTTTTTTATCTACAGGACTGAAGACAATTTGGAGCAAGAGGAACCGACCCAGGAGGCACGGTTCAGCAGTGAGGAGAGCTTGGTGGATGATGACGTCGCCGATGTAACCTATTGCCCCGAGGCGAGGAGTAGGAGGAGGGAGTCCTTAATCACAACTCCGTCCTTTGATGATGACTTGGCAGAAGAGAGCTTGGATGTTGAGGTTGCAGGACCGAGTGTGGAAGAAGCTGAACCTCCACAATCGACCGCTATGGAAGCTCCAGGGGAACAAGAACAAAGTGAGGAGCACCGAGAGACTGCAGCACAACCAGCGCGCAGGGCAACCCCGACACAGGCCAGAGGACGGGAAGATGCTGCCACACCACCAGTGAGGACCACCACACCAGTGAGGCGTCGAGGTACCCTCCCCCCAACAAGGAGAGAGACAGAGTCCGAGATGTCCGGGGCTGTCTCCGGACTTCTCGGGATTCTTCAGAGCCACCAAACTCTCATAACCCGGCAGTTGCAAGATGAGGACAGGGGCCATATCATGGAGCAGTACAAGTCCCACATCACTACACTGCAATGTGAGCTCGACGCTGTACATGGGCACTACAGGGACGAGCTTAAAATGATGCATGAGATGCACAGAGGAGAAATCGACCAACTGCGTGCGCAGCATCATCAGTCGGTGGGCCAGCTGCAGAACATGATGCAGCAAATGCATCAACAAAGCAAGGAACTACTGAAATTGCAGGCACACCCGTGTTTTCACACTGTGATGTCTCTAATACCATATCTAGAAAAGGTGCCTTCACAAAACCTGATGGCGTGCCATTCCAATTTGCTGGAGGTGATTAAACAGCACATGGACACGCCATTATTGCAACCACCAATTTTTAGACCCCCACAACCAACAGCGGTGCCCACCTGGCAATCATCACAGATGTACACCGGCTACAGAGGCAGTCAATATGGGCCACCGCTGTCAGGGTCCAGCTCATCCACGACCAGCACCCAAGAGAGTCCAGATTTCCAGGCAGCAACTCCCACCTTTTCTAGTAGTGGTGCCGATACAATTTGAAAAAAAAAGTCAAATTGTTCCTGGACATGCTCCTCTGAATACCTCCGATCCTCGGAGTAAGGATACCATCACAGGGCTTTTTAACTTTTGGTTTTGCTGGACTTGAACTTTAGGGCCTGGTGTCCCCGAAAGACACTACCTGGGTCACAACCTTGTGCCTGTTGCACAGCACCTGTAGTCCTGCACCTGTGCCTTTGATTCCTCTTGTTCCTTACTTTGTTGATCCTAATCACTTGCACAAGACCCTTGGAGCCATGGGTGAAGGACACCTTCACTGGTCGGTGAGAGGCCTAGCCTTTTCACTGACCTGTGTCCTTCATCCATGGCTCAGAGGGTCCTGTGCCAGTCGTTAGGTTTTAGAAGCACTAATAATTTAGGGCCTGGTGTCCCCGAAAGACACTACCTGGGTCACAACCTTGTGCCTGTTGCACAGCACCTGTAGTCCTGCACCTGTGCCTTTGATTCCTCTTGTTCCTTACTTTGTTGATCCTAATCACTTGCACAAGACCCTTGGAGCCATGGGTGAAGGACACCTTCACTGGTCGGTGAGAGGCCTAGCCTTTTCACTGCCCTGTGTCCTTCATCCATGGCTCAGAGGGTCCTGTGCCAGTGGTTAGGTTTTTGAAGCACTTCAATTTTAGGGCCTAGTGTCCCCGAAAGACACTACCTGGGTCACAACCTTGTGCCTGTTGCACTGCACCTGTAGTCATGCACCTCTGCCATCGGTTCCTCTTGCTCCTCACTTTGTTCTTGTTCCTAACCACTTGCACAAGACCCTTGGAGCCATGGATGAAGGACACCTTGACTGGTCGGTGAGAGGCCTAGCCTTTTCACTGCCCTGTGTCCTTCATCCATGGCTCAGAGGGTCCTGTGCCAGTGGTTAGGTTTTTGAAGCACTTCAATTTTAGGGCCTAGTGTCCCCGAAAGACACTACCTGGGTCACAACCTTGTGCCTGTTGCACTGCACCTGTAGTCATGCACCTCTGCCATCGGTTCCTCTTGCTCCTCACTTTGTTCTTGTTCCTAACCACTTGCACAAGACCCTTGGAGCCATGGATGAAGGACACCTTGACTGGTCGGTGAGAGGCCTAGCCTTTTCACTGCCCTGTGTCCTTCATCCATGGCTCAGAGGGTCATGTGCCAGTGGTTAGGTTTTTGAAGCACTTCAATTTTAGGGCCTGGTGTCCCCGAAAGACACTACCTGGGTCACAACCTTGTGCCTGTTGCACTGCACCTGTAGTCATGCACCTCTGCCATCGGTTCCTCTTGCTCCTCACTTTGTTCTTGTTCCTAACCACTTGCACAAGACCCTTGGAGCCATGGATGAAGGACACCTTGACTGGTCGGTGAGAGGCCTAGCCTTTTCACTGCCCTGTGTCCTTCATCCATGGCTCAGAGGGTCATGTGCCAGTGGTTAGGTTTTTGAAGCACTTCAATTTTAGGGCCTGGTGTCCCCGAAAGACACTACCTGGGTCACAACCTTGTGCCTGTTGCACTGCACCTGTAGTCATGCACCTCTGCCATCGGTTCCTCTTGCTCCTCACTTTGTTCTTGTTCCTAACCACTTGCACAAGACCCTTGGAGCCATGGATGAAGGACACCTTGACTGGTCGGTGAGAGGCCTAGCCTTTTCACTGCCCTGTGTCCTTCATCCATGGCTCAGAGGGTCCTGTGCCAGTGGTTAGGTTTTTGAAGCACTTCAATTTTAGGGCCTAGTGTCCCCGAAAGACACTACCTGGGTCACAACCTTGTGCCTGTTGCACTGCACCTGTAGTCATGCACCTCTGCCATCGGTTCCTCTTGCTCCTCACTTTGTTCTTGTTCCTAACCACTTGCACAAGACCCTTGGAGCCATGGATGAAGGACACCTTGACTGGTCGGTGAGAGGCCTAGCCTTTTCACTGCCCTGTGTCCTTCATCCATGGCTCAGAGGGTCATGTGCCAGTGGTTAGGTTTTTGAAGCACTTCAATTTTAGGGCCTGGTGTCCCCGAAAGACACTACCTGGGTCACAACCTTGTGCCTGTTGCACTGCACCTGTAGTCATGCACCTCTGCCATCGGTTCCTCTTGCTCCTCACTTTGTTCTTGTTCCTAACCACTTGCACAAGACCCTTGGAGCCATGGATGAAGGACACCTTGACTGGTCGGTGAGAGGCCTAGCCTTTTCACTGCCCTGTGTCCTTCATCCATGGCTCAGAGGGTCATGTGCCAGTGGTTAGGTTTTTGAAGCACTTCAATTTTAGGGCCTGGTGTCCCCGAAAGACACTACCTGGGTCACAACCTTGTGCCTGTTGCACTGCACCTGTAGTCATGCACCTCTGCCATCGGTTCCTCTTGCTCCTCACTTTGTTCTTGTTCCTAACCACTTGCACAAGACCCTTGGAGCCATGGATGAAGGACACCTTGACTGGTCGGTGAGAGGCCTAGCCTTTTCACTGCCCTGTGTCCTTCATCCATGGCTCAGAGGGTCATGTGCCAGTGGTTAGGTTTTTGAAGCACTTCAATTTTAGGGCCTGGTGTCCCCGAAAGACACTACCTGGGTCACAACCTTGTGCCTGTTGCACTGCACCTGTAGTCATGCACCTCTGCCATCGGTTCCTCTTGCTCCTCACTTTGTTCTTGTTCCTAACCACTTGCACAAGACCCTTGGAGCCATGGATGAAGGACACCTTGACTGGTCGGTGAGAGGCCTAGCCTTTTCACTGCCCTGTGTCCTTCATCCATGGCTCAGAGGGTCATGTGCCAGTGGTTAGGTTTTTGAAGCACTTCAATTTTAGGGCCTGGTGTCCCCGAAAGACACTTGGGCAGCTATGCCCTACAACTCTTCCAGCACAAAGTTGGTGGTTGGTGTTCCTTAAAACTGACCGGGCTATACCATAGATATGTTAATTTTTTGTCTTCCATGTTGGAAGAATGTTTCCATGTTGGAAAGTGGTTGTTTTTGCAATAAAAAAATTTGTTTTTACATACCTCAGTGTGATGAGTAGTTGTTCTTGTGGTGTGACTGCTCTCCTGAACGTGGTATCCTTCTTCCTAAGGTCATCCTTCACCATCTCCAAAAGGGTATCAAACCTGTCAGGAGATGTAAAGGAAGAAGCTGTAAAGTATGTTGTGGGACAAGGTGTTGGGTGGAGGATGGGGGAGGTGTGTTTACAGAGGTTTGGGAGTGTTGTGGAGGGTGGGGGTGTCGTGTATAGCTAGGTATACAGGGGTGTGGGGGTCAGGGTGGTGTGTTTAGCTAGGTATACAGGGATGAGGTGTTGTGGGGGTGAGGGTGGGGTGTTTAGGAATGGTGGGGGTTGGTGTATTTAGGCCTATACACTTACAGGGGAATAGACATCCGAGTGTAGCTGTAGAACTTCTGTGGGTGTCGTCTGAGGTCCCGGTAGAGGGCCTGGAACTCTCCCTTCCTCTGCCTCCTGGCTAGTAGAGGGTGCACCCACCATCTCCTGCGAGGAGCACGCCTTCTCCCCACATAGTAGTAGGTAAACAACAGGAAGGAGAGAATTCCCAGGTAATAAGCGTAAAAAATGACTGGATCCATGGTCCCAACTGCTGTCTCTGTATCCAAGGATGGTCTCCACACGTCCAGCTGTCTCCAACAATGACCCCAGAGCTTCTGCTGACCTCCCAGAACCCCAGGTATTTATACCGGTTGTTATCTCTTTAAGAATCCGGATCCGGACCGCAACCGTGTTCATACCGCACGGAAACCGTATGCAACCGGATCCGGACCGGATCCGGACAGGAACCGTACGGTTCAGGTCCGATCCGGATCCGGTGCGGTCCGGACATCCGGTGCGGTTTTTGCAAAACAGCAAGTGTGAACGGGGCCTAATTGTGTAACAGGAAGCTGCATGTGTCTGATCTCTGCCTCCTGAATGCTGTTTGCAATGTCTGGGCAGGAGCTTGCAACCATACTCGTTACAATATCATTTCCTATTTTTCGCCACCTGATGGCAGCACATCTCTCCTTTACACTAACTGAAACGTTACAGTATTTTAATAAACCCAATAACAACCTAACAACTGTAATACTAATTTATTGATTATACATGTGTGCGTTGTCCACACCTTCTAGTCATTTGTAGGAAATCATGGGCAAGCAAAAACTAGATAATCCACTGAAACCGTGCTGTAATATAAGCATAGAAAGGGGGTATTTCTATTTACACACCATATTGAGCATTTAAAGAGGCACCATAATGATAAATAGTGGAATGTGCTACATTATTGTAGCTGATAGCTGTGATAAATTACTTTTCTCCTACGTTGCTGTCACTTACAGTAGGTAGTAGAAATCTGACAGAAGCGACAGGTTTTGGGCTAGTTCATCTCTTCATGGGGGATTCTCAGGGATTTATTTATTTTCAAAAGCACTTAGTGAATGGCAGTTGCTCTGTCCAACTGCCAAAAAACTGTGTAGTGAGCAGGGAAGCTGGCCAGCATCATTGTTTAAATCCTTTTTAGGGAACATCTTTATAAAGAATAAAAGCCTTGCTGAGCGCCAGTTATAAGCAATGAGACACAGTTAGTTGCCTTTGGTAGCTCAGAATTTGTTTGATAAGGTGAACCTTATAGCTCAAAATGGGCATTTGCTGACGTTTACTTATAAGTACTATGTGGAAGTATATCAATGTTGTGTGCACTTGAATACAATTGAATTGTGACTTATATAGAACAAAGTTAAAACTGCATTAATGGACCGGACGGATTACTGTACCTGTTATGTTCCTTTTTTAACGGTTACTCAATAAAAAAAAAAATTATTGAAAAGCCTTGCTGAGAATCCCCCATGAAGAGATGGACTAGTCCAAAACCTGTCACTTCTGTCAGATTTCTACTACCTACTGTAAGTGACAGCAACACAGGAGAAAAGTAATTTATGGCTCTTTTTACTCTGGAAAAAATGTACTTCTTATTTGTTTATGTTTGCACATATTTTAAATTTCACAATTTTTCACCATAGTGCTTCTTTAAGTTGGGCGGAGACACCTTGAGGGCCCTACAGGCTCTGGGGCCCTAGGGCAATTGACCTCTTTGCCTCTATGGCAGCGCCGGCCCTGTTGGAGCCCCAGCAGAAGCATATTTGAATGTCCCACTGGGGCTACCCACTTATCCGCTAGGTGGACAAAACACAGCATTTATATAACGCTTTTCTCCTGGCATACTCAGAGCGCCAGAACTGCAGCACTAGGGTGCGCTATATAGGCAGTAGCAGTGTCAGGGAGTCTTGCCCAGTGTCTCCTCACTGAATAGGTGCAGGCTTGCTGAACAGTAAGAGCTGAGACTTGAACTTGAGACTTGAACCCTGGTCTTCTGTGTCAGGGGCAGGTGGACCAATGGGAATCATCCTGATTTTTATTGGACCAATGAGGAGACTATCAGTTACCTATGATGTATAACAGCATTTGCTTTAGAGCCTGCAATGGCAGACACATTGGCTTGCGCTCCTGCTTCAGCTGGGGAGAGGAGACATCAGCTGTTAGAACTGCTAAAGTGAGCATGGGAGAATGCATCAGTAAACATATAGGATCTCTGAACATAATCTGAACATTTGTATAGCACTTTTCTCCTACTGGACTCAAAGCGCCAGTGTTGCCAACTCATCCCTTTATTTACTGACACATATGAATTATACAGGTTTCGTGGCTAGGTAGATGCAGGTAAGGCACGGATTATGTGTAAGTAGCCCCAGAACCTGTATAACTTAGATGTGTCAGTAATTAAAGGGATGAGTTGGCAACACTGCAAAGCGCTCAAGAGCTGCAGCCACTGGGACGCACTCAAGAGGCCACCCTGCAGTGTTAGGGAGTCTTGCATTAAACTCCTTACTCCTGGTCTCCCATGCCGAAGGAGGTGCCCTTAACCAGTACACTATCCAGCCACTGTGAAATAACCTTGCCAGCTGCCTTCATGGCAGCATACTCATTGGATTAGCTCTGCCCCTGTGATCTTGAACTGAGTAAAATTATTTAAAATAAGCACACGATGTACATGCAAATAAATATTACATACTTAGCTTGCTGTCAGTTTCTCTCAGAAGCTCACAATTTTCTTCTAACAATGATTCCTTACAGTTTTGACAAGATTTTGTCAGAACTGAAATGTATCAGTTGATGTCAGTTATATATATCAGTTGTTGTCAGGTATAGTTGAAAGGACAACTGATGTGCAAGGTAATGTCCATTTTCCCTATGGCTCAAGTGGGTGATATTACAGTTTAACAGTGTGCTGACCAAGAAGCTGTTACAGGGTCATTGCCATTTTTAAAATGGAGGACAGAGAATTCCATCAATCACATTGGACAAACAAGACGCAGAAGAGGAGAAAGAGATTTATGAGCAGACTACATGGGAGGTAAGTAGGACGTGTAAGTATGTTTATTTTGACTTTTAAGTCTCAGTTCAGGTATGCTTTAACTATTAAAGCCTCTGGACCTTAGTCCTCCATCCTATTTTTGTTCTCGGTCAGGACAGATTCACTATTTAGGCTCAATTTCTGAATTTCCATACTTTATTCCCACTCCATCCAAGTTTATCCCTTTTCTGGACAAGGTCACAGGCCTCAATTCACTAAGCTTTATCAAACAGTTTATCAAACGTTTGAGAATTTACCTCATTAGTAAAATCTAATTTGGAACTCACTAAGGTGTTATGGATTTATTAAACATTTTATCGATAATACATTCGACAAATTAATAACACCTTAGTGAATTCAAAATTAGATTTTACCCATGAGGTAAATGATCAAACTTTTGATAAAGTGTTTGATAAAGCTTAGTGAATTGAAGCCTGTGTTTAGAGAAATAGGCTAAATAGTAAATAGGAGCTGGCACTGAATTGCAATAATTGTTCATATTTGCCCTGATACTGTAACGATTGTGGAATTCTCTCCGTGATCAGCGCACAAGATGTGCGCTGACACTGCGGAAATCCTCCACAAGCTTATAATTTGAGGGAACCCAGCAAAAGGTGCAATGCACCTGTAGAGGGAAATTCCTGTCGGCAGGTGGAGCTGTGGAGTGCAGAGGAACAGCTCCTCTGCCCTGCCACAGACGCAAGACAGGAATTGCACGAAGGGAAGGAACGCAGGGCAAGATAGCCCTGAAAGAGAGAGATCAAAGCGACAGAGGGTATGTGTGTTCACCAATCTAGTCGCCACCCTGCGACGATGAACACACAACCAGGAAGATAAAGTGAGAAGGCTATCGCCGGAGATGGCGGTTGCTAACAGCGACACAAGACCGAATAAGCACAGATGAGGAATGTATGTATGTCCACCAATCTAGCCGCCCATCTGCGACGGCGGACACACAACAAAGGAAACCGAGTGAGAACGCAATCGCCTGAGAAGCGAATGAGATTGAGCAAAGGGACAGATTGTATGCGTGTGCACCAAACTAGTCGCCAACCCGCGACGGTGCACACACAACAGCAGATATGAAGTAGGAACGCAATCGCGAGAGAGGCGATTGCCAGAGGTGACACAAGGCTACAGCAAGGCAGAGCACGAGAGTAGCAAAGGCACGGCAAATCATACAATGAGAAGATAAGAAAAATAACAAACGCTAACTAAACGCGAACACCGCACTCATTCGCAACAGTGCATGCATTTATGCGCGGTCTCCGCGTGTTAAGCACAACAGAGACAAGCACGCCTAACTAACCACCGACAGACAAACATGAAACAGAGGACGCGAGCGCTTGCTTAACGGTTACCTCACCGAGCCTTCAGCAATCGTTCATAGCAGACAAGACAGATACACGAAAACAGGAATAAGTGAGAGATACGATCCACTGCTCTTTCCGCCAGAGCGAGTGCGATCCAAGTATAGAAACAGAGCGAGCTGGATCCACTGCTCTTTCCGCCAGAGCAAGTGCGATCCAAGTACAGCAAGAGAGATGGAGATCAGACGGATCCACAGCACTAGCGCAAGGCGAGTGCGATCCAGGCAAAACAGATTAGATGAGATAGCTGGTAGCAACCGCTGCTCCAGCTATACTCCAAGAACAAAGATCAGAACGACTTCCTGTCGACCACCGCTGGGACAGAACAATCGCAACAGACAAACAAAACAGATATGCAATCCTAACTGCACTAGGGAATCTGCCTAGTGCAGTCCCAGAAATTACTCTAAGCTAATCTTTAAACAATGAGCAAGGCTGACACTCCAGGAGTGTTTCACAGGACTAACCCTTATGACCAGCCCAGGTCTGTGATATCACATGGTATTTATAGTACAAACCTCCAGAGGACGTGGCTAGGCAATTTGCATGACAAACGTATGCAAATTCCTCAGCAGCAGCAAGCTGCAAAACTGACAAAAGGTCTCTCTTCCAGAGACCTGCAGAATGCAGACCTGAACAGTGGTCAAAAAACTGCCTGCCTGCGCAGGCAGCTGAGCGGTTCATTACAGATACTATGAGAGTCAGTCTACATGCAGAAATTGTTTAGGAATCAGCCTGCTGTGTATGGGCAGCCAATAAATCTCTCTGCAGTCAGAAAGATCTGCCCATACATCGCTAGATGTATAAGCACCTTAAAGAGAACCCGAGGTGGATCTGCGGAGGGCAGATAGGACAAGATTTGTCACTATCTCTGAGGTAACCATTAAGGAAAGGAATTCCCTGTTTAAAACACCCATCAGGGGCATTCCTACAGAGTTTCCAGTGCTGCGATTGGGCATCTCTCTCTCCTTGGCCATGCCCCCTGCCGCTGCCCCACCTTCCTGCACGCTGCGAGACACACTATTTCTCATTGCAGCATCTCATTGCACCTGCAGGTTACGAAAATGAAAGTGGGCCATAGCGGCCCACGGGAGCGGCGGTTTTTGCGGCTGCCTGATCAGCTCAGCCTAACGGATCAGGTAGCCTACTTTTTTTTGTTTTTTTTTAGCCCACCTCGGGTTCTTTTTAAGTCTTCACCTAGGAGATGTGGCGTAGCTAAGGAGCTGTGGGCCCCGATGCAAGTTTTACAATGGGGCCCCCAAGCACTTTATACATAACAATTGATACAGTGCACCAGAACCTGCCAATGGCAACTACAGTGTCAGAGGTACAAGAAGGGGATGGGGAACAGCTTGTTAATGATTACCACTATTCAAAGTATCTATAGAAGTGATTATTATGAGCACAGGACCAATAGGGAGCTAATACTGTAATTGAGGAAGGGCCCTTCGGGGCCCCTCTGTCCCAAGGGCCCCGATGCGGTCGCTACCTCTGCAACCCCTATTGCTACGCCCCTGGAGATAATTGTTCAGTTTCTGTTGAGCTATTTCAGCGCCAATGGTCTCTGGTCCCTTAAAAAGAAACCGTAACCAAGAATTGAACTTCATCCCAATTAGTAGCTGATACCCCCATTCCCATGAGAAATCTTTTCCATTTCTCAAACGGATCATCAGGGGGCTCTGTATGACTGATATTGTGGTGAAACCCCTCTCACAGTGTGATGTCAGGGCCATGGTTCTGACATCACACTGAGGGAGCCTTGTTGCATTGTGGGAAATAACAGCTGTTCACAGCTGTTTTTAACTGCCAAAAAAGCAAGCAGCATCTCCTTCCACTGACATCACCTGCTAGCAGTAGATTGTCACCATGTGATAAATGTCAGTATGTAAATCGGTGAGAGGAAAGATTTTACAATGGGCAAACACTGACTAAATCATTTATACATAATTATTGTAAAAATTAAGCACTTTTGTTCACTACATTATTTTCACTGGAGTTTCTCTTTAGGGACCAGAGACTGCTGGTACAAAAAAACAAAACAGGGCCTAGCAATGTCACGCCGCATGGACCCACCGCTACCGCCAATCACGGCGCTCACCCGTCGTTGCTCACTTGCTCTGTTGTTGCTATGACAGCAGAGCTCTGAGACAGTCAGGTGGCTCCTGACTCCTGATCCTTTGATCAATGTGAGCCCATGAGATCGGCTCACATTTATCATGGGGTGAGGAGTCAATGCAATCGGCTCACTGAGCTCTGCTGTCATAGCGACGTCAGAGTGTGTAGGCTGCAGGGATGAGAGAGTAGTGAATGGCGGGCTAATTGAAAACTACATCCTGGCTGGGGTAACAGGTCCCAAACGGCGTAGATTTCAATAAGCGCTGTCCGTAACCAGTTAAAATAACTTTTCAGCGCTCTGCAATTGAAACAATACAAGTAGGTAAAAAAGTACTGTCAAATTATTTTGAGCATTTTTTTTTGCTGGCTGGTGGTTTAAAATAAGTCAAATTTTAATGACAAGGTGTGAGAATATCACCTAGGAGAAAACTCAGGAGAAAAAGTTAATTGCATACGGACCTATGTGTTAATCTGTGATACTTACCAAGCTGATTATTTTGCCGTCTTGGCTCAGAATGTTAACTTAAACAGAAAAGTCATTTTTCTCAAAAAGAATAGTCCACAAGTGATCCACTAGCTACACAACATACGTCTGTTGTCAGGCAATAATGAAAAACCCTTCTGATCACAAAGAAGGCCTCATCTTCATCCTTCAGTTGTCTGGATGGGCAGTGAATAGGAAGAAAACTACGCACATCCTACATTTTCCACTCGCCACAATTGTGCCCTGAACCATTGGGAACAGAGTGTGATCACCCCAAAAATAGTGCAGCAAGATGACTGCGATTCAGGGTAAATGGTAACTGAGTAATAGAAAATAAGCACTGCGATTTACATGTAAACTGTGGTGTTGTTGCGATCAGCAATATGGCTGCAATCCACTTTTTGGAGCAAGTGGAAAAGCCATCTTACGTCTACTGCACACCAAAATTGCTATTGCTAGCACATACCGGTTTGCCATTTTCAGAGCAATTTTTGAATAATTGAGCGTTTTTGCACATTTATTCAAGCTGAATCTCTCCGAAAAATGCTACATGCAGTATGTTTGCAATTTAAAGAAAACATCACAAGGCTGCTGTGGGAACATCCTCATAGGGTTACAGTAAGCAAGTGCTTTTCAAAGCACTGGCGATTTGAAAAGCACTCTTGGTGCTTTCCAGCACTCACTTCCTAGCAGCTTTTGGATCTGGCAGCCCACCTCAGTACTATCAATAGGGCTGTGTTCTTTTCCCAAAGAGAAGACTTTTTTAATCATCCATTTGGCAAATCCTCTTCATGCAGATCTCTTTTTGCATCTCAAATTGTAAAACTGTTGGTGTCAATGTATTCAGTGATTCTGGTAGTGAAGTGGGATCATAGACACCTCAGTCTGTGTATCTGTGAAAATGAAATAAATAAGAACTTCTGCATTGAATGTGTTTATACAGGAAATTGTAGCGTTAAAAGGATACCTTTCAAGGGGATTGCCTAGTAAAAAGGCTTAGGGCCCGTTCAGACTGCAAAATGCGGACGGCCACGCATGCGGACCGCAACGCGTACGAACGCACACCATCCGCATTCGTATGCGTTGCGTGGCTGATCCCATCACTGAAAAGTGAATGGGACAGCAGCGCGTTTTTGTAAAATCTGCGTGCAGCATGCGTTCCCGGACCGCACAGGTCCGGAACGCATGCAGTGTGAACATCAGACATTGCACTCTATGCAATGTCTGATGTCCTGCGTGTCGGCCACCTGCATGCGTTTCCAAAACGCGGCTGGAAACGCGTGCAGTGTGAACGGGCCCTTAAGCTTGCTTGTTGTAATCTATCTACTTACTCTCTCTGATAAAATGTATTAATCAAATCAACATTTTTCTGCTTCCTCCATTGACTTACACAGTGAAGCACTCTACAGTATTTATATATTTTTATATGTAAAATGCAGATTTAAAAGTTTGTAAAATCTTTTAAACTTTCGATATTTCGGTATAAAGGACCTAAAACTTGGACTGCTTTTCTACATAGTATCTAAGACTAGCTAATTAGAAGAAGGAGCTGCTGTACATGAAAGAGATGGGTTTCTGTATATGGACATTACATGTGAAAGAATTGAGAGGGGGGCTTCTGCACATGGAAAATGGGCCTTGGGGTATGAAATGTATACATTTGGCCTTGCTAATCACCTGACCTATAAATACTGTGCTTCCCACTACCACCACTATCCCAACACCACCTGCTGTGTACTTTCACCCACTCTACTGAGTTGCCTTACCACCCCTACTGTCTCCACCCGTGTCAGTCTTCTGCACCTGTTCTAGCTCTCCTTCTGTTTGTCTCCCCCAAACATCATTTGCTAACCATCCACTGTATGTCTCTCTCCCGCCTCTCCTGCCAACTTCCCCCTTAATCAACTCCTCTTCACTTGACCAACCATCACAACTGTCATGTCTACTGTGTACCCCTCCATCTTTTCTACCATCCTCAGTATATGGTACAGTAGAATCTCGTTATAGTAAACTGACATAGTAAACCTCTGGATATAGTAAACTCAGTCCTCAGGTCCCAGCAACTGCATTTGTATAAGTGTAGAAGGTATGGCCAATTCTGATATAGTAGACTCCTGATAAAGTAAACTATATTTCCTGGTCCCTTGGAGTTTACTATAAAAAGGGATTATACTGTATCTTCATCATTGCTGATCTGTTCAAAAGATCCCTTCATCCAAAGTTCCATTTCAGTCTTGTGATAACTGCCTGGACCTCCCCATGGCTCCTTGTAACAGTGTCACTCAGTGGTCCATGCAGAGATTGCAGGGCTCACACCCTCTTAGTTCCAGTTTTATATCTAGGCTTTGCATATGTTCCTCGCATCATTTTAGCTTAGCTTTGTATTAGGCTGAGTAGTGCAGACCAAAATCAGCTGTGGATTCTGTGCTATCATCTATCCATTGTTCATTTATGTAAGCACATCCCACCTATCTTTAAATATGCAAAGGGTTCCTGTCTATACAGATAATGAAAATATTGTTTCTTCACTTTCAAAAGTCATGAAAATGTTATACATATTGTTAACAGTACAGCATTTACCTGATTATACAGCAGCCTATGCTATGTAATCTGCAATACTATACAATGCTAAACAAATTAGCAAAGCAAAAATATACTAAATGTAAAAAACACACAGTAAACCATTGTATGATCCACGGAGGTCATTATAAATGATGGCTATTGTTGCCTGCATGGGAGTAAACCCACAACTTGGAAACTTTTATTCTTCTCTTTTGAAAGAATGAATCCCCTTTGTCACTCACTGTTCAGTGGTATTCTCATACATACTTGCAAAGCATAAACATGTTTGCTAAATAGAGGTCATATCACTGCCACGTAATCTGGAATATGCATCGGTTATGATTCTGTTAATTCAATGTACACAAAAAGCATCTGACTCTCAGCTGGGCCGAGCAGTATGAACTGTCCACAAGCAACCATCCAGAAACGCAATGTTCTTTGCAAAATGTAGAATATGCAATACTGCCAACAACTGACTAAAACTGGTGTTTGGATGCACCAACGTGCATCTCCAGTTATATAGGACAGTACTGATTTATGGCCAGGTTTAAATCCAATAACCTATTAGAAACTGTTTTTATTACATCCTGAAGATCTGATGTACAAATTACAGTTAGGGCTGGTTCACACTTGCTTTAAAAACGTATCCGCGGCATACATTTTTAAAGCTCCGCTTAAAAACGCAGGAACCGGATCACTTGTTAAAAATTGGATCCGGTATATTTTCCAGACCGGACAGGACCGGAGAATGTGTCCAATGAAAGCATTTGAGAACGGGCACTGTCGCTGCATGTCATACGCATCCTATCGCCACCGCTCGGTCCCTGGGCTGCAAAAGGCCAATGGGAATCTTCAGCAGCATGGAGAATCATCATTGGTTCATGTTGGATCAATGAAAATTCTCCCGTTGCTAGGGAGAATTGGCCTGCTGCAGCCTATGGAGAGCCACATGCATCTGCCGGCCTCTAGGCTGTTGAAGGGACCGAGCAGTGATGCCTACAGCCAACATGATCAACACTGCTGATGCGAAACAGATGGGGGCGAATTGTTGCATGCGGATGCAGCATGGACGGTACGCATTCGGATGGTTTCCGTGCTGCATCTGCACAAGTGTGAACCAACCCTTTCTCTAGGATTATCTTTCTCCATCTGCCTGGACTGGATTGGAGCACTTGAGCCAGCTCAATGTATTTCTAAAGCCATCTCAGGACAGAAGGTGGTACGAGCTTAGCATATGGTACCGTTGTTTTGGCACCACAGATATGTGGGATAGGTTAACACCAGTGTGGGATTTTACGCATCTATATAGATGCCTCTAAAGAAGCCGCCTCTAACTGATTGTAAAAGAAATGCATTTGTGCCATTAATGTTGTGGTTAAGGTTTTTATGTGACTCAAGAACAATTTGTATGAATTAAATATACTTTTGTAACGATTGTGGAACTTTCTCCGTGATCAGCGCACAACGCGTGCGCTGATACAGCGGAAACCCTCCACAAGCGTATATTTGCAGGCACCCAGCAAAAGGTGCTACGCACCAGTAGAGGGAAAATTCCTGTCGGCAGATGGCGCTGGGGAGTGCAGAGGGACCAATCCTCTGTACCTCCACAAATGCCAGACAGGAATTTGTACGAAGCGCAGAACGCAATCGCAAGAGAGGCGATTGCGAATGAGAACGAGCAAAGGGACAGGTTGTATGTGTGTGCGCCAACCTAGTCGCCACCCCGCGACAGTGCACACACAACAGCAGATATGAAACAGGAACGCGATCGCGAGAGGTGCGATCGCCAGACGTGACACAAGGCAGATCAGAATAGAATACAAGGGTAGCAAAGGCACAGCAAATACAATGAGAAGATGTGGAAAATAACAAACGCTAGCTAACCGCGAACACCGCACTCATTCGCAACAGTGCACGCGGTTATGTGCGGTCTCCACGTGATAAGCACAATAGAGACAAGCACGCCTAACTAACCATCGACAGACAAACATGAAACAGAGGACGCGAACGCTTGCTTAACGGTTACCTCCCCGAGCCTCCAACAAGCGGTCGTAGCAGACAAGACAGACACACGAAAACAGGGACAAGCGAGAGATAGGATCCACAGCACTAGCGAAAAGTGGCTAGCGCGATCCCAGGAGACAGAACAGAAGGATCCACAGCGCTAGCGAAAGTGGCTAGCGCGATCCCAGGAGACAGAACAGAAGGATCCACAGCGCTAGCGAAAAGTGGCTAGCGCGATCCCAGGAGACAGAACAGAAGGATCCACAGCGCTAGTGAAAAGTGGCTAGCGCGATCCAAAGAGGCAGAACAGCAGAGATAGCTGGTAGCAACCGCTACACCAACTATGTTCCAAGAACAGAGATCAGAACGACTTCCTATCGACCACCGCTGGGACAGGACAATCGCAACAGACAAACAAAACAGATAAACAATCCTAACTGCACTAGGGAAATCTGCCTAGCACAGTTTCCAGGAATTACTCTATGCTGATCTTCAGAGAGTAAGGCTGACACCCCACCAGGAGTGTTACATAGGACGAAATCCTTATGACCAGCGAAGCATTGTGGGAAAGACATAGTACTTATAGTACACGCCTCCAATGAATGTGGCCAGGCAATTTGCATGACAACGTATGCAAATTCCTCTGCAAGCACAAGCTGCAAAACTGAAAGAAGCTCTTCTTTCCAGAGTCCTGCAGCATGCAAACCTACACAATGGTCAAAAGGCTGCCTGCCTGCACAGGCAGCTGAGCAAATCATCACAGTACCCCCCCCCCCCCCTCCAGGGTCGAATTCCAGATGACCCTCAAAACTGCTATTAGCAACAGACTCAAACTGAAGACTCATGAAGGTCAGGACAGCCCGACAAGGTCCAATTCCAGAGTCAGTCAACCCGAAACCGACCTCATCGGAAACAGAAGCCACCGAAACATGCCCATCAGCACTACAAGTCTCAGCGCAACACCCATCAGGACTGTGGATACCAGAGAAAAAGCCATCGACACCCTCCAGACAATACCCACCACCTTCCAAGGAGCGTCCGAAAATACCAAACCTGCCACAATACCTGTTCGAAGTGTCCCTTACAACACAAAAGCCACCGTTGAGCTTATCCAGGGGACCAAGCTAAATTTCTCCCGGAATCTCCCAGAACCTTTTGAAGCTCCACAGAGATCCCAAGAGGGCAGAACAATCACCAGGCTCACATGGAGAATTACCAAGAACCCCCATGGAACCAATGACAATTCCGGATTCAGAATTATGAGGACACCCATCAAGATCAAGACTTTCAGGGACCACTTCTGGGCATGCAAACAGGCAGGCTAAATCAGAACATGTCTCCACCGAGGAAGCATCTGAGTATGCTGGTAACCGAGTCACACTTGGGCTTTCTGGGTCACAGAGCACATTGGGGTACACCAGCACAGGAGAAACCCCAGGACATGTTGGGGAACTGCAGTGCCAACCTCAGAGTCCGACACGAGGAAACCAAAACCAGGACCGGGCAGAGAATCATCACGAGCAATGGTCTCAAGCACTGGACTTTCAAAAGAAGACTCGGATTCAAATTCGGAAATTTCTGTGACTGCAATATCATCATTGACTACACATGACTGAAGCTCCACCAGAGCTGAAAAGGTAGCCAGCAAGGCAGCAATGCCTACGGAAGAGGGCAACACCTCAGAAGGACTTGGGGGGCAGGAGACATCTCCTACAAGTTCTGCACCCTTTGGGAGGAACTCGGAGACCTCCAGAACATCAAACAAGACCTCAAGAACATCATTTTTCAAGTTTTCTAAGAAGGATTCTGAACTATCCATGTTACAGGGCAAAACTGGAACTTTATTTTGTGGACAGGGCAGATGTCCCAGGAATGGTTCCACCATAACCTGAGACTGGATCTCATCATCATGAGGGGAATGTACAGGTACATTTACTGGAACACACACGGACTCCCTAACTTCTTTCTCACTGTACCCAGAATTCTGTGTGGCAGTCAAACTAGCTTGTAACTCCAAAACTGCAGAAAAACAGGTAAAAATAGCAGCAATACCTAGATGAGCCTCTAGGGGCAGGCCAGGAGATATAGTACAAGGCAATATTGACTCATCCAGAGTACAGGGTGGAAAGTCAGAACCTCCCTCAGAGCAAGAAAGGGGCTCACAAACGTCAGTGTGAAAGGAAAACATGTTTTTATTCATGGTACAGGGCAGGTTCAGAGAAAGCGTCTCTGAATAAGGCAAAGAGGGTTCAGCATCAGATTCGCAAAACCGAAGCGCTGTCTCACTCTTAGATTCGGCTAACAATGTCGAATCCGAGGAATCAGAACGCAAAACCTGCGAATCAAAATTCACTTTAGGTTGTGAAACTGACGCTTCTATAGCGCAAACCTCCGCAATCAGCGGAGCAGACTGCAAGGCATCTAGGACCGAAACGCTGGAGCAACTGTCCCCAGGCAACGGGCCCTCACAGGTGAGAACAGGGTGAGACAGAGACTCATTTGCAGAAGAAATAGCGACATCAACAGGATAAACTTTATTAGGCATAATAATTTTACTTTTGACGCTGCATAGTCGAGAAATTTTCCCCATAGCAGGATCACAGACGGAAGATCTGAAAGATCTGTTTCTAAATGACAAAGGATCCCACACATCCTTGAGGAAACCGGCAGACTCATGCCGATCACAATCTGCAGGAACATCCGAGAAACAGGCATCAGATCGCACAGATTCAAACTGCACACTGTCAGGAGCGAATCCTTCAGGATTCGCACAGGAATCAACCACAGCGGCACACTCATTCATTTCAGATTGCACAAAGTCAAGACTCACATGCTTTACCCCACAAAGGCAGGAACAATCATCCGACAACGATGTCTCTTTATTGGAATCAATTGGTTGGTGTGTGTGCAACTCATCCAAAATCGTCTGCCATACATAGATCACCAGATCCACATCATCCTTGTCACATTCATCGGAATCAATCAGAAGGTACATTGAATCGAGACAAGCATTCAAGACATTTTCGCTTATTGCGATGTAAAAATCGCAAAAGGCTTTCCAATCAAAATCGAATTCTTCCAGCAAGGCCCCAATATCCCAGGAAGCAATTGGGGGTTCAAACAGGCCAGTATCCAAATAATCTCCATAGGGGTGGAGTTCAGGAACAAGAACAGATTTTTTAACTGCTTTAATATAGTGTGCGATCCTACCTATAGCAGGATCTACATGAGCTTTGGATTGGGGCAAAAAAGCCGGAGATGGAACAACATCATTACAAACATCAATAGGGAGTGTTTTATTCCGATGCTTGCGTTTTTTAGTTTTTCTCTTTTTAGCCACTTTGCATGTCTGCTGTTTAAAACCTGAAATGGCAACAGACACATTGAACTGATTGTCATACTGAAAAGTTTTGCATGGAAGGGAAAGATCAGCTGACTTAGCAGCTACACACTCAATCAGAGCAGGTGGTAAGCCAGGCAGTTTAAACCAGTGAGGGCTGGTGCACACCAAAACCCGCTAGCAGATCCGCAAAACGCTAGCAGATTTTTAAACGCTTTTTTTTATTTTTATGAGGCGTTTTGCTAGCGTTTTGCGGATTGCTGCTGCGGTTTTCAGTATAGTAGATTTCATATATTGTTACAGTAAAGCTGTTACTGAACAGCTTCGGTAACAAAAACGCCTGCAAAACCGCTCTGAAGTGCCGTTTTTCAGAGCGGTTTGCGTTTTTCCTATACTTAACATTGAGGCAGAAACGCATCCGCAATCCAAAAAATGCCTCACCCAGGCATTTTTCGTTTCTGCAAAACGCCTGCCGCTCTGGTGTGCACCACCCCATTGAGATACATTGACCAAGCAGATCCGCAGCCGCAAGCGGATCTGAAAACGCCCAAAAAGCCGCTCGGTGTGCACCAGCCCTGAGAGAATATCACTGCAAGCAACTGATACAGATTACCATTCCAAGAATTGATTTTTAACAGATTATATGCCCAGGTGAACAAATCGTCTTTTAAGAGCACATAGGCAAACAGAAGAGCCGACGTGGACGGATCAGAAATCTGAAAGGTGGGATTCAGGCAAAACCTCACACATTCAGAAAGAAATTCCGCCTTGGTCTCTGAATTAAGCCTTTTAAAGCTCTTAAAGACACAGGACCCAAACTCGACAAAATCGTACAAATCGGAATTTCCGTCTACACTGGGGTTTTGGGTTGGGCTGGTCATACTGTAACGATTGTGGAACTTTCTCCGTGATCAGCACACAACGCGTGCGCTGATACGGCGGAAACCCTCCACAAGCGTATATTTGCAGGCACCCAGCAAAAGGTGCTATGCACCCGTAGAGGGAAAATTCCTGTCGGCAGATGGCGCTGGGGAGTGCAGAGGAACCGATCCTCTGTACCTCCACAAATGCCAGACAGGAATTTGTACGAAGCGCAAAACGCAATCGCAAGAGAGGCGATTGCGAATGAGAACGAGCAAAGGGACAGGTTGTATGTGTGTGCGCCAACCTAGTCGCCACCCCGCGACAGTGCACACACAACAGCAGATATGAAACAGGAACGCAATCGCGAGAGGTGCGATCGCCAGACGTGACACAAGGCAGATCAGAATAGAATACGAGGGTAGCAAAGGCACAGCAAATAATACAATGAGAAGATGCGGGAAAAAACAAACGCTAGCTAACCGCGAACACCGCACTCATTCGCAACAGTGCACGCGGTTATGCGCGGTCTCCACGTGATAAGCACAATAGAGACAAGCACGCCTAACTAACCACCGACAGACAAACATGAAACAGAGGACGCGAACGCTTGCTTAACGGTTACCTCATCGAGCCTCCAACAAGCGGTCGTAGCAGACAAGACAGACACACGAAAACAGGGACAAGCGAGAGATAGGATCCACAGCACTAGCGAAAAGTGGCTAGCGCGATCCCAGGAGACAGAACAGAAGGATCCACAGCGCTAGCGAAAAGTGGCTAGCGCGATCCCAGGAGACAGAACAGAAGGATCCACAGCGCTAGCGAAAAGTGGCTAGCGCGATCCCAGGAGACAGAACAGAAGGATCCACAGCGCTAGCGAAAAGTGGCTAGCGCGATCCAGAGAGGCAGAACAGAAGAGATAGCTGGTAGCAACCGCTGCACCAGCTATGCTCCAAGAACAGAGATCAGAACGACTTCCTATCGACCACCGCTGGGACAGGACAATCGCAACAGACAAACAAAACAGATAAACAATCCTAACTGCACTAGGGAAATCTGCCTAGCACAGTTTCCAGGAATTACTCTAAGCTGATCTTCAAACAGAGAGTAAGGCTGACACCCCACCAGGAGTGTTACATAGGACGAAATCCTTATGACCAGCGAAGCATTGTGGGAAAGACATAGTACTTATAGTACACGCCTCCAATGAATGTGGCCAGGCAATTTGCATGACAACGTATGCAAATTCCTCTGCAAGCACAAGCTGCAAAACTGAAAGAAGCTCTTCTTTCCAGAGTCCTGCAGCATGCAAACCTACACAATGGTCAAAAGGCTGCCTGCCTGCACAGGCAGCTGAGCAAATCATCACAACTTTTATTCAAAATAAAAGTAACTAAAGTAAATAGAAGTACCCAAAGAAGCTTGTGTTGTCCGAATGTTCTTTCCAGTCAAAGTGTGGTTGGTTTTAATGTTTCAAAGTAGAATATCAGACACAGCTATTGATCTATACTCTGTTGGCATCACCTGGTGACCTAACTAACAGACATAGGAATCACACTTTGACAGGCCAGGAAATATATGAAGAAAAAAAAAACTATCCACACACTAGATATCAAAGCATTTTTGAAAGTTTTGTCCATATCTGCTAACAAAATAAGGTGACTTCTTTAATGGATAACTTAGCTCTCAAGTTCCTCACAATGCGATCAAGTTCCTCAATGGGACATGGCACATTCCGGTGATGCGATGCAAGTGCTCCAGCTGATGCAGAGTCTGCAGTGCATTGCTGCCTGTGGGCTGCGGCATTGCAAGCAATTAAAGTCAATAGCAACGCACAACATTTTACATTTTGGCGTATCTATGGTGCGCAGATGCAGATATTTAGATGACATACTTCCTGTCCAGTATAATACACATGACTGAACAGTGCGACTGGGAGTAAAGATTCTTGCTTTTGTGGATGACCAGAGATAAGCAATCTTCTACTCTGCAGTGAAAATATTTATTTAACCACTGGTTGACCTAAGCTCGTTTAAAACCGGGCTCTAGGTCTCTCTCTCACTGCTGCAGGTCAGTGTGCATGCGTGCGCTCCCGTCCGCCACGCGCACTACGGCTACAAATGCACAGCAGCCAAAAAACAAGGACAGGAGGATGACGCAGGGACAGCTAGGTTTTATTATATAGGACGGTATGACTTTTCATGGCAGGTGCCTAGTTTGTGTACAAGGAGAATATTGTGTCCGATTGGACAGTCCCATGGGAAGGAAGGTAGCTGCCAAGAGACGTTATATGTTCAGGCAGACTCCCAGACTCTACGATGTTTACTCCCATTACCCTTAGTAAGAGCATATTTTTAATTAATCTAGGGCAGCCTGTAACTAGTTTAACCTATTAATGGCCACTTGACATCCTGTTTGACCCTGTTAATGGCAACAGGACGTTTTAATAAGTCGCTCGCTCTCGCTGTGGCTCCGCATGTGTGCGCGCCGCTCCCACCGCCGTTTAACATCGGGTATCCGTGTTCAGTGCCACACAATGCCTGGAATGAATGGACGTGACCGCGATCAGCGGCCGCGTCCATTCATAAAACAGGAAGTCATCACAGTTTAGCAAAATGTAAAAAAAACAAAAGTGAACACTTCCTATGAAACGGGAATGTGTTCACTAGTGCCATCTTGTGGCCAAAAAGTAAAATTACACATACAGGCACATACATACACTTATACACAATATTAATAAAATTAATAACTTACACTTCCAAAGCCCCCTCCCCCCCGGAAAAAAAACACTTAAATAAAATAAGTTTAAAAAAATAAAAAAAAACATAAATAGTTGTTTTAGGGACTCAGCTTTTATATTTTATGAGGGAATATTACTATAACTTTACTACATAGGGGCTTGTAATTACGGACTGGACAGAAAACAGAAAAAGAACACCTATATTTCAAAATAATATATTGTCTCCATACATTGTGATAGGGACATAATTTAAACGGTTTACTAATCGGGACAACTGGGCAAACAAAATGAGTCAGAATTAACCACAGAAGAACATTTAATTTTAAAACTATAATGGCCGAAAACTGAGACATAATGATTTTTTCCATTATTTTCTTATTTTTCCTGTTAAAACACATTTAGAATGAAAAAAAATTCTTAGCAAAATGTACTACCCACAGAAAGCCTAATTGGTGGCAAAAAAAAAACGAGGTATAAATAATTTTTTTGTAAAAAGTAGTAATAAAGTTATTAGGGAATAAAAGGAAGGAGCACTGACAGGTGAAATTATCTCTGGTCCACTTTGGGGTGAACTGGTTAAAGATGTTGCAACGGTATTTGTCATTAATTCTCCCCTCCCGATATGCAGAGAAGTAGCTATGGGTGGGCAAGAGGGGACACATGTCCCCGGGCACAGCACTGTAAGGGGGCTTAGCACGGCCACTGCACCCAGGAGGGCCGGCCCTAGACTTTTTGCCGCCTGAGGCAAATTTTAAAAAAATTGCCACCGCCGCCCCTTCCCCCCCCCCCCCCCCCCGAGAGGGGGGGGGCACGCTCTGGGGGGCCGCCGAACTGGAGGGGTAGCTGGCAGGACGGGGGTATTGGGCCAGCGGCGGGGAGGGGGGGGGGGGTCGGACCCCCCCCTCCCTCGCCTGGGTCCCCCCGTCCTCCGCTCCCTTCCAGCCTAAATAGACGCAGCCGAAGTGTAAGAGGCACGGGCGGGGAAGACACTCACCTCTTCCTAGCGTGCGCTCCACTGACGTCACTTCCTGCAGCGTCCTGCAGGAAGTGATGTCAATGGAGCGCACGCTGGAGCGAGGAGGAGGTGAGTGTCCTCCCCGCCCGTGCCTCTTACACTTCGGCTGCGTCTATTTAGGCTGGAAGGGAGCGGAGGACGGGGACTCAGGCGAGGGAGGGGGGGGTCCGACGCCCCTCCCCGCCGCTGGCCCAATACCCCCGTCCTGCCAGCTACCCCTCCAGCTCGGCGGGCCGGCTCCCCGCACCCACGGACGGGCGGGTGCCGCACTGCCGCCCCTGGAAATTTGCCGCCTGAGGCAAAAGTTTCACCCCGCCTCATGAGCGGGCCGGCCCTGACTGCACCTCCACATGCATGAGAGGCGGCTCGCTGGCTGCCCGCTTATCTGCCACCCTATGCAGAGAAGCGCAGAAGCGTTAACAGCAGCAGAAAAAGCAGGGCATGTCTGCATATCTAAAGAGGGGCACATCTGACTATGTATATGGGGCACACCTCACTATCTAAATGGGGTATGGGGGGCACATCTGGCTATATATATATATATATATATATATATATATAATATGCACATCTGTCTATCTAAATGGGGGCACACCTGGCTATTTGAAGAGTGGCACATCTAGGTATCTGAACAGGGGAAGGGGGCACATTTGGGTATCTAAACAGAATTTGTACATTTGACTTCACCCATGACCACGTCCACATTCTGATGTGTGGTCATGCACATTTTGTCCAGGTGTGGGCGCAAAACGGTCTTTGTCCCTGGGCGCTGAAAACCCTAGCTACGCCTCTGCCAATATGCTGCATTTGCCTTCTTCATTTGATATTATAGGAGAGATGGAAAGCTTTGGGTCACCAAATACACCAAAACTGCTTATAAAGGTAAAAAAAAAAAAAAGAAAACACAAAAGAAACTTCTTTGTACAAGATACTAAGCCTTTTTAATAAAGGCCTTCTAGTTGTACAAAAGTGAAAAAACTGAGAAATGTCAACCAGTGGAAAAGTCATTTCCCAGCATGTTAACATCACTAGCAAGCAATGCCCAGTAGCACAGTAATGAAAGGAACAGGAGCAGCTTGTGGCTTGGCGCTTTCTTCTGAATGAAATACTATGACTCATGCAAACACTATTGTATGGAATTCCAGAAAATATGACACACTCACATTATAGACACTAAGACAATGTCAAGCTAGGAAAATGTTAACATGCACATCATTACACAAAGTAAGTAGAATAATTGGGCCTGATGCCCTAATCAGTGGTAACATTGCTCTGTGCAGGCAGCACACAGAAATGTTACCATTACTACTGCCAGGCTTGGATTTACCTCAGAGGAGCCTATAGGCACAGATGTTCTGGCACCTTAGACTCCGCCCTCTAGGAATAAACAAACCCCTGCTGAACCGCACCGCAAGTGTGCTGGCTGGCCCAGCTGTCACTTCTCCCTTACTTCCCTTGCCTATAATAGGTAGCTACAGGTACCCCTTAGTATTAAGTAGCCAGACATAGCCTCAACATTAAGTAGCTAGGGTTACCCCCAAGAATAAAGTCGCTAAAGGATTAAGTAGCTAGAGGTGCCCCTGACTGAAGGGAGATCTCATCAGTTGAATGCCGAGAGCAGGCTGAGTAATCTCGTATTTACTATCTCATCAGGACTCTTCATAGGGAAGGAGGGAGGGAGACACTCGGGGAGGGGAGTGAGCCGCTTTACCATCATCAGGCGCCTATAGGCACTTGCCTACAGTGCCGTATGTTAAATCCGGCCCTGACTACTGCTGACAATGTAGTGCGAGTTGCCCGATTCGCGTGAGCCGCGTTACCTGAGTAATTTCGCACTATGCTGCCAGCAGTAGTAATGGTAAAATTCCTCAGAACAACCAATTATCGCTACCTTTAGGTTTGTTGGCATTCTTTGCTTAAAAATCACTCCAGTTATATCAAACGCCTATTTCAATATGTTTGTAGTTGTGGAGAACTCCATATTATATGCCAGAAATCAGCATTACGTGGGTGACACTTAGGGAATTGGGATTGGGAAAAATAAGCCTTCTCAGGTAATGTGATTGGAGTCAGATAGGTCTCATGAGCAATATTCAGGTATAGTAGTACCAGAAGTGCTGTCCTATTAGTAACACACTCTGTTTAATAATCATCATGTATGCATAAGGTGCATACACACATCCAGTCTGGATTGGCCAATATTAACACTTCCATGTGGTATGAGAACTTGCCTGCACAATCAGTTCATAGTATTCAAAAACCTGACTGCATACTACATGGAAGTGGTAAAATTAGCCAATCAACACTGGATGTGTGAATGAGGCTTTAGGCCCCGATCATAGTGATGCTTTGCAGTGTGGTGTAACGGGTTCCTGCACTGTAATGCTACGCCTATGCGACATTCTCAGTGTGGCAGGTGTGTTGCAGTATCATCTGTTGTGATATGATAACACACTGCATTCAGGCATATTTTTCCTTGACTATATACTTGTAAGGATCCCTCCTGTGGCGTGTTCTGTCAGTTGCGGTGGAAACGGACAGTTCTGGCTTGTCTGCCTGCATTCGGTTGTGCATTTGCAATGAGTCACATTGTCATTTGCAATCACTCTGCAGTTCTGGGATGCTGTCATCATTCCACCAATGGCATACTACAGCTGAGATGCGGCCAGATGGCCCTGGATTTCCTGCATGCATGTTGTTACATAATACTGCATGTATTTCCTATGGGAGTTCTTTGCATTCACAACCAGCTAGCAAATGGTAATCAAGCCAGCTCAGGATTGAATGATAACCATTCAGCTGTGTGGAGATTTGCATGCTTGCATCCATTGGTCGATGCCCGCATAAAAGTCTGTCTCCCCTTTTAGACATCGCCTATCATAGCGATCGCTATGCTGGTCTGCTGGGCACCGTGCTACTCTGTATAGTTCTGTAATTGTAGTTCAATGCGACCTTATTACTTGTGCTTTAGCTAGTTCTTGATAAATATATATGCAGACTTGCTAATATATATTTATCTGTTAGTTGAGCCGTTTATTATTTTTCTTATTATTGTGTATTGCCTAGTTTCCATGTCTGATGGATGTTCATTGCATCCGCGGTGGGTCAGTGAAGTCCAATATCCTGATAGCTTGGATTCTGCCATCACCACGTTGGTGACTAGTAGTATTCCTGCTACTCTAGTTCTGGGAACATAACTATAGGCTGCGGTTGCTATTAGTTATGTTCTTTCCTGTAGTTTTGTCTGTGTAGGATGCTTGCTGGTGACTGTTGTTAGCCTGCTTGCTCTGCTTCTGTGGACGTGACTGTGAGCTGTGGTTGCTACTAGTTACGCTCCAATCTACTCCTGTCTTGTACCTGTCTGAATATCTGCTATCGCTAAGGCAGTGCTGCCATTGTGTCTTACTTGTCTAGTTACACTACAATCTATAGTCCTGTCTTGTACCTGTCTGAGTGCTTGCTATCGCTAAGGCAGCGCAACATCGCACTGCGCTGCCACTGTGTCTTATTTGTAGCGATATCGGAAACCCAGAGCTGCAGTTGCTCTGGGCAGCCTGTGTAGCCTCTACCATTAATCAGCTAACAGTCTTGTTGCTCTGGGTGGTCAAAGTTTAACCCCCAAGCATTACACTTGTGATTTGTAAACAGACAGTATTGCTTATGCACACAAGCATTACAATACTTCACTGTATGCAATGCAGCTGTAATATGCTGTGACTTTTTTGCTCTGTTATACAGGGAGCGCAACACAATAAGGGCTTGTTCACACCTAGAGTGTTTTGGGGTTTTTTAAGCGCCAGCGATTTTTAAAAACACCTTTAAGTGTAACTGTCGGGCATAAAATCAAAAATCAATTTTTTATTTCTATCTGGTAAATAAGTAATACGGATGCTAACCAGGCAATCCAAAAGTTAAAATCTCTATTACTTTTCTTGTTTATAAATGATCATTCCCCAGTTTACCTGACTCTTATTTGGCACTTTTCCGCACAAAGGAAGTTGCAGGGCATGCTGGGTTGTCCTTTTTTGCTTCTGTACTGTAATGAATGCGGAATCGTCTCCGTGGTCAGCGCACCAGACGTGCGCTGACGCAGCGGATTTCCTCCACAAGCGTATAATTGAGGACACCCAGGCTAGGTGCTATGCACCTGCAGAGGGAAATTCCTGTCGGCAGGTGGAGCTGTGGAGTGCAGAGGAACAGCTCCTCTGCCCTACCACACACGCCAGACAGGAATTGTACGAAGGAAAGAAACGCAATCGCAAGAGAAGCGATTGAGAGTGAGCACAGAGACAGATTGTGTGTGGGTGCATAAAATTAGTCGCCAACCCGCGACTGTGCACACACCACAGCAGATAAGAAGCAGGAACGCGATCGCGAGAGGTGCGATCGCCAGACGTGACACAAGGTTACAGCAAGGCGGAGCACGAGAGTAGCAAAGGCACAGCAAATAATACAATAAGGAGATACGGAAAATAACAAACGCTAGCTAACCGCGAACACCGCACTCATTCGCAACAGTGCACGCGGTTATGCGCGGTCTCCACGTGATAAGCACAATAGAGACAAGCATACCTAACTAACCATTAACAGACAAACATGAAACAGAGGACGCGAGCGCTTGCTTAACGGTTACCTCACCGAGCCTCCAGCAAGCGCAGCAGACAAGACAGACACACGAAAACAGGGACAAGCGACAGAAGGATCCCCAGCGCTAGCGAAAAGTGGCTAGCGCGATCCCAGAAGACAGAACAGAAGGATCCCCAGCGCTAGCGAAAAGTAGCTAGCGCGATCCCAGGAGACAGAGTAACAGAACAGAAGGATCCCCAGCGCTAGCGAAAAGTGGCTAGCGCGATCCCAGAAGGCAGAACAGAAGGATCCCCAGCGCTAGCGAAAAGTAGTTAGTGCGATCCCAGAAGACAGAACAGAAGGATCCCCAGCGCTAGCGAAAAGTGGCTAGCGCGATCCCAGAAGACAGAACAGAAGGATCCACAGCACTAGTGCAAAGAGACTAGTGCGATCCATAGAAGATAATAACAGAACAGAAGGGCCTACCAGTAGCAACCGCTGCTCTGGTTAGCACCCCACAGACAGACAGAACAGGCAATACAAACAATACAACCTGACTGGGCTAGAAGGGGAGCCTAAAGCAACCCCCAGGAATTAACTAAACTAGATAGCAATGGCTGACACTCCAGCAGTGTCCACCAGGAACAGACCATGGAAGGGAAATGTCCAGCAAAGCATTCTAGGAGCAGAATGCTTTTATAGTGCCAGTCATCAAAAGAAGGCAGGTAACGGATTTGCATGACTAATGTATGCAAATCCCTCAGCAACACAAGCTGCACAACTGACAGAAGGTCTCCTTTCCAGAGTCCTGCAGCAAGCAAACCTAAACAATGGTCAAAAGGCTGCCTGCCTGCGCAGGCAGCTGAGCGGATTCTCACATGTACATTAGTTAAATCTGAGGGGAAATAAAGAAGCAAAAAAAAAAAGACAACCCAGCATTCCCTGCAACTTCCTTTGTGTGGCAATGTACCAAATAAGAGTCAGGTAAACTGGGGAATGATCATTTATAAACAAGAAAAGTAATAGAGATTTTAACTTTTGGATTACCTGGTTAGGATCCGTATTACTTGTTTACCTGATAAAAATAAAGAATTGATTTTTTATTTTATGCCCGACAGTTACACTTTAAAGAGAGTTTGAAGCCAGAATAAATCTCGCTTCAGACCTCATAGATAGCAGGGGCATGTGTGCCCCTGCTAAAACGCCGCTATCCCGCGGCTTAACGAGGGTCCCTTCACCCCCAAATCCCCTCCGTACAGCGGGGGGAGCGCTTCCGCATTGGGGCAGGGCTAACCGCCGCAGCCCTGCCCCACGCGCGTCTGCCAGACGCGTATCTCCGCCTCTCCCCCGCCCCTCTCAGTCTTGCTTCACTGAGAGGGGCGGGGGAGAGGCAGCGATGCGCGTCTGATAGACGGCACTGAGAGGCAGGGCTGCAGCCATTAGCCCTGCCTCCAGGAGGAGCAAAATCACAGACCAAGTTGGTCGTGAATTTTGCAAGGGGGGGACTTGGGGGTGAAGGGACCCCCGTTTAGCCGCGGGATAGCGGCGGTTTAGCAGGGGCACACATGCCCCTGCTAACTATGAGCTCTGAAGCGAGATTTATTCTCGCTTCAGAGTCTCTTTAAGGCTCCCTGCACATTGCAAATCCAATTTGCGATTCCGATTTTGATTCAGATTTGCAATTCCGATTTTCCCTGAATGCTATCAACATAAAGATGCAGCATGCAGTAACGATTAAAAATCTGAATCGCATGTAAAAAATTATTTTTAAAAAAAATCGGAATCGCTTGCAGTGTGCAGGGAGCTTTAAAGCGGTTGTGCAATGATTTCCTATGAGAGTGTTCACATCTGAGAGGATTGATTCCGATCCGCTCACCAAAGCGCTGCCTGTACCATTTTCGGGACAATTTGCTTCAATGGAAGGTATAGAGAAATCGTTAAACGCTTGAAAAAGCGATTTGTATAGCAATTTCTCCAGCACTTTAATGAATAAATACATGGCTATCATTCATAAAGCATTTCCGCATGCGGAGATGCTTAATACCGGTGACTTTACCGACCACTCTGCAAAATCCCCATTCATAAAGGCTCTTTCCGCATGAAAAGCTGACAGAGCGATACATTTCCGCCTTGTGCGGAGTTTTTCTAGATTTATCTAGAAAAAGTTACAAACACGTCCATTCATAAAGATTAGAGCAAGCGGTATGCAGAAGGAAAATACCGCTTGCTCGACAGTAGCGATAGGCGGGCGGATTACGTGTAAATGAATGGGACGGACCTCCCAAGCAGCATCAGACAGAGGAGCGCACGGAGGGAATCGGGCAGCTTTTATCTTTCCGCATGTCTTCCGCCACGCTACCGCCAGCTTCCTCCAGAAAACCTCCGCACTTCTACCGCAACAGGCAACTTCTTTATGAATGACCACCCAGAAGTCTTAAGTACCGGTTGCGGAGAAGAACGGTGTTTTCCCGCACTACCGACTGCACCTTTATGAATGATAGCCATTGTATTTATTCATTTCCGGGCAAAAAAGTTCACTTCCTGACTAATGTCAGGATGTGAAAAAACAGAATCACTCTGCAAAAGCGCTTAGAAAAGCGATTTACAAAAAAATTGCTAACGTACAGGGAAGTGTCGGGAGGCACTAAAAAAAAAAAAAAAAATCACGCACAAAAATGCAAAACGCAAGTGCTGTCGATTTATGTTGTGAACAAGGTCTAAATGTCCCTCTGTGAACATGGCCTAAGACTTTTGTCATCGGACAGGATTGTTCATGATCACTACAGGTGACGATCCAGTGTATGCACTGGTGTCCCCTGACCAGGCCCACCATCAAAATTCATAAATATTGTGGGCTCCATAAAAAGTACACTTCAAGATCCAGCTGAAAGATGAAATTCTATGCCTACCTCCCCTTGGGCTCAGTACCAGAGTAAAATATGTTCCCACTGACAGCACCTCTGCACTTTTTGCCCACACTAGTCAATGGCAATCAGACCTGCTGGAAAATCATGCTCAACTGCTATTTACCACTGAAGCTTGCTCCTGCCCATCCTCACCTATCATAGGGCCAGGGCTGGAGCTACCATAGGTACCTCCCCAGGGACTCTGCAAAGTCTGTTAAGTTGGGAGGTGATTGGGGGAGGGTCAGCAGCCAGCTCAGGGGCCCAGGGGGGAAGTTTGGCTGCAACAAAGGGCCTCTAATGATGCTTTTTGGTCGAGGGGGGGGGGGGGGGGGGGGGGGCCAGGCTAATTTTGCCCTAGGGCCCCATTGTTACTTGAACCGGCCCTGCATAGGGCAAAACAGATTGCCTGGCAGAGGTCTAAGCAGCCAGGTTGTACAGTGATGTTCACCCAAAACGAACAATAATGGTGGTATTGTGCCATCAAAGATGTGTGCCAAGCTTGACTGCTAAAAAAACATTTCTAACTTGTGCAGCAGGAGCCAGTGTAGATATCAGCTGCAGTTAGAACAGGAGAGGTCAGGGTGTGGGAGACAAGGTGATGATCAGTGATGTCACGCTGAAGCTTGGAATGGGGACTATGTGGCAGTGCTGGAGCTTCCACTTCTCCCTCCACCTCTTCTAGCAGAAATGCTGAGTTCTGACTTGTTGTCAGGCTCCTCCCAGCCTAGCTTATTGTACTGAGTGATCTGCAGTAGGAGGCCAGTGCTCACTCTGCTGCCTGCGCTGCTCGGACCCTGCTCTCATCTGGTAAGTGGGACACCTTCCTTCATCGTTCCCAATCATCTGATTACAGGCGTCATTTGCATGCAGATTTACGTAAGATCTGGTGTGACACAGTGACAGTGCTTTGCAAGGTGCTGGTTACTAATTAGTAGTGCCAGTGTAAACATTAAACGTTACGAGAGATGAAAGTCTGCTTTGTGCTGAGGATGGCCCCGGTGATCGGGGGATGGTCTGTGCTGTTTGTTGTTGGAGAGCAGAGCAGTGAACTGTAACAACCTGAGCGTGTAGTGCGCTCCTTGCATCCTGCAATGGGATTAATGAATGACTGCTTTGCAGCGCATCACGCGTTCACCTACTGACTGCTCTGTCGCAGCTATTCATTCACATGGGAACCTTACCATGCTTTGTGTCATTATGAGAGTGCACTGTCCTATGCTAGTCATAGTCTGGTCGATAACAGCAAGATAAAACAAAGAAGGTATAAAAGGAATTGCTGTAGGCAGAACAGGGTATTTTGCACAGCTGATTAATCTGCCTAATCATTGGCCTTCTGATTAGTTATCTGCAAAGTGAAGGTATGTACACACATCCAATTCTGATTGGCCAATTTTATCACTTCCATGGCATGTGGCCTTTATACTACATGGAGGTGGTAAAATTAGTCAATCAAATTTGGATGTGTGTATGTTCACTTGTGTTCAAGTCAGGACAATTGATGCTCTTTGGTTCAAGAGAAACTAAACTATCCTGTCAGATTTCACATCACTAATGGGAAGTAATTGGCCGCTAGTCTAGTTTAGGGGACCCAGCAGATAACATCATAGGGAACAGCTGTCTAATCACAGTACCATCTTACAGCACAAAGCATTGTGATTGGCCAAATAGTGTGGGCGTATTTTACTAGTACAACCTATTGGAAACCAGCAGTTCGAGAGGGTGCCGTCCACCTAATCATGTTAGCTGAATTTCCCTATTGTGAGATTTCCTGCTTGGTCCCCATAAAGGAAACCAGTAAAATAAAAAAATGTATTACCTAGGGCTTGCTCCAGCCCTCTTCAGGCTGATCAACCCCTCGCCGTCTTCCCAAGCCATCAGGATCCTCAGCTAGACGGCCCGGTAAGTCCGTCAGTTGGAGAGTACCGCTCATGCACGCCATCACGCTCACGTCGCCGGGAGAGGCCTGTGCAGAACGCTCCTGATTTACAGGAGCACAACTCATGGTTTTCTGCACAGCCTAATGTGCTCCTAGCTTCAGTTGAACTGCTAATACTGTCCTGCCTGATGGACCACAACGCTATGCAACATCTCTCCTCCTCCTCATGGACGTATCCCAATATGCCAAATCACCTGTTCAATCTATAGACTGCCCAGAACTGATCAAAAGCTAATCAAACTGGTATTTAGCAAATTGAATAAAGTTTATTGGATGGGCTAGAAAGGAATGGGCTCTATTCTCAATGATTTTCTGCATGTGGAAATGCACTTGCGGTAAATTCCCGACTGAGAAAAAAAATCTTGACATTCACAAATGTTTACACATTACCCGCATGCGTAAAAAATGCGGTAAAAGTCGGTAGTTTCCGCAAAAAAAAGAGGCGCCCTATTTCTGACTTAACTACTGAATTTTTATCACCTGCTAGTACTTTGTGATATATTTCGCTTCCCATTGACTTAAATGGAGTCTGAAGCCTTGAGTGCTGTGTTTGCTGGACTTTAATTTTTTAATTTTTTTTTTGGACAAGTTTTTTTTTTTTTTATGCAACTTTTTTTCCGCATGATTTCCGGATGTTTACTATGTCATTACGCATGTTTCCCAAAAATGTTTACGCATTGTTCCTGCATGCGGGAAACATGCGGAACATTTTTAGTGTATGTGGAAATTTTTTGGTGTTTTCCGGAGGCGGTAAGTTTACGACCAAAAAAACATTACCGCACATGGTTTTGTGAATAGAGCCCGTTGTGTTTAACCAACCCAAATTAATTGAAGGTGACTGTACTGTGGATAGAAAAGTGTGTATGACCAACTTTTTTAGCGTATGTATTCCTTCTGTTGTTTTCCAGTGAAATGTAGGAGGAGTTTTGCACATCTTGAGAATACCTGCTATTTTTAAACTTTCTCTAAACTTTAGTTCTTTGGACAGGGTAATATTTAGTAAGGTTACACCTTGGTGAGTCAGATGTATCGTTTTGTTTTTTTTCTTTGTATGTATACATTATTCTGTAGTGTACAATAGAAACAAAGTAACTCATGTAACCTTTCTTGTAAATACATGCTTAGATAATAACTGGAAAAGCAGTATCCACTGTAGGATTTTTGTTGTGTTCTTAGTCAGATGATGATTCAAATAAAACAGTTAAGTCAAGGAAAAATCTTTATAAGAACATGGGTGTTTTTTCAGTATATTTTAAAAATCAAATCATTGTTCTTAAAGCAATCCTGAAGTGGTTAAAACAATGTATAAGGCCTCATTCACATTGTTAACGCAGAATAGCCGTGTGATTGGAATGCAACACATGATCGCAAGCCATCTGCACTGCTGATCTCATTCACTACAGTGATTATTGGTCAGCACAGTGCTTGGCTGAAAAATGCATGCAGCAGTACTATAGCGAATTGCACTGCTGCGCAGCACATATGAGCTAAACTTCAGAAGGGCTGTCTATGCACTTCTGACGTTTTTGCATGTCGCACAGCAACGCGTATAGTATGAACGAGGCCTAAAAGCTAGATACTTAACTTGCCTCATTAGTGGGAAGACTCTGATCCAGCACTAGGCCCCTCTATACCTATTTGATCTAGCAGGTTGTATAGGCTTCCTCTAGCCAGGAGCGTCCACACTGGGCATGTGTGAGTAAGATCTGTGTATGCCCAGTAGAGGGAAGTAACCATGCAGGGAGGAGAAAAATATGCACAAGAGCCTCCTTATACTGGGTGTGCACAGACCATTCTCGTGCATGCCCAGTCTGGATGCGCTCATTCACAGCTGCACTCCCAGCCAGAAGAAAAGGATTATAGATTATCCAGAGGCTTCTCACTAATGATCATTTTTTTTGTTTTTTTAAAGTACTTTCCTTTTTTTTCTTTTGTTTTGTTTAAAGAGACACTGAAGCGAAAAAAAAATGATGACATTATGATTTGTATGTGTAGTACAGCTAAGAAAAAAAACATTAAGATCAGATACATCAGTCTAATTGTTTCCAGTACAGGAAGAGTTGAGAAACTCCAGTTGTTATCTCTATGCAAAAAAGCCATTAAGCTCTCTGACTGATGCTACGTACACACATGCGACAACGATCGTTCGTTGAGAACGACGAACGAACTTTTAATTGATGAAAGAACGACCTAAGTAAAGATAGTTTTAAAAGGTGTGTAACGATCTGATCGTTAGAACGAACGTTACATTACGTAAAGCAACTATTGCGCCTGCGCATAAAAATGAGAAGTTTCACAGAGAAATAGTGAAATGCGCATGTCAAGCCTAGTACGAACGACCGTTTTCAACGATGTACTACTTTTGCAAACGATCGTCGTTGGTTAAAATCCGCCGAGACAGAACTTTCTTTTGTAGCGATTTGGCTCGTTCGTCGTTTGCCTTAATAGTCGGTGGTTCGTTTTTTGTAACGATCGTCTTTGGTAAAGATCGGGGAACGATCGTTACAAACGACTATAGTCGCATGTGTGTACGCACCTTAACTTGGTCGTGGAGAGGGCTGTTATCTGACTTTTATTATCTCAACTGTAATTGAACTGTTTACTTTTTCTCTGCTAGAGGAGAGTTAATTACTTCACAGACTGCTCTGAAAGACTCATTTTGAATGCTGAGTGTTGTGTAATCTGCACATATTATAGAGTGATGCAATGTTAGAAAAAACACTATATACCTGAAAATAAAAAATGAGAATATTTTCTTTGCTGCTAATCTTCTAGTAATTCTTCATAGTACACAACCAATTCACTATATCATATTTTTTTTCCCGCTTCAGTGTCTCTTTAAAGGGAACCTAAACTGAGAGGGAAATGGATGTTTCCTTTTAAACAATACCAGTTGCCTGGCAGTCCTGATGATCTCTTGAACTGCAGTAGTGGCTGAATCACACACCAGAACCAAGCATGCAGTCTGACTTTAGTCAGAGCACCTGATCTGCATGCTTGTTGAGGGGCTGTGGCTAAACGTATGAGAGACACAGGATCAGCAGGAGAGTCAGGCAACTGGCATTATTTTAAAAGTAAAAATCCATATCCTTTTCAGTTTGTTTCCTTTAAAGGACAACTGTAGTAAGAGGGCTATGGAGGCTGCCATATTTCCTTTTAAGCAATACAAGTTGCCCGGCTGTCCTGCTGATCCTCTGCCTCTAATACTTTTAGCCATGGACCCTGAACAAGCATGCAGCAGATCAGGTCTTTCTGACTTTTTTTGTCAGATCTGATGAGATAAGCTGCATGCTTGTTTCAGGCATTATTCAGCCACTACGGCAGCCAAATACATCAGCAGGGCTGCCAGGCAACTGGTATTGTTTAAAAGGAAATAAACATTTTCCTCTCACTTCAGTTGTCCTTGGAGAGGAGATCGTATATTTCGTATTTTTCAATATAGAGTTTTAGATCCCGGGAATAAAATGGTTCAGAGTGGTGCGGCATCATGGCAGTTTTGTAAGACGACTTGCTGCACAGCAGTGCACCACCTAGGGGACATTCACAGTGGGCTGCGTGTATTGCAGTTTACTGGCATGTAGCATCATAACATGCTGCATGCAATGCATTACTGCAAAACACACATGGTAACAGAGCCATACTTTTCAATGACTGTATGCTTCACTGCCTCTGACGCAACATACCGGTAAAGTTCCAGGCCGTTTTCCCTTTCTGTTGCATTCCTGCTGTTACAGGAAATGCAATGCAATGGCTACTGTGAACGTAGCCTAAAGCCTGGCACACACTTTCAATTTTGATTGGCCAATCACTGACCAATTTTACCACCTCCACGTAGCATGAGGTTCAACAGATGTTGAATACTATGAGGAGATTGAGTAGGTAAACCCTCATATCACATGGAGGTGGTAAAATTGGTCAGTAATCGGCCAAACATAATTGAAAGTGTGTACCAAGCTTTAGGCTAAAACCTGGTATAAGCATCCAGTGTTGATTGGCCTATGACTGCCAAATTTTACCACTTCCATGTAGCATGAGTAGGGATGATCACTGAGATGCAAATTTTTCCCAAAGTTATGCAAATTTTTATGCAAATGTATGAATTTGAAAACGGACCAATCAATTTTTGCCTAGGTTTAAATTGATTGGTCCATTTTCAAACTGCATATATTTGCATACATTTGCATCAACTCTGAAAATGTGCATATCTGTGATCATCCCTAAGCGTGAGGGCCAACAGATTAAAGGTGGGTACACACGTCAGATAAAAGTCTTTGGAAAATGAAAGATCACAGATTAATTTTACCCCCTTCCATGTAGTATGGGAGCCATACTCTACACAGTCTATTCTATGGAGCTGAACTCCCCATCAGATAAAATCTTTGCAAGATGCTGCACACAAAGATGCTGTACACATGAAACAGATCATTATCTGCAAAAGATCAGTTCCTGCAAAAGATCCATTCCTGCAAAATGCATTCATAGTCTATGATATCTGCAGATCTCATACACACCTTGTTTAACGGACATTCATCTGCAGATCAGATCCATCAGGTTGGATCTTCAGATCTGCAGATAATGGTCTGAAAGAAGGAGAAGGAGCAGGAATGATCGGCACTGCAACGTACATTTATTCTTCAAAAAGTACATTTATTCTTCTCATACTACATGGAAGGGGGTAAAATTGGTTTGTGATCTTTCATTTTCCAAAGACTTTTATCTGACGTGTGTACGCACCTTTAGAATACCATGAAAAGAATTTGTAGGTAAACTCTCATACTACATGATCAAATTGGCTTAGTGACTAATTTGGGTGTCGTTACAACAACTCGGAGGGGGAATAACATTACCACCACCTCCAAGTTTTCTAGCCTATTTGTGGCTAGATTGATCTAGCCACAAGTAGCCTTGCAACTATTATTGTTATTATTTAGTATTTTTATATAGCACCATCATTTTCTGCAGCACTGTACAGAGTATACGGTCTTGTCACTTAACTGTTCCTCAGAGGGGCTTACAATCTAGTCCCTACCATAGTCATTTGTCTATGTATGCATCGTGTAGTGCATGTATCATAGTCTAGGGACAATTAAGGGGGAAGCCAATTAACTTGTCTGTATGTTTTTGCCTTTTCCTACAAGTCCTCTTTCAATAAATAATTATTGAGCCAGCCCAGAGAGGTCGAGCAGCAGAGCACAGTGTAATTTTAAAAGGCATTTTTATTGGCCCGAGGAAGCGGGCTCAGACCCGTGAAACGCGTTGCCTGTGCTTTATTAAAAATTCTTAGTCTAAGAATTCCGTCTCTGAGCCAGGAAGCGCCGCTGCTGCCTTCACTGCCATTGGGACGGAGCTACTGTTGGAGCGCAAGGAAGCCAGTAACAGGAAGTTCGGGCATCAGCTGACCAGGGGATCACATGGTCAGTTCCCATCCACGCTGAGCAGAGCATTATCGCGCTCCTGGATATCGGGATTACAGCAAGATTGTATTTTGCACAGAGAGAGAGGTACTAACCACACGCATGGCTGGAAGAGGTACTGTATTGCTCCTTATTCTCATTACATCGGCTGGCCTGGCCTGTTGAGGTGACAGCACAGTTGCAGGAAATGCCATTTCATATTTACTGTCACCGGTGCGCTGAGGTATTACTGTTTTTTACCTTCCTCCACTTAGCCGTACCTGCCGGTGGTAAGTAAATAAACAACAACAAAAAAAGTGCAGTTTTCGAGAACAGCATCCTAGGGGCCAATTGTACTTATTGGCAAGCAGGGGGAATTAATTCTGGGCATCAGGGCTGCCCAAATGGAGGTTTGTATACTTGCCATCAGCAGCGCAACTTTGAGAGGGAGTGTTGAGTTTGGGAAACAATGGGCTCAGCCAGTGCTCCAGACTGGCTTGGCTTTCCTGTCCCTCAGAGAAGCTCCAGTTTGGAGGAGGGATAATCTAAACTACCTTATCTGTACATTTTTGGGATGTGCTAGGAAACAGGAGATCTGAACCAGGGACCTCAGGACAAGAGTACCATCATCTATGCCACCTTAATACTCTGATTCCCTGCTCCAGAATAAGTATGCTAATTCATTGTACTGACTGCTGTATTCAGGTTTCAGGTGTGTTACTTGGACAATTCTGAAGCCAAAAGCTGGGTGCAAATATAAAAAGGGGGAGGAGAGATATCAACCTTTTATAGGATTTTAGATGCCAATAAATGTATATAATTTTAATGTAGGATTTGTGTGTGTAGATGACCAGAAGAATTTTTGATAATGACTACCTCGTGAGTTCGGAAAATCATACATCTGCAGTGTGGATGCAGGAAGGCGTTGGCCAGAGAGATTGTAAACATTAGCTTTTTTTTTTCTTTTCTTTTAGATCAAAATAAGTAGAGTATTGGAGTATTGTGAGTCTGCCCCCCTCCCAACAAAAAAATACCCTTCTCTTTTAAATTTGTAAAGTTTTGAAGTACATATGAAAATCCATTTCCCACGGCCGTCTAAGTACTGGATTTGAAAATTAGAGGGAGGATTAAACCACTGGCTGGGTGTGCATGGATGAGACAAATCCCTCACACACATTACAGCTTGTGAGAGGTTAAGTAGCTTCAAGCTCATAGAGTTAATTAGGCTTTGGTTCAGTTCCATTGTTCTGGCTTGTGGATCTTGTTGAGCCTTGTCAGTGTTGCAAGGCCCTCACGTATTTTAAAACAAACTTATCGCTAAAGTCAGACTATACAGACTTCAATAGGATATAGTCCATAGCAGGACTTTCTGGTGCAATATTCTGGGTACCTAAACTGTTGTGTGCACGCAGTTGTACTACTGCATGCCAGATAGTATGGAGACAGCAGAAGGATAAAGAGAGATGGGGAGGGGTTAAGGGTCAGGGATGCATGAAAGAGTAAAGGTACATTTTAAGGTTCATACATAAGGTACTCTTGACTAATGGTGGTCAAGTAGATGCAAATTTTATGCAGCTTGAAAATGAACCAATTGAATTTTACCTCAGCAGGATTTGATTGGATCATTTTTAAGCTGCATACATTTGCATAAAAATGTGTGTCACGGACGGTTGCGGGGCCGCAGGCGCGTCCTGTAACCGCCCGTGAAGAAAAGCGATCGCACTCGATTCTCTGCATCGATTGCGCTTCAAATCGATACAATCTGGGTTGAGTGTGTAGGGGCAGCTGGAGTCTTTTCCCAGCAGAGAGGTAGCATCAGCCGAACTGCAGGATGGCTCTTTTGATATGCTAATGAGCCTGGGCCCAGAGAGTCCCTGGCTTCAAGCTGTGCTGATGGCCCATCCATCAGGTATAGACCATGACAGAAGCAATCTAGTTGGGAGAAAAGTCAGACCCTCCGGCTCCCTCCCAGCAGGGGAGCTGACACCTAGCTAGCTGCCCAAACTTCAAAGAGCCTTTGCCTGGAAATGACCTGCTATCAATCCCAAATGTAGATCATATTCCATAAACGGCTATATGTATCATATTTTCTGTGTTGCCAGGCTGGCAGACCCTCCAAACTAACAGAGCATGTAGGGCCCGGTCTGGCGTTGGTTCTGAGAACATTTCAGAACCTTCTGAGGTAAAGACTGCCCGTTAGGCAGTTCAACAGTGCCCTAATGATACCACAGGGGTCCCACCCCTCAAGTTTGGTATCGGGCTGCTGGGTACATCGAGGCAGACCTGAAAATATTAGTAAATCTGCCCTGACCTGTACGGTTCTGTGAGATAGAGCCCATATATGGTTAAGGCATGATTTCTGGTCCCCTAGGACAAGGGGAGGACTCATCTCATGTTCTAAGGGGGTGTGTGGGCCCGCCCTCACTCCCTCCTACTGAATCAGGGGCATAAGAATGGCAGAGGAGCCAAACTCAGTGTCCTCCACCCTGAAAACATCTTGAACTCATCGGTGCCAGCTTGAGGATATGCTGGCATCCACCTGGTCTGAACTCTGAACTTTGATTGAAACCCAGAACTCTGATTTTTCCCACAAAAAGGACATCTTTCCAGGAACTAAGTATTTTTCTCCCTTCTTTTATTTTTTATACTGGCTATTACTGTTTTTAATAATTGTTGATTTTAATAATTGTCTGTATATATTAATTATTTATATTGCGTGAATAAACGACTTTCTCCAAGTCATTCACTGTCCGCTACCCTGCTTATCAGCACACACAGAACTGATCCCGGGTCTCTGAAGATACGCTACTGTTTGTTTGTTGTTGGCTAGACAGAATACCGTGTGTTTAACCGTTTTATTCGCAGGACTAGTCAGTCAGTAAATCGGGTCCACTGGCCCATACCAGTGGTGGTGGCAGATACCGTGGAATCGTGTGTACGTTGTAATTACCCGTGTCTCACAGGCGCCCTTCTGGGTTGTCTGCGGCTAATTCTTAACGGTTCCTGCGCATTGACTGCGACCAGAGTTCGCACGATCTGTGCGCTGACACAGTTTAGAAGGCTAAGTGCGGTCAGCCACTAGGGCTCCTGTGACAATGTGCATACATTTGTATCAACTTGAAGTTATTTGCATCTACTTGACCATCACTACGCTTGACTAAAGTAGGCTGAGGTGGCCGATAAGAACTGTACTCCTTTTTTTTTTTTTTTTATTTTAACCCTCACTGATAAGTAATTACAGCCATAAACACTTTCCTGGCAGTACATGACTTCTGTGAGCAATAAAAAGGGTCAATAGTTCATACATGTTAGCTCTGGCATACTTCATTGTAGGTGTCATTGAGCAGAGACAATGAAACAGTAAAAACTAGATTTAAATATAACATAAAACTGTGGGATATATAAAAGTCATTTTTAGGAAGAGGAGGATAGATACTATTGTTTATCTTATCAGTTTATTTTCACATTGAATGTCCTTTAACCACTTAATGACATGCTGACTTATAAAAACGTCCTGCTAGAGCCTCTTAATGGCTCCAGGACATTTTTATAAGTCAGACAGTGCTGCTGCTGCCGCTGTGCGCGTGCACACTTCCGTGGGTGCACATGCGCGTTCCTGCGGGTGCACGTGCACGTGAAAATTGTGGGGGGAAAAAAAAGCCACACAAAAAAAAATGCACCTTTATTTCCAAACGATATATTGCCACCATACTTTGTACTAGGAACATAATTAAAATCTTGTCATAACCAGGACAAATGGGCAGAAAAAATATGTGGGTTTTATGTACAGTAGCAGTGTTTTATATTAAAACCATAGGGGATGAAATTGGAGAAATAGTGTGTTTTTTTTTTTTTTTTTTTTTTTCGTTTTTTTTTCCCTTGTATTTCCCTTTAAAATGCATAGAAAAGAAAGTAATTACTGAAAACAAATATTAACCCCAAAAAGCCCAAATTGTGGTGAAAAAAACAAGATATAGATCATTTCATTGTGATTAGGAGTGATTAAGCTATTGGCAAATGAAAGGGATGAGCACTGAAAGGTGAAAATCGCTCTTGTCCGTTAGGGTAAAAACCGCCTTGGGGTGAAGGGGTTAAAGGAAACCTAAACCATTCTTATGGTATGTCAGTGCTTACCTTTTTAAATATGAAATTATTAAACATGTTCGTCTGTTTCTCCTCTCCTCATCCTTTCTTTCATCTGTTCGGCCAATGTTGTTTTTGCCTAACGGTCCCTAAGATGGCGCTGCAGCCATTCTGCTTTCATTTCCAGAGCGGCTGACAGAGCGCAAATTCCCTTTCCCCTGCCCGTGCACTGTTTGAAGTGCACAAGCTTCTTGTAGTAGTGCACACGTCCGTCCAAACCTTCCATGCGCAGCCTGCGCATGACCACAAATTACAGGGGGATGGCTTTATTTACTGAAGCACGAACGCCTGGGGCGGGCAGAAGGAAGCGTGCAGTGACTGCCGCGATCACGTGAGCACGCGCGCATGTGACGCAAGAGGTGACGTGCGCGTAGGAGAAACAGCCGCGTGTCTGAATTTTGAAATAAAGGACACACATCGGCACTTAGACCCAGGAGGGTCATGCTGAAAGTCAGAGACTAGCACATCAACTGGCCAATCGGTGAAAAATGCTGAGGGGGCACCAAAGAGGGAGAAAGCAAGGACGGCACAAAAAAAAGAAATGATCAGATAACAAAGTTAGTGCCTATTTAACAACTACAATAAAGGGGCTGTGATTATTTTGGGGGAAATGATTGGTTTAGGTTTCCTTTAAGGACTGGGACCCACTACAAATCACAATCACTAATCATTAGTATTTGTAGTCTTTCACAGCAATTTTTGAGGGAATGTGATTTTTTTTTTCCTACATTCCCTAAAACTAAATCACTTTGAAAATGCTGCATGCAGCGCAAATGTGATTTGCTTGAAATCGCAAGCATTGTGATTTCCTTAATGGAACCACCCTCATAGGGTCCCACCGTTGCAGCATTGCAAAAGTGCTTGTAGTGGGCCCTGCTTTTCAAACACCTGAAAATAAGGAAAACAGAAGGAGACTATTGGAGTTTGGATGTAGGCACTATTTTAGGAGATAGGTGTATGCTATAATCCTTGGGGCGTTGTATGTAGCAACTACAGTTAGGATATTGGGCTTAGATGGAGGGGGGTTAGGCATTGGGCAACAATTAATTTTGAAGATATGGGGGAGGTAGGGTTAGACATTAAGAGGTGGTCGTTTACATTTGGGGTGAGATTACTAAGTTTGAAGGAGAACTACATCATTTAGGTATTGCCGATCAACAGGCAAGGGTACCGGGTGGGGCAGGGCCTTAGGGCACGCAGAATGGATGCAGAAAAACTGATTCCAATTAATCCCTATGGGCCTGTTTCCACTAAATGCAATTTTTCTGATGCAGATTTTCCAATAGGCATTCATTGGAATCAGTTTTTCTGCATCCAATCTGCGTGTAGTAGAAACAGGCCCTTAGTGTTAAGGTCCGTATACATGCTCAATCAAACCGCCTGATTGTCGTCTGATTTTGGTCTGTTGGACGACAATCAGGCTTGTGTATGTGTGGCATAATTACGACTAGACGAGCAACTGGATTGCCCGATCCATTCGGTGGATAAACTTACACTATTGTTATGCTGATATCATGCAGTTGGCCGTGTGTGTACAACCTAATTTGCCTGATGCACTTGTTTTTAATGCTGCCATATTGTGCAGTCCATCATTTCACTTGTGTGTGCAGTATGTTAATGAGTTTGTCATTCATTTGGTCATTGTGCGCAAAATACAAGATGTGTAAACAGTTTTTCGTGGGTTTGGTCATGTCATGGTGTTGGTCATGCACTTTGTTGGATGTGTGTATGTACATTTAGGCATGGGGGTGTTTTAAAGTTAGGCACCACCAGGGGAGTTTTAGGGTTTGGCATTGGCAGGAAGGGGGGGTCCTTAGGGTTGGGGAGCATCAGGGGGAACCATATTAGGCACCACCAGGGGAGTTTTAGGGTTTGGCATTGGCAGGAAGGGGGGGGGGGGTCCTTAGGGTTGGGGAGCATCAGGGGGAACCATATTAGGTACCACCAGAGTGGTTTTAGGGTTTGGCAGTGCCAACAGGGATTGGTTAGCTTTAGGCATCAACAGGAAGGGCTAGTGTTAAAGTAAGGTTAGGTCATAGTAAAATATCAGTAAAGATTACCAATATTTTTACTGCTGAAATTAACTGGTAGAATATCAGTAATTTTACCGATATTCTACTAGTGGCTATCTCTGGAGTCCTTTTTATCGGGAGCCCTTTTAACATGTACGCTAAATTCCCTACAGAATTCAGTGTACCTGAGAGTGATGTGTGACGAGATTATTTTTGTATATATACAATCTCCAACAGTTTTATTTGAGGTTTAAAAATGTAAAATGTAGATCTGTTTAATTTTCTCTGCTCAATGGCACAGTCTTTCAAGTGTCCCAGAGCTAAAATTATATAAGCTACAGGTAGTCCCCGACTTACGAACAACCCGCCGATACGAACGGCATGGATTCTGTGTTTCCATGGGAACAAGTTTAAAAAAAATTTAAAATTGGAATTGTAGTTTTTTAGAAAACCGATTTTTAAAAATTCAAAGAAAAAATGGCTTTTAAACTTATATAAACGGGCACAGAGTGCAGAGGTGTCACAGAGGGGGACACTGGAGGAACAGGGGGCACAGAACAGATTCAGGTTAAGAACGAACCTATAGTCCCTATGTCGTTCGTTAACCGGGAGCTATTTGAATTGATGTGTTATCTAGGAGGATTTATACAATTATCTTTAAGTTTATTTTTACCTCAGGTTTACTTTATTCGAAACATTCAGGAAGTACAGCGTGTGCTCAGATGCTCAGAACACCCAGCTCTGTCTCATTAGGCAATATCGTGTATGTCAGAATCCAGGAATCCCTCAGGAGCGTGACTGCTGTATTGTCAGACCTGGATTGTGTGATTAACATAAACCAGCTAAATGCATCTCTACAAACCTTCCCACTGATGGTGTCCTATTACAGATTCCTGTCTTGTTCCAGTTTCCCATTCATATTTACATGTGTAGTCACCATCCATCACCTAATTTACAAAGCAAAGTGAGAATGGTACTTCTTCCCTTGGCACCAGCAGTCCTTGTACCATTCTGGGAAGTAAGGCAGTCTGTCTCCTCCTATTAAACCTTCCCTATTTTTTTAGTATGTGCACTGCTACTGCTGTTCCGGTCTTTAGAGCTTGGAGAGGAACACTGCTGCCTTCTGGAAAACAAAGTTAGTGCTTACTTAACATGCATGGCATGACTTCTTTACCACGGTCAGATTGCAAAATAATTCAGCAGGCCTATGCTTGGTGTTTTCCATTACTTGGTTTACCACAGTTTAGTATCGCTGCCATTTATGATAGAGCAATCTATACCATAGCAATGTTAGTTTTGATTCCATTTCATAGAGACAGTTCAAGGCATCAAAGTACAGGGGGTTCTTGTTTTATAGATTTATATTAATTCCCCTATAGCATACATGTCAAACTCCGGCCCATGGGCTAAATCTGGCCCTCAGAGCCATTAAATTTGGCCCTCAAGTGGTTACCCCACTTTGCATTAAGTTTGGCCCAATCTAGACCACCAGGCAAGTTATATTGGAGGTGAAGCCCTGGAACAGCTGGGAAGCCATATGGGTGATGGAAGGGGAAAGCACTAGACACCAGGGAACTGTGCAGGGGAGGGAGAGGGGCCACCTAAGAACTTTATAAGGGAGGAAGGTGGCCAGTAGAAATTAAGGTTGGCCCGTGACTAGGTCCCAGTGTAACATTTTGGCCCACTTTGTATTTGAGTTAGACACCCCTGCCCTATAGTAACAGTATCACATTGCTGGTGATCTGGTGAAATGTGCACTTATGTTACATCTGACCTGATTATAACTTGCAGATCTTGTCTGTTCAAGCTGCAGCCGTACTCTAGTCACAGAGAAACCTACCAGGATTAAAATGGATTTGGAACTAATGGCTATTAATGAAGGTCTATTTTAAGATTGCTTGGTTTTTATAAGTGGTTACCGTAAATAGGATTTTAGTGTTTAGGTCCATTTCACACAAGCAGATGGGAGGCTGAACTGCCCAACAAGCCTGTAGTTCCCACGTGAAAGAGGCCTTAGGGCCAGTTCGCATGGATGGCTCCCAGCGGCTCATTTTGTCACAACCAAACGCTTTTCTTCTACTGCCCGACCTCACATATTTTTGGCACAGCTCAAATTAATTGATGGAACTAAATCAGGAAAGATGTGGTTCTTCAAGTAGGACACATTTTGCTATTTCTCCGTCCATGCTAAACACTGGCATGGATATGACCCCCGAGGACAGGGGTTGGTGCAGCCCTGCAATAGGTGAAACAAAAGTGTGTTTCTTCCATCATGGAGGAGTCACAAGTTCATTTTCATGTTTGCAGGCCTCCACTGAGGGAATTCTATGTACCAGTTTCTTTTCACTTTTTATTAGACTTAGTTTTTTTCCCCCCTCGCAAAAAAAAGAATTTGCTTTAAATATTATTTATGGCTGATAAATCAAGCTGGTGCCTCGCTGGATGTTTTCCAGCCATCTTATTTAGCCGAGTTGCTCCAAACTCTGTAATGAAAATGTGGGGACACAACCTACTTTGTCTGTGGTGAGTCCAAGCTGAAGTGGGGTTGTCCAGTAAGACTAAGGGCCATGACACACTAGAGAGAGTTTTGTGGGTAGTCTTTCATTAACTTGCATTAAAATCGCAGCGCCATCGTGGCTATTTTGCTGCGACTTTACGGTTATTTAAAAAACAAAAACGACCCGCAAAATGACCCTCTGCCTACTTACATTGACTCCGGCAGCTAGCTATAGACTGGTATGGGAGCTACCTATACAGGGCTTTCTCTCTTTCTACGTACACTGGGGCTCTCTGGCTACCTATACTGAGGGGGGTACTTCTGGCTACCTATATGGTGGTCATTACTGGCTACCTAACTATACTGGTGGGGGGGGGGGGGCACAAAGGTGCCTTATAACTCTTTCTTTGGTGGAGGGGGCACCACAATTTTGCCATGGGGCCCCATGATCTCCAGCTTAGCCCCTGACTCAACAATAAAGTATGTCATGTACTTTATTTATCAAAGTATTACAAAGCAGAGACGTAGGAGGCAGCATCATTTAAAGCAAGCTCCTTTGCTCCTCCACTCCTCCACCCCATTTTCATCAGGCAATCTTGCAGAACCCCGGGTAATGAATTGCGTACCACCTTCTGCTTGCTGACTGTTTCACTCCTATTATGCTGTTCCATCTGGCATCATCTATGAGAAGCACCTTTAAGTGGACCCAAATTAAAAATACAAGATTTCAGAAATAAAATCTATTTTCTGAATTATTATAATAAATAGCAGCCTTTTTTCAGCTGCACGATGACAAATATAAAATATTTTACATTTATTGGAGGAACCCCTCCCTTCCTTTCATATTGCAGGGACAGAATCCGGCAAACTGGTGGAGTAGGTGGTGTCCGGCAAAGGAGGAATTGCTAATGGCTGCCACCTGTATAACCCTAGTTATGAAAAGAGAAGGGTGAAAAGCATGCACTGAAATGCTCATAGGCTTGGAGTGTTTATTTATCCTTGTATGTGTCAGAGTGGTGCAACTAAATATTTTGAATTAAAAAAAGTTTAGTTTGGGTCCGCTTTAAACAGTATGTGGTTTGTTAATGTATTGCTCATACAGCACTTGTACATGCAGTACTGTTATTGTTTCAGGTGTGTTCTTGCTTTCTTTTATTATTACACAATGTTCCCTAGCACACTCTTTTCATACTAATGTCTATTCTTTTGTTAACATTTAAACCGCTTCAGGCCTATCTCAGTATCACACAATTCTCCATAAACTTTATTCTTTTTAAAAGGAAAACCTAAAGCCCAAGGTTGAGATACGGTAACTAATTCACAGTAGGCAGCAAGACAACATTTAGGGATGTTTTGAGTGGGCGGTATATTTTTTTGTATAAAGTAAAAAAAATTGATATTTAAGTAATAATAATAGCTATTAAATATTTTAGTAATCAATGAAAGGACACCTGAAGTGAGAGAGGCATATATGATGACTGCCATAATTCTTTCTTTTTAACCAATACCACTTGTGTCTGATTCACATACCTGAAACAAGCATGCAAAAAATCCAGTCAGACTTCTGTGAGAAACCTCTCATCTGCATGTTTGTTTAGGGTCTATGACTAAAAGTATTAAGGGGCCTATACACCTAACGATTTTCCCGCCGATATACAGCAGATTCGATCACTGTGATCAAAGCTGCTGTGAAATCGTTGCGCAAGCACTGACAGAACGATTTTCCATCCGAAATCAATCGTTTCCGTCGATTCCCGTCGATCCGTCCGTGCGGAAGATTTTGCTCGATCGCCGGCGGGTCAGGAGTGTGTCGATAGCGGTGTTCGAATGCCCGACGACCGACGCAATACATTACCTGCTCCGGCCGGCACAAGTTCCCCCGGTCTCCGCTGTCTTCTTCTCTGCTCTGGGCTCCAGGGCTGCAGCTTCACTGAACTTCCTGTCTCGGCAGGAAGTTTAAACAGTAGAGAGCCCTTTACTGTTTAAGCTTCCCTGGACAGAAAGAAGTGAAGCCAGCCGGTCCGGAACCCAGCGGAGAAGACGACAGCGGAGACCGGGGGACTCGCGCCAGCCGGATCAGGTGATGCATGCAGGGGGGCGGCGGCAGCTTCACAGATTGTGATCGGTTACATGCTGAAATCGATTCACAATCTGTTTGCAGTAAAGGCAGCCATACGATCCCTCTCTGATCAGATTCGATCAGAGAGGGATCTATCTGTTGGTCGATCTGATGGCAAATCGACCAGTGTATGGCCACCTTTAGAAGCAGAGGATCAGCAGGACACCTGGGGAATTTGCATTGTGTAAAAGGAAATGTTAGCCTTTATATCCCACTCTTCAGATGAACTTTAAAGTGCACCTGAGGCGAATTACGTCTCAGGTTTTCTAATCGCCTGGAGCTTCCTCCAGCCCCCTGTAGGCCTATCGGCCCTCTGCATTTCCATGGCCTGCTGCTGTTCCCCACTGGACAGACCACTATTCTGGCCAAGTTGCGCTTTGTCGCGCATGCCTAGCAGCACACTCTTTTGTCAGGGTCCCACAGCCAGGAGTGTTCTGTGCAGGACGCTCCCAGCCACAGGAGCGCAAGGCAGGGCCATGCAAGTGCGATGAAGCGCGACTCGGCCACAGTACCGGGCCATCCAGCGGGGGACAGGAGCGGCCTGAGGAGACATCAAGGGACCAAGTGGCCTCGAGGGCTGGAGGAAGTATATAAAGGTAAACGTAGTTTGTCTCAGGTGCACTTTAATCACCTGAAGAGCAGTATATTAAAGCTGACATTTCCTTTTACACAATGCAAGTTCCACAGGTGTCCTGATAATCCTCTGCCTCTAATACTTTTAGCCATAGACCCCGAACAAGCATGCAGATCATATGTAGGAGGAAACTGGAGTGCCTGGAGAAACCCTACTGAGAAATTCTGTGCTGAGATTTGAACCAGGGACCCAGCGCTGCAAGGCGAGAGTGCTAAGAACTATGCCACCGTGCTGCAATTTTATTCATTATTATTTTACAGTTCCTCTTTAAATTACAAAAAAAAAATCCTTGTGTGGCAGACAGAAGCAAATAGCTGTTAGTCTTGTTGGTGGAGGTTCATGTTTATGCTACTGAACGAACAGTTACCAATGTTCTGAAGTCACATGACAAGTGGTGCAGAGAGAGAGAGGGACAGAGGAAGGGAGAGAGATAGATGCAAGTTGCATTACACAAAATACCTTGCGTACGCACTACTGTGAACAGGCCCATAGAAGGAATCCTAAGGGACCTGGCCAAATAGTTTTACTAAATCAGATTTTGTCATACATTGTATATTTCTACAGGCTCATAGCTGGGACCTGGTGACTGTTTACCATGACCAGAGGTTTACTAAATCAAGGTTTACTATAACGATATCCATCCCCACTGTCTATCAACTCCTTAACATGTCCATGGTGCAGCCATTGATTTCACAAGTGTTTTTACGGATTCCATCCAGTGTCCCTGTAGACATAATATAGTGTGTAAACAAGTGCCCCTGTGCTATTAATAAACATCTGCTGCTGTGCTCTGCTTTACCCCATGGTTAGACTATGGTTACATATATTTAGCAGTCAGTCCCTCACTTTGGTAGTATCATCTTTTGCTAAATACAGTATCACCCTTGTGTTTTAGCCCCTATAAATAAATTATGAAAAAACTGCCCACATGCTTTAAGGCAGGGAACTCACTTGACTGTTTTCGTGTACGTTTTCTGCACAGAAAAACTGAGAACTCATGTTAATCAATGGGGTAGTGCACACTTACTGTGTTGTTCGCGCGCAGAAAAAAAACTGACATTCTGCATGATGACTCTGCACATTTTGGCAGTTTTCTCTATCAACTACATCAGCTGCTGTGAAAAAAACGGGTGCGTTTTCCTGCATAGAAACACAATTGGTGTGCAGAAAAAGTATGCAGGAAAACGCGCGCAGAAAACTGAAAGACAAGTGTGTTCCCTGCCTGACACTGGTCTGCTGTAGTGAAAAGTAACTGACACCTCATAACGGCTGCCTTGCTGAGCATAGTTTAAAAATGCTAACAGAAGATCCCAGTATGCGCTTCATTTAGGGTAGCCGACATTATTCTAACACAAATCAATTTTCTATGATCTAGGTCAGATGCTATTTGGTAGTTTCGCCAAATAGTTGCTAAAAAGAATGTTAATCTTGCAGCTGCTCCTGCTTGCCAACAAATTCTAGAACACTGGATCACATCATTAGTAGTTGTAGACTTTCCATCCATCCTAGTTTTATGTTGTTTTTTTTCCAGACCTACAGAGAAGAGCTGATGGTGTAAAAGTAATTCACAAAAAGAAAAGTGATTCATTGCAGTGTTGCTACAACACCTAGTCCGCTATCTGCTGCAGCACAAAACGCCTAGTTTGCACTGCATAGGTTGTGCTCCTACACTTTGTCCTGTCAACAGTGCAACACTGCAGTACCAGTACTGTAATATCACTTAATTATTTAAATTAAATTAAGTTTTACTGCATTTGCCACATGCTTGTTTCAGGTGTGGGATTCAGATACCAATGCATGAAAGCAAGGCAACTGGTATTGTTTAACCACTTGCCGACTGCTCCACGCCAATTGGTGTAAGCAGTGCGGCAACCCCAGGACCACTCCACGACCATTGGCATGAACTGTCCTCTATGGGGCTAGCAGGAGATCGCGCGCTGCGCGCGCATCTCCTGCTCGGGTGAGCGGAGCTCTGCCCCGCCTTCAGTCTCCGTACGGCGATCGCCGCTCGGGAGACTACTAGACGGCGGATTCACCGTCTAACTGCTTTGTACAGCGCTGCGATCAGCAGCAGCGCTGTACTGTGGACAGCCGTGTGACACGGCTGTCCCCCTGGAGGATGAGAGCGATCGGCTCTCATAGGCAGAAGCCTATGACAGCCGATCGCGTGATTGGCCAGCAGGGGAGAGGGAGGGAGGGAAAGTTTAAAAAAAAAAATATTAAAGTTTATTGAAAAATAACAAACATAAATATGTATTAAAAAAAAATAAACAATGTGGGGACGATCAGACCCCACCAACAGAGAGCTCTGTTGGTGGGGAGAAAAGGAGGGGGGAATCACTTGTGAGCTGAGTTGTACGGGCCTGCAGCTTTGCCTTAAAGCTGCAGTGGCCCAATTAAGTAAAAATAGCCTGGTCACTAGGGGGGGTTAACACCGCAGTCCTCAAGTGGTTAAAAAGAAATAAATATACCGGTAGTAACCTTCATATACCCTTGACTTTAGTTGTCCTATAAGTTAATCACACACACTAAATTGGGATGCATACACACATCCAATTTTGATTGGTCAATGATTGGCCAATTTTACCACTTCTGTTCATAGTATTAAAAATCTGTAGGCTCTCCTACTACTTGGAAGTGGTAAAATTGTCCAATCCAAGTTGGATGTGTGTGTGCGCACCCTTAGGTTAAATGGAGGAACTAGTGTTTCATTTCAGTAACCCAAAAATAGATGTAATAATTGCCCAAAAATTATACTTTTATGATTGATTTGCAAGTGTTGGATATATTGTAGCTTTCAGTTGAGTTTGTGGAACTGATAACTTTCATTTATTTTTATTTATTTTTTTGGGTGTCTTTTTCACAAGTTCTGTTTAGTATTTTAGTTTTCAAGAACTTGACACGTTATGGGTTTATTTAGAATAAAAATATAATACAGGTTTAAACCTTGTGTAAAGTGTCCATTTGTTTTATTTTTATTACTCAGCCCAGCAGTCATGTCTGTGCAGTGTTTATGGAACATTCCATGCTGGACACTCACATGTAGTCACTGAAATGTGTGTTCAGTTGAGGGAACAGAGGGTGGTCTACACCAAATGTGAATCCCTAGCACATAAATAAACAGTGGGGAACACTGATTTAAGGGCTGGATTCAATGTAAGGAAATCCTCACATATGGCAGCATCTGCCTTCTTTTTTGGTGATAAATTTCCTGTTTTAAATATAGCTCAGTTCCTTTTCTGCTGTGGAGATGATCGGTGAGTTAGACATTAGTTCTTGAGTAGCCTAAGCGCTTTGAGTCCTATGGGAGAAAAGCGCTATAGAAATGTTATTGTATTGTATTGTATTGTATTGAGTAAATGAGATGCTTAGTACATGGGATTGTACCTTGTGCTGGCGTAATAGTCACACCAGTAACTATAGAGACAAAACATCCTAGAATAATCATTCCTATTTGATGGGTGGTGTTTTCATTTGGCTTACTTTTAACTGACTCATGGGAAGTGCTTTTGTATGTCTTGCTAATAGGCTTCTCTTTATCAATTGATATTAACTTTATCAATTGACAATCTTATCCACACTACGATGAAACCTTGCACATGCTCCACAGACTGGAGCCAAAGCTCAGGAAGCTATATTCATTACAATGAAGCTAAGGTATGTTCATTACAAGTGGCACATTTTCAAGGGAATTCAATTGATAGTTATTTCTGCAAGACGTGAGGGCAAACCTTGAGCAACACTGTAGATATTGAAGGTCATAATTCCAAGAGATTTTGTGTCAGCTCTTGCCTGCTTAGTGCTGGTTTGTATCTATAAGGTACATTTCAAGGAAAAATCAAATGTATCTTATTTTAACAGTTATCAACTGCACAGAATCAGACCAAAACAGGTAACTCAAAATAATAAGCAAAAAATTTTTTTCCAAAGGCCCCTGTATTAACTGCATAGGTTTTTGTGTGCCATGAAATGTTAACCTACCTGCCTTTTACCCAAAGCAATGTTCACCCTTGTGAAAATCATAATCCTCCAGCCTCCCAATCATCAGGCAATATACCAGAAGGTGCTATCTTGTAAAATGATATATTATCCAAGCAGTCTTGAAAATACATTAATATCACTGTAACCTGCACACAGAAATACTCTGTAGTCAGATATATAGCAAGTTAGCAACAACCTATTACAGCACCTGATAAGCCTCCAAGGAGAAAAGGAAAGTAAGCCTGTTAACCCCCTTAAGCACAATGAGTCGTTGTTTTTTTTCTAGTTCCTAGAACTTATGATAGTGTGGCTAGCCTATGTTAAGCCCCATCTACACGATGGGACATTGCAGCGATCCGGCGGCTCGATTAGCCGCCGGATCACCTCTTCCGCGTGCCCGCCGTGTCCCTGCGCGTGCATCAATACCCGCTCGATTGCCGCTCGTCGCCGCGCCGCTTATCTTCCGCTCGATTCCCTGCCATTGTCCCCTAGCGGGGAGCGAGCAGGGAATCGGCGGAAGCAAGATCCGTCCTGTCAGATCTTATCAATCAAGCCGCATCAGCGGCTCGATTGATAAGGAGCATCGCGGCCGCATCTACGCGTGTAGATGCGGCTTTAAGTCTGTAAGAAAAAAGTGCTCCTGTGGGGTACTTTCCTCTGGAGGAGGAAGCCTCAGGATCCTAATGAGGCTCTCCCCATCCTCTTGAGCCTCGGTGGATCCAGTGCTGGCTCCCACGAAACCTCCCTACCCCCCCCCCCCCCCCCCCTACAAGCTAGGAGCAGTAGCGTGCTGCAATATTTCCAATCTGCGTTCTTGCGCAGGTGTAGTATCAGCTTTCCGATCGGCTCAGGCAGAAATGGCCGTGCCCGATTGGCTGTGCTGTGCAGGTTTGAGACGAACAAGTCCAACACTTGTGCCAGGTAGTCTTGCCAAATTGATCAGGTCCCGATCCCCACTGATGACCGTTATTGTGCAGGTACACACCTACACACCTATACAGCATGCAAAACTGTTTTTTTATTTGGATAGAGTTGGAAAGATTTAGAACCTCCTTTTGGGGATAATTTGCTGTGTAAGTTTCAGTTAGAATTGCCCTTCTTACCTGATCATGACTCTGATGCACAAACGTTATTTTGTGATATCTCACATTGTGTTTTGTATTTGTATACCATCATTTAAGTGTTGAAAGAATAAAAAGGCGGGCAAAGTAATATGAGTGTTGACAGAATTAGGAACATTTCTGAAACATGCGGTGCACCGCTCTGGTCATAACACTACTAAACTAATTGACTTTACTGGATGAGTCTCCACATCCAGCAGTCAAGCACCCATGGAAAGGTGTGCAGCTGAATCTGCACACTGGCATCGTCTACTTATGTAATGAGATATGATTTTATAGATAAGATGAGCTAAAGATGAGAACTTGTGAAATAGGTAGAGCTGGATCTTTTTAAAAGTTGACACAAGAACCAACATGTTTTCTTAACTGCTGTTTCTCACACAAGCAATTTTGATTGTTCATTCATTGGCCAATTTTACCACCTCTATGTAGTATGAGAGCCAACAGATGTTGAAAGCTATGGACAGATTGTGTAGGTAAGCTCTCATACTACATGGAAGTGGTAAAATTGGCCAATCAAATTTGGTTGCGTTTTTGTACCGCCTGGTACACCTATTGTATTTTGATTAGCCAGGTTTACCATTCCATGTAGTATGAGAGTTTACCTCCACAATCTGCTCATAGTATTCAAAACCTGTTGGTCCTCCTACTACATGGAGCTGGTAAAATTGGTCATTGATTTGGCGAATCAAAATTGGATATAAGGTATAAAGGAAGAAGAAATCTTCCTGGTGGAGACTTTGACAGTAAAAAAAAAATCTCAACAGAAATTTTCTCACACTGTTCAAAACATTAAAAATGATTTGACTGGAATTTCACCTGAAACATGGAATGTGCAGAATCCATTCCGCATTACAGACTGACTGATGAGAAATGACTGTTTTCCTTGTATGTATGGTTCTAGGATCTGCCTCGTACTTCCTGATACTGACATCCAGTCTGTTTTTGCTCTATAGCTGCGAGATGCCTAACTGGGGAGGAGGTAACAAGTGTGGAGCGTGCGGCAGGACTGTGTATCATGCTGAGGAGGTGCAATGTGATGGAAGGAGTTACCACAAGTGCTGCTTCCTCTGCAGTAAGTTCTCACATCTGCTTTTTGTTAATGGAAATTTTATGAGACACGACAATCTTTTGGTAAATTGACATAATATATGATGTGTTATCCTGTTCTGAAACGTTTATATTAAGAATACTGTAAATGGGACCATTTTCCATAGCACATAGTGGAAACCGCATATGTGATTCTGCCTAGTGTGTTCCTACCCTAATACTTTTAACCACTTGAGGACCCTATGCTTACACCCCCCTAGTGACCAGGCTATTTTTTGCTATTTAGGCCACTGCAGCACACACAAGTGATTTCCCTCCCAACCCCCCCCCCCCCCCCCCCCCTTTTCTGCCCACCAACAGATATTTCTGTTGGCGGGCTCTGATTGCTCCCCCAATATTTTTCTTTTTCTATCAATATTTATTTATTTCTTTTTAAATAAATGTTACTATTTTTTTTTCTAAACCCCGCCCTCCACCCCCACCCCCACCTGCCAATCAGCGGGATCGGCTGTCATAGTCTTCAGCCTATGATAGCGCATCGCTTCCCTGCCTCCAGAGCGGACAGCCATCTCACATGGCTGTCCCCAGTACAGCGCTGTCATAGATCGCAGTGCTGTACCATGTAAAGAGACGGCGGTTGGGCATGTGTACGTGTGGCAAACTAGACGAGTGCTAAGAGGTGGTTTGCCCGATCCAAACCGGCAGATTAACTGACCAACTACCGTGCAGATTGGCCACGTGTGCAAATCATTTGAATGACTTTTTTTTTTTTTAATGTGGATATGTTGAGCGTGCAGTATTTAAATGAGTTGGTAGGGTTTTTTTTTGGCCAGCGTGCATGTATGTACTGATCATGCAAACAAATAGTCCTGTGGTTCATCGTGTTGGGCGGTTGGTTGTGCATGAAGTTGCACGTGTGTATGTACCTTAAGGTCTATAGTGTTTACATATTTTTGCCTGCTCATTTGTGAGCTGTCATGTATGTTGTATGAGACAGGATTACATTGAGAAAAGCGAGAGCTTTTTCCATTTGGTGAATGACAACGTGCTCTGGAGGCTGTTCATGCTTCTCAGCTGGTAAGAGGGATTAAGCTGCAGAGAGCCTGGGATGTGAGATCACTAATGGCCCCTGGCACTGACTTGGCACACTTGGTACAATTCTAGTTTTGTTTTAATAACTTGTAGATTTCCACTGGAAAAATTGAGCTGGAAATGTAACATTTAGTGGTATCTGTAGAAAGTTCTGTGCAGCCGCAATACGAATGAACACACATTTTCCAATGAATGAATGGTGCTATTATTCCTCTTGTTACACGGACTACAGTAAGCTGAACTAGCTTTTTTTTTTTATAAGATACTAGAATTACAGTGGGTAGAAACGCTCTTTGCTAGTATTTGAATGGTGAAAATTTATGGACTCTTACGTTATGGATGCCGAAGCTTACGTTGATTTAACAATCAATTCCGTGAACTGTTATTGGTCTAGACACTAAATAAGACTAATATTTGTAATGTCTTCTCTTAAAATAAATATTCTTTCAAAAGTAAGGGGTTTTAAATACCCCTAGTTCACTTGTCTAGCCAGATCTCGAGGTGCCACACACATGCAGTTTGTCGCCCACAGGGTTTGAGATTCAATGCCTCAGGTGATGGTTTGGAGGATAAGTGCTGTACAGACATGTCACAGCCTACAGGTTAGCAACACTTCCTGTTGCCATGAAGGAGGGGGAGGAGAGAGTGGCTTTGAGCAAGCAGGGTGAGCAAGGGAACAGTGGGCTCTGGCACTGCAAATCTTTCAGTAACTCATCAGGACCACTGTACACACGTTAGATTCTCGGCAGTGGTACCCTGCCTGAATTTTTCCTTTTTGTTCCATTAATAACATTTGCTGTGGAGTTTGACTTGTTTTGTATCGTGTGATTTGATTGGATGTAATCAATTTCAGTACAATTCAGTCCATTTTATTACCGGTTCAATTTTTTCCAGTTATCACACTGCGATAAATAACTGGTGCTTTCATGTTGGAAATTCTGATAATTGATTGCTTTATGTTTTTTGCCTGTCAGTGGTATGCAGAAAGAACCTGGACAGTACAACAGTTGCTATTCATGATGACGAGATTTACTGCCGGTCTTGCTATGGGAAGAAATATGGGCCGAAGGGCTATGGCTATGGACAAGGAGCAGGTACCCTGAACATGGATCGTGGAGAAAGACTCGGCATTAAGCCAGAAGAGTAAGCAAATGATTTTCTGCCTTGATGATTTGCTGGCATGCACCAGCACTTCCAGTCACGTGAGCATGTGTGTACAGTTGGCTTTAAAGTCTATGTGCCATTTGTTTTGGCGCAGGGACTGGCATCGCACTGCATTGTAAATGTGGACAAAAGCTGGCTATTAGTGTTATCCCCACCTCAGCCATGATCTCTTCCTGTTGTTTATTTATACAGCATTGACTTCTGCGCTTTAGTCCTGTTACTAACTGTTCCCCAGAGAACTCCCTATCATACTTCTAGGGCAATGTGCTAGGAGAACATACTAACTCCATGCAGTTTCATGGCCCAGATTTGAAGAAGGGAACCCAGTGTTTCAAGGAGAGATTGCAATCCAACTTCACTCTTCCTGGACAACCTGGCCTCCTGGCTCCCCCACATCCTGTCATCTGACCTCCCCACCATCATACTCGGGGATTTCAACTTACCTATCGATGAGCCTATCTCCACTGCTGCCAAGCAGCTACTCTCCCTCACCAAATCCCTTGGTCTCTCTCAGCACACAAATTCCACCACCCACCGCGCTGGTCATACTCTTGACCTCATATTCTCAAAGTCCACCTCCCTCAGCAACCTGGACATCGCACCTTTCCCTATCTCTGACCATCACCTCCTCACATTCACTATCTCCCCACCAACAACTTCTCTCCCCACCCCTCAGCCTGGTCGATGGCAGAGAGACCTACGTAATCTCAGCCCAAATGTCCTAGCAAGTCCCCTTCTCTCCCTCTCCTCCCACCTACCCACCCTAACATGCCCCAACGAAGCGGCTGCACAATATAACCTTGCCCTCTCATCTGCTTTAGATCAAGCTGCCCCCTCAATCTTCCGCCCTATCAAGCCCCCCAACCCCCAACCCTGGCACAACACCCACACACGTAACCTCAGGAAAGAAACTCGAGCAGCCAAACGGAAATGGAGGAAATCACATCTCAATGCTGACTTCCTAGATTACAAGGCCAAACTGTTACTCTTCCACACTGCCCTCTCCGAGGCTAAACAAAGGTACTTTGCAGCACTGATTGTAACCCAAGCTTCCAACCCTCGACAGCTTTTTGCTACCTTCAATTCCCTCCTCAACCCCACTCCTCCCCCTCCCAGCTCCTCCCTCTCAGCCAATGACCTTGCCAACCACTTCACCACTAAAATTGCAACAATACGCAATGAAATTTCCCTCCTCCATCCCTCCCTTACCAATGCGTCTCAGGTTGTCCCCTTGCCTTCCCTCCCAGCGGCTCCCTTGTCTCATCCACCCCTCGCCTCTTTTGCTCCTGCCACCATTGATGAAGTCAGCCTGCTGCTAGTGGCTTCCCCCCCCACATCCTCTCCCTGTGATCCGGTACCCGCGAATACTCTTCGTCCCCACTTCTCTGACCTGGCCCCAGTCCTCACCTCCTTGTTCAATCTCTCCCTTTCCACAGGCATCTTCCCCAAAGCATTCAAACAGGCCACTGTGCTTCCCCTGCTGAAAAAACCCTCACTCGACCCATCCCTACCCTCAAACTACCGCCCAATCTCCCTCCTTCCCTATGCTTCTAAACTCCTCGAACGCCTAGTCCACCAGCGCATTACCCAATACATCAACACCAATGCCCTACTTGACCCCCTACAGTCTGGATTCCGACCTGCGCACTCAACTGAAACAGCCCTCGCCAAGGTGGTCAACGACCTTACCCTTGCCAAGGCCAAAGGCAGTTATTCCATCCTGCTCCTCCTTGACCTCTCTGCAGCATTTGACACTGTTGACCACTCCCTCCTCCTCCAATCACTACAGTCCATGGGCATCCATGGGCTTGCCTTGGCCTGGATCTCCTCCTACCTATCCAATCGCTCCTTCACCACTTCCTTCAATGGCTCCTCCTCAACTCCTGCCCCTCTTTCAGTTGGGGTCCCCCAGGGCTCTGTTCTAGGCCCCCTTCTTTTCTCCATATACACTTCCTCAATTGGCAAGCTTATCTCCTCCCTGGGCTTCAATTACCACCTTTATGCAGATGACACTCAGATTTACCTCCATACCCCCGATCTCTCAGCCACCACCATAAACAAGGTCTCCTCGTGTCTCTCAGCAATTTCCTCCTGGATGTCAGCTAGGTTCCTAAAGCTTAACCTAGACAAAACTGAGCTCCTGATCCTTCCACCCCATGCTGCTGCACCCATCCCAGGTTTCCACCTCACAATCGACAACACAACCATTCTCCCTACCTCCCAGGCCCGCTGCCTGGGTGTCACCTTGGACTCTGACCTCTCCTTCATCCCACACATCCAAAACATCACAAGAGCCTGCAATTTCCACCTCCGTAATATCTCCAAGATCCGCCCATTCTTAACCCCGGACACGACCAAACTGCTCATCCATGCCCTCATCATCTCCCGCCTTGATTACTGTAACTCACTCCTTTCTGGCCTCCCCCTGAAACGCACTGCCCCCCTTCAATCAGTGATGAACGCGGCTGCAAGACTCATCCATTCTTCGCACCGTTCTGCATCCACATCTCCCCTTTGTGAATCCCTGCACTGGCTCCCTATCCGTCTCAGGATAAGTTTCAAGATTCTATGCCTGGCGTATAAATCTGTGCACAAAACATGCCCTACCTACATCTCGCAGCTTGTTCACAAGTATACACCAGGTCGCCCCCTCCGTTCCTCCAACGACCTTCGCCTCACCACCCCGCGCATTTCACACTCCCATGCCCGCCTGCAGGATTTCTCAAGAGCTGCCCCCACCCTCTGGAATGCCCTTCCACCACCCATCAGACTTGCTCCCTCTTTCAACACATTCAAGCAAGCCCTCAAAACCCACCTCTTTATGATGGCCTACCCACCTCCTACCACACAGTAACTCTCTAAGGAATATTTAACAGCCCCACCTAGTGTTTCCACCCCTCCCTTTAGATTGTAAGCCTCTGGCAGGGTCCTCCACTCCCTAGTGTAATCTACAGGATCATGTGCTCCTGTCCTATGACAGCCTGTACTTGTATTACTGGGCCTACCTAACCAGCCCATATTGCATGATCATGTATTTTGTACAATTTGTATGTATAACTTTGTTCTATGTGTATAACCCTATGTATGTCATCCTTGTATCATTGTATATATTTATTGTCCAGCGCTGCGTAATATGTTGGCGCTTTATAAATACAATAAATAATAATAATAATAATAATCTACCACACCACAGTACCATCCATATGCCTCCATGCTTCCTTTTACATATAAAATACTGATTCAACTCCAAGTCCTAGCAACCCTGCCCCCAACATAAGAAAAAGTATTTCCACTCCATGTGTTCTTGCAAGCCCCCTGTAATATAAACTTAGTAATAATCCGTAATCACAAGAAGCACAAGCTAATAAGCAAATTACACACTAAATCATTCACATGGCTGTAGAGATCACTGAGGAATTTACCGGTAATTGATTTAAAAATAACAAGCTTGAAGACAGCCAGCTGCTGTACAAGGTAAACAAAGCAGAGGGAGCATGTCATAGCACAGGGAGGTATTCCATTCTTTGTCACAGGGGATACATATCGCCAAGTGATGGAAGGCTGCTGTGTTTTTGCATTATGCCACTTACATTGGATTATGATTGGGTATGGGATACTATTGGACTATTGGAATTTCACGCTGTAGCTGAATTATGAGAAAACCATTAAGTTTCCTCACACATGAACATGTCCAACAAGTTAAGTTGATGTCTGACTAGATCACGCCTTCACCTTATCTTTGTATACACATGTGGGATTACACCTATCCAGAGCTGGGACAAGGTCCTCCAGAACCCCAGCCGTCACACACTTATTGCTAAGACTAAGAGGCCCCCCCCCCCCCCCCACACACACACACACACACACACACACACACACACCTCTTAATCTCTAGTTATCTGGCTTGCAGTCACTGCTATGTATCCCCTTTTCTTGTTTCTCTCTGCTTCAAACACTATAGGGGATTGATAGCTGAGTGAGATGTGCGCCCCCTCCTACACTGCGCCCTGACGCTGGAGCCTCTCTCGCCTCTGCCTTGGCCCGACCTTGCACCTATCAAAGTGGTCGTCATCCATATCAGGGCCAGTTGTAGACTTTTTGCTGCCTGAGATCAAAGAAATAGGCTTTTTTTTCCACAACAATGCCTCTTGTACATCGTCTTATTATCTTTTGCGAGACACCTATGTAATTTCCAGTCAAATTACTTGCTGCTGCTGGTTGCATAAAAGTAACTTAAGTAAAAATTTGCCAGGGGTATGAATAATTATGGGCGGCACTGTGTGTGTATGAGAATAAATATATATATATATATATATATATATATATATATATATATATATATATATATATATATATATATATATATATATATATATATATATATATATATATATATATATATATATATATATATATATATATATATATATATATATATATATATATTTATTTACACCCACCAAGGGAATACAGAGGGGCTACAGCACACAACAGGGAAGCAGTAACAGGGGCTCTTGGTTACGCTTTAACGCGTTTATGCTCACCAACTGCGCCAAAGTGTCCCCAATCTGGTGAGTCCTACTCTAACCAGGCAAAAATGCTAGTTTTTTTTTTTATCAGCGTTCTAGTGGGACCCATGCCAAAAGCCTAATTGTCAACTAAATGGGAGAAAGGAAATTAAAAACACCTCACCTTCTACTAGCTACTGACTGAGTATTGTGTGGCTAGATAGTGTAATGGTTAAGGGCTCTGCCTCTGACATGGGAGACCAGGGTTTGAATTTCGGCTCTGCCTGTTCAGTAAGCCAGCACCTATTCAGCAGGAGACCTTAGGCAAGTCTCCCTAACACTGCTACTGCCTATAGAGCACGTCCTAGTGGCTGCAGCTCTGGCGCTAAATACCAAGGGATGAGCAGCACAAACCAAATTGAATGCAATACTATGCAAAGCATGCACGCGTAACCAAGAGCCCCTGTCATGTGTATATCTGATTGTGTATGTGTATATGTGAGTGAGTGAGTGTGTGTGTGTGTGTGTGTGTGTGTGTATATATATGAGATAGACAGATTGAGAGATATATATATATATATATATATATATATATATATATAATACACACACACACCAGTTACAGCTGTACTAGGCATTATACGGTATTGTCATTGAGGTGGAGGGGATTAGAAATGTGCTGCCTTTTTTGGACCTGTATTTGGATATCTAGTGAGCCTTACCATTGTTCTTTGCAGAGCGCAGACCTACCGTTCAACTGTCAGTACAAATCCTTCTAAATTTGCCCAGAAGTTTGGAGGTGCTGAAAAGTGTCCACGTTGCGGAGAGTCAGTCTATGCTGCGGAGAAGATCATGGGCGCTGGGAAGGTAATGCCACTGTACTTGTGTATGAGCTACTGTGCAAGGCAGTTAATGGCTATACTTTGCTGTGGGGGCAAATGGACAAATCAAGTCCTGTTGAGGTGGAGTTTGATTGGTCTATTTTCAAGCTGCATACATAAGTCTGCATCAACTCGGAATTCTTTGCATCGCAATCTTGACTCTCCCTACTAAAGAGCCTATAGGCGTAGAAAACCTGATACCCTAAACTCTGCCCTTCACCCAATGCCGCACCCTAGGTCACTGCTGATAAACAGGAAAAAAATGATATACAAATACACTTTCATTTTATAGAGGAGGTTACTGTTACATGATTGTGCTGTCTTGTATAAGTTTTTTTGAGGTGAAGGAGCAGGGAGATGGCAGAGGAGGGGGAGGGCTTGCCATATTTGATGGACATTTTAGCACTTGCTTTAGGTTCCTGTTGCAGGTGGCCAATACTTTGTCCTATCATAATGCTACATAGACCAAGATCTGTGTATTGATGAAAGTCAGGCTGGAGAAAACTCAGCTGTTTGTCAGTAGTAAGTGGTAGGCAGCACTGTCCAACATTATAAAGCCTCTGACAAGAATGGGAGCTTAGTCCTTTTGCCGTTACCATTATATGGAGAATGGCTGGAGAGCCTGTTGGTTTCTGTACTAGTCCTTGGGTCACCAACGTGTAAACATCAGGCATGCTATCCTACAGATGGAGAGACAATCCAGCAAATACTTAGAAAAAAGGCATGTGGGTTATAGTGAATGTATGTGTAATACCAGTCATGTGTACAAATCCCCATCTCCTTCCTTTCACAATATATGTGGACCAAGCACCTCTTTCACCTCCATGGAGAGTGTTTAGATGTATATAGGTGTCTGCTTCATAGATCCTGCCTTTTGCTCTGTGGCTTCAGTCTTTAGAAAAGGACAGATGGAGTTGATCCTAACAGCAGGCTAAGTTCAGTACAAGAACTCCACACTGTATGAGAGATACAATTAAAGCAGGCCCAACATACAGAACCATTGCTGCTGTTTCCATGCCAAGCTTGTTATAGTCCACACAAAGACCCCCCCCCCCCCCCCCCTTCCTCTGCATTAGGTAAAGCCCTTGGGAATGTGTGGTATTAGCTATTACAAAGATTAATGTATTCAGATTTTGGATGCATTAAACCTTATCTTGAAATTGTTGGTTTGCATATATTTCTACAATCTACATTTAATTATTGGCCTCCATCTAAGCTCTGTCAACACTTAGGCCCTGTGCACACCAAAACCGCTAACAGATCGTCAAAACGCTAGCGGTTTTGGGAGCAGAGAGCAGATATTTGGCCGGGTGCACACCAAGCGGATTTTGTATGCGATCCACCAGCCGCATCAGCCAGTGAAAACGCTTGGCTATTGTATTTCAATGTGTGGTGCACACCGGCGGTTTGAGGTTTTTTAGCAAACCGCAAACGCGCAGCAGGAGGCGCGTTTGCGGCTTGGCAAAAACCTCAAACCGCCAGTGTGCACCATCCCATTGCAATACATTAGCCAAGCATTTTTTCCAGGCGGATGCGGCCGGCGGATTGCTACAAAAACCGCTCGGTGTGCACTGGGCCTTACTTATATCATTTTATTGGAAGCAGGAAATGTGGGCGCCCGCTAGCGGCAGAAAATAGTGCCCCACCATAGACCTCCAGGGCTGGGCCGAGGCAGAGGCGAGAGAGGCTCCAGCCTTAGGGCGCAGTGTAGGAGGGTGTGCAAAACTCACTCAGCTATCATTCCCCTATTGTGTTTAAAGCAGAGAGAAATAAGAAAGGAGAATACACGGCAGGCAGTGACTGCAAGACAGATAACTGGAGATTAAGGTGTTGGGGGGGGGGGGGGGGGAGCCAGTGGGGCCTCTTAGTCTAATAGCAATCAGTGTGTGACGGCTGGGGTGGGAGGGATGGAGGGGCGCACTTTGGTGTCTCAGCCTTGGGTGCTGAAGGACCCGGCTCTGTAGACCTCTCTATAAATAGTGTGACATTTAGGCACCCGCAGCACCTAACAAATTGCAGAGGATGCCACCCGCACTGCAAAACATGGCTACAAATAGTGGGCACTTGTATAGGATTTTTGCCCAATTTAATGTTTTTGTCTAATCAAATGTCTAATCCGGAAAGAAAATGTATATTGCATATCACCAGCTCAAGTGACAAACTGGGTCCCCACTTGTTCAGACTGTAAAGCAGCTGCTAGACTAGGGCTGATCAAATCCGCATCCGGCCCACCGACAGGCTGCCGGATTCCTCTTCCCCCCCCCCCCCTCCTTCCTCCCGAGTTGCGAGCGGCAGGGGATTTGAACCTCACCTCAGCGCTGATTCCAGCATTGCGTCTCCGTGGCAACAGGGCATCACATGACTCGCAGTCAGGACATGTCAGCGTATAACAGGCTGGCAACGTCCTGATGGCGAGTCATGTAATAAGCTGGAATCTGGGCTAGTGAGTTATAAATTCTGTGTTTGCCGCCCGCACGCATTCTGCAGGGAGGAAGAGGAGAAATTTTGAGGAGAGCGGTCTGCAGCATGCAGCCCAGGCCGCGAAAAGTTTGCCCAGCCCTGTGCTAGACTATTGCTCATCCTCTAAATGCATGTATTTGTTTAAGTAGTGTGCTAAAACTCTGATACTTTTACAGCCATGGCATAAAAACTGCTTCAGATGTGCAAAGTGTGGCAAGAGCTTAGAATCCACCACTCTGACTGAGAAAGAAGGGGAAATCTACTGCAAAGGTGAGCAAGCCAAGCTGTGCCTCTGTCCTATTCCCCTAATATGAGGCGACTGTGTAAGGCCTGTACAATGGTGAGGAATACAGCTGCACAATGCAGGAAATTGGAAAATAACAAGGTAAAGACAGACCAGAGCCAATATCAGGAAATGTCTGTCTGAAGGAGATACAACAAGCACAGCCATTTATTGGCGTCTAGTCGGATTCTGCTGAATGAAAACTTTTAAATGATCTCCTTATTGAGAATATAATTAGAACAGTCAGGTTGCGCATTGCAGCATCTGCAAGCAGACTTGTAAAGGAAGAGGCTCATAGCAGACAGGTTTTTGTGCAATATGTGCTGGATGGAACTGCATGAGGTAAATGTAACTTCTTTTATAGTTCCAGCTTCCTGAAAAGTTAGTGTTACTTTCCATTGTGTTCTACAAAAGGAGGCTTTCAGAACACAGCAGGATGTCTATAGACAAATGAAAAACAGGAATTGAAAAAGTAACTTCTCTGGGAACATTCTGAATTTTTTTTTCTTATTTCTGATTTGTAAAGTCAGCTTATCACGAAGGCTTTATTTCCAGTAGGGTGCTGCGTCCATTTCCGAAGTGGACGCGGCAAAAATCACATCTGCACTGGAAAAATCCAGCATGCACTATGTTTTCCCATATGCAAATTAGGAGACTTGGCCTAAAGGAGTGGGTAGACTTGCAACTTTTTATATCACAAAATAATGTACCTAGGCTAGCATTGCTGTACTATGGTATTGTAGAGTATTGGCCCAGATATAGCCAGCACTAAATGCAGCAGAAGAGTCTTATTTATCCAATAAATAAGGTCCTTGCTTTCAGTTTCTCCTAATACCTAAAATTCATTTTGAGGACCTTCCATCTCCCACTTACTTTGTCACTGGAACCATTGTGTACCATGACAGCTGGTTCTTCCCCAGCTGCACCCAATCTGTAAATTTTGTACCACTACATGCTGAACCCGAGCACCCCAGGAGACAACACTGTAAAGCATTCACGGTTTGTATACACTGTTACAGAGGCGCCAGTAGTGTAAAATATTGATAAAACATTTAAAAAACGGGGGGGCTCGTGGTGGACTTACCTCCCCAATGTAGACACAAGATAATGTCGGTTTTTCAACAAAAGAATTTACATACTCCAAAAAACTTGCAACGCGTTTCGTGGGCACATCCCACTTCATCAGGCTATAAACAGCAGTACAACAACTTGTGCTCCGGGTAAATCAGCTTAGCGCATCATTCACGGTTTTGACAAATTACCCTCTCTGTGTACCTAATAATGGAATCCCCTACCACCAGTATCTGTCTAGCTTTTGCTGCACTCCTGTTCCCATTTTCAATGCAGCGGACTGTCCCTTGGTTGCTAAGGGACACATCCAGCTGCAACATCGCTACTCCAGAATCATCCTCCACAATATTACATAAACAAGCATATTTATTAGGGAGAGACAACGTGAGACTAGCCTCCCATTTTCCCCCTATCCCTTCTAACTGTAACCCAAGTAGTAGCAACCTCAGCTTCTTGCTCCAGCTGGGCTCCACCCTCACGCATCCTCACTGGTTCCAGTCAGGGTCTGAATTGTGAGATCCAAGCTCTTTTCCCTGTTTATGCATCTTAGTGTTGCAAGGTGCTCATTTAGCTTTCTGACCTCAGCCTCTAATTGAGCAACACACACACACCAAGGGTAACAGTATGCATCCTCAATCTGCTTATCAAGGCATGTATACATGTTGCAGGATGCACACTGTGCTGCATGGTCCAACAGGAGGACCATGATATTTATTTAACGTAAACTGTGGTGGTTAAAGAGACACTGAAGCGAGAATAATTCTCGCTTCAGAGCTCATAGTTAGCAGGGGCACGTGTGCCCTGCTAAAACGCCGCTATCCCGCAGCTAAACGGGGGTCCCTTCACCCCCAAACCCCCCCCCCCCCGCAAAATCAACGACCAAATTGGTCGTAGATTTTGCTGCTCCTAGAGGCAGGGCTAACGGCTGCAGCCCTGCCTCTAGTCGCGTCTATCAGCGGCGCATTGCCGCCTCTCCCCTGCCCCTCTCAGTGAAGGAAGACTGAGAGGGGCGGGGGAGAGGCGGAGATATGCGCAGACAGACGCGCGTGGGGCAGGGCTGCGGAAGGTAGCCCTGCCTCAATCCGGAAGAGATCCCCGGCTGCTCGGAGGGGATTTGTGAGGTAAGGGACCCCCGTTTAGCGGTGCGATAGCGGCGGTTTAGTCTATGAGCTCTGAAGCGAGATTTATTCTCGCTTTAGAGTCTCTTTAAAATAAAAAAAAAAACCTATAGAAGTAAGAGGTATGAAAATTTTGAATGTAGTGAATAAAATAGAAAAGACCAGAAACGGAAGATATAGAGTGAAGTGGGGATGGAGGAGAGAATGATGGAGAGTCAGTGCAGGAAGGAGGGAAGGGAAGAGAGAAAAAAAATAGATAAAACTTACCCTACAAAGTGACTATCGCATTCTAACCAATGCAGAGAACTCCAATTTTGGGGCAACTATATATATATATATATATATATATATATATATATATATATATATATATATATATATATATATATATATATATATATATATATATATATATATATATATATATATATATATATATATATATATATATATATATATATATATATATATATTTTGGCACACTGTTTTCTTCCTCCCCTTTTGCGCCTATTCTAACACCTACTTATAACGCCTATATGCCACTTGTTGCAAGCTCAGTCCTGGACCTGACTAAATAACACCTGTACTAGCTAACCCCTCCCCCTGATTGATCCCAGCTGCAATTCAAGTTGGCAAAAAACAAACTGCAAGGAAAAATATTTGTTTAATCACATCTGCTGATCTCGGTCTTAGATGTTAAATAAACAGCAATATAAATCAATCGACCACAGTTAATTCAAGTAATCAGCTCAGCACATGCCAACCCTCTCCAGCAGTGAAATGTAGCCTTCCCACCAGAATAGGCATTTTAACCAGTTCTAGTTCTTCTCATCTATAGTTTCCTCTTTTATTTTATTTATTTTTATTTATTTAATTTTTTTTAAATTTTTTTTTTATACAGGCCAATTAGTGTTCTCTGTTTGAAGTACTTCCCTTTATGATGCCCCCTTAATTGCTACCCTCCAAAACGTTTGTGTCCCCTGAAAGGGCTCGTTTCCACTTGTGCGGCCTTTTCGTGCGAATTTTCGTGCGAATTCGCATGAAAATTCGCATGGATGACGATGTATGCGAATTTAACCATGGCTGTACTGGTGTGCTTTTCCGTTGTTTCTATGGGAATTCCTATTAACTACATTGTATGCGATTCGCATAGCGGTATGCGGTATGCGAATTCTGATGGCTCTGCCATGCAAATTTTTTCTGCACAGAAAAACGCAATGGAATCCTGACAAGTGGAAACAGTCCCATTCACTTGTATTGCTATGCGAATTTGCATGCGAAAAACGCATGCAAATTCGCGATAGTGGAAATGGGCCCTAAAACACAAGGGTGATACTGTATTTAGCAAAAGATGATACTACCAAAGTGAGGGATTGACTGCTAAATATATTTAAACATAGTCGCGATAGTGGAAATGAGCCCTGAGGGCTCTGCCATGCAGAAAAATCCTGCACAGAAAAACGCTCAGGAAAACTGACAAGTGGAAACAGGCCCATCCACTTGTATTGGCTGTGCGAATCTGCATGCAGGAAACGCATGCAGATTCGCGATAGTGGAAACGGGCCCATAGTGGTCCCCATTAGTATAGTGCTTTCCTTTAATTATTTTGGCCTTTAATTATTTTGGCCTTCATCATATTTCCCTGCCACCTCACCCACTGCAGATCTACCTGTCCTTCTGTAGCCACACTGTTACTGTTTACACTAGTCACATGGCCATCAGACCAGGGAAAATTGTAGAGGAAGGGGATTGGTGTGGGGCACTTAGAAAATTAGCGAATCAGCAGTGCATGAATGAGAAGAGGTAGATATAATACATGCCAGTGCTCTCCATATCCATGCAGGAAGAGAAGTGAAAGTAGACATCCTTGATTGGTCTTTTCTTGGGCACTGAGAGGTATGCGAGTGGGCATGTGCTATCCGCCCCCAAAAGCTCATTAAAATATTTGTTTTCATAACATTGCTGCAGTCAGAACTGGGTAAAAGCATCTACCCACTTAGCAAATGACAACTTTTGATTGCATGAAATCGTTGTGGTCAAGAATTGCTCCCCTATAGCAGCCCTAGTTAACCTCCTTGGCGGTAATCCCGAGCTGAGCTCGGGGTATGCCGCCGGAGGTCGCCGCTCAGGCCCTGCTGGGCCGATTTGAATTCTGTAAAAAGCAGCACACGCAGCCGGCACTTTGCCAGCCGCGTGTGCTGCCCGATCGCCGCCGCTCCGCGGCGATCCGCCGCGTGCAGCGGCGAAAGAGGGTCCCCCCAGCCGCCCGAGCCCAGCGCAGCCGGAACAAACAGTTCCGGCCGGCGCTAGGGGCTGGATCGGGCGGCTCTGACGTCAGGACGTCGACTGACGTCCATGACGTCACTCCGCTCGTCGCCATGGCGACGAGGAAAGCGAAACAAGATAGGCCGCTCATTGCGGCCTATCTTGTTACTTTCGATTGCCGGAGGCGATCGAAAGTACGCTTCCGGAGCGCCCTCTAGTGGGCTTTCATGCAGCCAACTTTCAGTTGGCTGCATGAAATATTTTTTTTTTTTATTAAAAAAAAACCACATTGCAGCCTCCCTGGCAAAATAATTAAACCGCCAGGGAGGTTAAAACTCAAGTTTACTAAAGCTTCTAAGGATGTACCCCTTTATAGTCTATTGGTTAAGTGCTCTGCCTTTGACATGGGAGACCAGGATTTGAATCCTGGTTAGAGTTAGTATCTATTCAGTAAGGGCCCGTTTCCACGCCGAATCCGCAGAGTCTCCCCGCAGGCAAATCGCGTGGGGTAACTCTGCCATAGGGTACAATGGCGCCACCGGCCAAATTGCTTGCGATAGCGATTCGGCCGACATTGCCATCCAAAATGGTGCAGGAGGCTCTGAATCCCATAGCCGTGCGGCTGATGGGATTCATCTGTGTAGCCGCAGACCCAGAAGTGCCGTCGTGTGTCTCGCAGACGCGTGCGGCTCAAGTGGAAATGGGCCCTAAGGAGTCCATGGGCAAAACTCCCTAACACTGCAAGGTGGCTTTTTGAGCACACCCTTAGTGGCTGCAGCTCTCGAGCGCTATGAGTCTAACAGGGGAAAAGCACTATACAATATTATGTAAATGATACTTGTGTACCTAAAAAGAAAAAAAAAAAAGCAATTCTCTTAAGTGCTCCTTGATGCACATTTTTATTAGCAAAACACTCTTCTGTTTCAAAACTAATGTTTGGAAAGTATTTCTATACAATAAAAGTACTTTACTTTATTGAAATGTAATTCATTCTTGTATGAAGCTGAAAGCTTGTGATGATGAATTAACTTTGTGAAGCAGAAGTATCATCTGCACAAATCAGAAGTGCTCCACCGGGGTACAGGTGCTTTGTGTCCTAAGGGCCCTTCATTTAAGAGCCTCATTTACTAAGGCCAGGTCCAGATTTAATAAGAAGTATACTCTCGTTATTTTACAACTCGTGTCCTCAAGCTGGCACTCCATATAAAGCACACTAGACAAAGGAGTCTAGTTCGTTTTTCTAATAATATAATCCTCCTCCTTTCTTTTTTTCTGCTCTCTTTGTGTGTGTGTGTGTTGTAGGACGAGTTTCAAGGACACTTGTGCTGTCACTAGGTATGCAGTATTCACGTGTGGGTAGATGGATGGCATAGGTTTACCGAGATGTGTATGGTTCTCCTGTTTTGAAAAAGGAACAGAAGAGCCCCAAAAATAAAATGGTTGAAATTGTATGAAGAGAACCTTACATTCCAGAATAGATCCCAGCAACATTGGCAAAGACATCCAGGCTTTATTATAATTTTTGTGTGACTTCTTCATCAGTTATTTCCACTATCCAGCTAAAAACAATACTGTATCCCAACAAAGAGGAGGGGAATAAACAGGTCCACTTGACACTTAATAAACTAAGCAAACGAAAAAAAATCTGAATGCACAATAATAGAATTATATAGAGAAAAAGGCCACAAACCCACTAGCAGTGCTTTTCTAAGCATCTGTGATTTAGAAAAGCTCTTAGGGCTGGTGCACACCGAGCAGGTTTTCTGGCGTTTTTGCAGCCGCTTGCGGCTGCAGATACGCTTGGTCAATGTATCTCAATGGGGTGGTTCACACCAGAGCGGGAGGCGTTTTGCTGAAACGCATACTCCCGGGGTAAGGCATTTTTTGGATTGCGGAGGCGTTTCTGCCTCCAATGTAAAGTATAGGAAAAAGGCAAACCGCTCTGAAAAACGGCAGTTCAGAGCGGTTTGCAGGCGTTTTTGTTACAGAAGCTGTTCAGTAACAGCTTTACTGTAACAATATATGAAATCTACTACACCAAAAACGCTTCCCAAAACCGCAAAATGCTAGCTGAAACGCTACAGAAAAACAAGAAAAAGCGTTTGAAAATCTGCTAGCATTTTGCGGATCTGCTAGCGGGTTTTGGTGTGCACCAGGCCTATCTGGCCGCATCTCAGCTGTAGTAAGCCATTGGTGGAATGATGACAGCATCCCAGAACTGCAGAGTGATTGCAAATGACAATGTGACTCATTGCAAATGCACAACCGAATGCAAGCAGATAACCCAGAACTGTCCTTTTCCACCGCAACTGACAGAACACGCCACAGGAGATTGTTATATTAAAAAAAAAAAAATCACATTCCTCAAGTGGAATCGCACACAAAGCATTACATTAGCAAAAGCTTCTCAAATCACATGTACTTAATAAAGCGCTTCTAGTGGATCCCAGGCCAAAACATAATGGTGAGATTGCAAAGCTTTTTTTTTTTTTTTTCTTTTTTTTTCTTCAGGTTTTATTCAGGTTCTAATCACTATCAAATTAACATTCAGCAATTTTATAAATAAAATATATTATATTTAACACAGAGCTAAACCTGACTGGACGTCATTTAGTGGCTATATGTTTTTCTGTGAAGGATAGCCGAAATGTAAACAAGCTTAAAGGACAGATGCAAGCTAAAAAAAACAAAAACAAACAAAAAACGAGATCTGCTTATCTTGGGATTTCTCCAGCACCTGACAGCTGATAGATCTGTCCCTCACCACAGCTCCACTCCCAGCCAGAGTCCCCTCCGTTGCAGATGATTACCATCATGCATTGCGCATGCGCGAGTGCCACTCACGATCACGTGGTCTGGAGTGTTCTGCGTAGAACGATGCTGACCTGGTGAGGTCGGCATCTGCAACAGAGGAGACACACCGGCTGGGTAAGTAGATTTTTTTTTTTTTTTTTTTTTTTTTTTTTTTTTAATCTGCTCAGACCTTCCCCTTAAGACGCCTGGAGTGAGAGGGATGTGGAAACTTCCACGTGTTTGCATTGTTGAAAAGCAAATTTCCAATCAAGTGTATAATTTGTTTTGTATAGTTTCTTACATTTCTTCTCTTCTACTAGCTTGCTATGCAAAGAATTTTGGACCTAAAGGATTTGGCTATGGCCAGGGGGCCGGTGCCCTTGTACATGCACAATGAATGGAATACGGCAGAGAAGGATTCCAGAACACTTATTGAACATTGCATCTCTTTATTGCCGAGAAGAGGGGTTTTATAAACTAATACTAATCACTGTGAAGTCCTTCTGATTTCTACTCCCTGAGTGTGTTTGGACTTTGGTTGCTTTGTTTTCATTGTACCTATTTCTGACTAGTAGAAAAATGACTTCTACGGTTAATTTTTGTTTTGTCTGTTTCCTATTTGTAACATATATTAGAGAACAAATCTACACTTACTGAGAACATATTTTCTTTGTTTAACAGTTTCTTAAAATAAAAGAAAAAAAAATGGATTTCTTTTTATTTCACTTAAGGTTTTTTTTTTAATTTACTGTATATTCCTGCGTATAAGACTACTTTTTAACCCTTGAAAATCTTCTGAAAAGTTGGGGGTCGTCTTATACGCCGGGTGTCATTGATGCCGGGTGATACGCCCTATCCTGTTACCGCCTCTCAGATCATCTCGCTGCTGAGGGAGCGCAATCTATTCTTCCATACCGCTCTGATAAACAGGTAGACAAGGAGAGCTGACCAGTCTACTTAAGGAGAGTTGACCAATGCAACAAGTCAATTGACTATATACTGTTATATACTGGGTAACACATACAGTACAGCACCAGTATCTGTTTATACATGGCACCAGGATATGATTTTTTTTTAATTTTATTTTAATTTGGTGTGCATTGGAAGAGGGGTAGTCTTATACGGCGAGTATATCCCAAACTCTATATTTTAACTGGAAAAGTTGGGGGGTCGTCTTATACGCCCAGTCGTCTTATACGCCGGAATATATGGTATTTCAGTTGTGGAATTTCTCAAACCCTGCTGTTGAATATTTTATGTATTAAAAATATACCACTAAAGCCACTATATATGTATGTATGTATGTATGTATGTGTGTGTGTGTATATATGTATATATAAATCAATTATTGAAGAGAAAGTGAAGGTATTCATTTAACTATCCTATCACAGGAAGTGAGAAACAAAAAAAACTGAGTACAACCTTACTAGTGTTCCTGTATTGGTAGATGATGGTGTTGGCAGTTCTGATGCCGATAGCAAGGTCTTGGGGAGTTAAGATTGCTCCAGGTGTCAAAATAGATGTGAGGCCCAGTGCACACCAAAACCGCTAGCAGATCCTCAAAACGCTAGAGGTTTTTGGAGCAGATTTCAGAGCGATCCTAGGCATGTTTAGAGACGTTTTCTAAACATGCCTAGGGTTTTTGGGAGCGTTTTTGTGTAGCAGATTACAAATATTGTTACAGTAAAAGCTGTTACTGAACAGCTTCTGTAACAAAAACGCCTGGAAAACCGCTCCGATGTAGCGTTTTCCAGAGCGGTTTGAGCGTTTCCTATACTTTACATTGAGGCACAAACGCTTCTGCAAACTGCAAAAGTGCTGCAGGACCCACGTTTGCGGTTTGCTAAAAACCTCAAACCGCTGGTGTGCACCATCTCATTGAAATACATCAGCCAAGCATTTTCACAGGTGGAAGCGGTTTGGAAAACGCTACAAAAACCGCTCGGTGTGCACCAGGCCTCAGTCAGGGATGGCCAATGAGATGAAAAGTGTTCTGAATTTATGCAACTTGAAAATGGACCAATGGGATGCCACCTTTGCAGAATTTGATAGATTTGAATGCAAGATCTGCATGACACTGGCCTCAATTCACTAAGATCATGCTGGAGATAAGGCAAGAGAAAACTTACCTCCACACGTGAGAGAGTTATCTTACCTCTTCATTCCTTAAGTTACCTCCTCTGTAGTTAATTTACCTCTCTGTAGTTCTTTTCACATGCAGCTAATTAACAGCCTGTCTTTAACTCTGGAGTTATTTTAAGGGTTGGAGAGTTAATTCAAAGACAGAAGAGTTAACTTTAGGTTTGCCTGAGGTAAAATGTTTCCTGAATACTACATGCCTTATCACCATGGTAACAACTCTAGAAGAGTTATTAAAGACAGGAGATAAGTTTAGTGAATTGAGGCCATTGTGTCAATGATTAGCATTTCATTGACCATCCCCAGTATCAGTAGCTTGATGGTAGTGTGTAGGACCGATAAGTTAAGCTGGCCACTAATGGTCCAATTTCTAGCAAAAAATCGTTCGAGCGATCAGAAATTCTGATCGGACGAAAAATCGTTCACTACACCACCAACTAACCAATCATTGCTTCCTATCTATCATGACCACCAAGAAAATCCAATCATTCGGGCGACATTTTTTTCACTCGTTCATAATCGATTGTGTCCACCAATAGAGATTATTTACAACCAATCCGATCAGAATTTCTGATCGCTCGAATGATTTTTCGCTAGAAATTGGACAGTTAGGGCTCGTTTCCACTGTTGCGACGCGATTTCGGCCACATTCCGACGCTTGTAAAAACGCATGCGGATGCGTTTCCACATGCGTTTTTACCCGCGATTTCGCATGCGATTTCGCATGGCAGGGTGCCATGCGAAATTAACCATGACACTGCCAGGGCTAAATAAAATTGAAAAAGGTGCGAAATCGCATGTAACAAACGCATGCGTTTTTACTATTAAATACATTAGCGGCGATTCGCACGAATTCCCGACGCAGGCGAAATCGTTGGCTCTTTTGTGCGTTTTTTTCACGCTGAAAAAAACGCACCTCAACAATGCTACAGTGGAAACAGGCCCATCCACTTGTATTACATGTGCGGATCTGCATGCGTTGGACGCATGCAGATTCGCGATAGTGGAAACGAGCCCTAAGTGGCCAGCTTTAGGATTGGGTAAATAAAAAAAAAATTAAGGTTAAGATTAGACACGGGATAAATTCATGGTTAAGCACTAGGCAGGGAAGGGGATTAAAGTGGACCTGAACGCAGAACTTCCTCTCTGCTCTAAAAGCTAAGCAACAGCATAATAACCTTTAAAGAAAAACCTTTTTGTTACAGCTGATACAAATCCTGCAGTTAATCATGGAAGCAGACATAGGGTTAACATCCTTTGTTTACAAAGTAGCTGCTCTGCCAAGGACGTCCGAGATTCCTCAGCTGACACAGCTGAGAGATCAAATTTCACTTGTGATTAATCCCAGATGACAGGGAATTAGAAAGGGCTAAACTCTCTAAATACATACAGGGTGCATTTCTCTGTTGTCCTCCTGTCCTGTGCAAGAGTTCAGGTCCACTTTTAAGGTTAGGGCTATTTGTAGGATGATAGCAGCAAGTTAAGGCTAGGGTTGGGAACAGGGCAGGGGGATAAGGTTACATGACAACTGAAGAAGAATATGGAGGCTGCCATACTTATTTCCAATAACAGTTGCCTGGCAGCCTTGCTGATCTGGCTACTGTAGTGTCTGAATAACACCAGAAACAAGTTGCGCCTAATCTTGTCAGATTTGACTAATGGCAGAAACACCTGATCTGCTGCATGCTTGTTCAGGGTCTATGGCTACAAGTATTAGAGGCAGAGGAGCAGCAGGACAGCCAGGCAACTGGTATTGCATAAAAGGAAATTAATATGGCAGCTTCCATATCCCTCTCACTTCAGTTGTCCTTTAAAGTTGGGCTATGTACTGAAGTTAGGGAAGGGAGGAACTTTACAGCCAAGTACCGTATTTTTCGGAATATAAGGCGCACCGGATTATAAAACGCACCTAGTTTTAGAGGAGGGAAAGAAAGAAAAAAAAGATTTTGAACCAAAAAGACTCCTAACATATTTCATCAGGTGCTGTCATATCCCTCATCTTAGTGTATTCAGTCTAGATACCAGTATAGTGATCTGCTGTGAGGTTACATGAAAGCTAGACTAAATAGCAGCATATTGTATATTCTCACCTCTCACTAGATGCTGCTGCTGCTGCTGCTAGTCTCATCACAGTGTGACATGGGGGTAGAGTGTATCTTCTCCCTGGGGAGCCTTCTCAGCCTATAGGAGGATTAGAAGTGGCATTTCAAAAGAAATCCCTGCATGTAGACTCTACTACATGCTATATAAAAACATTGTGCAGCACTGCTTCAATGTGTTGCCATGGTAACCTCCAGCTCTGCTATGTAAAAGCTTTACCCGCTACATAAGAAACATTTACTGTTAAATAGATATGATGAAAATCGCAGCTTACTGTGGGTTGAGCGGCATTGCATATCATCCCCCACGTGCTCTGGCCAGCTTCGGCTGGCTTTGCTGCATGTCTCCCCTGTGCTTCGGTCAGCTGCGGCAGGCTTTGCTGGGCGCAGTGTCCTCTACATGTTGCCGGCTTTGCTGGGCTTCTTGCCTGGCTTTGCGTTAGGAAAACATTGCCCCCGCTACATTGGAACGGCCCGCTGCGCTGATTTATGGCATTTCCCGTCCTCCCCCCCGGCCCGTTTTGGGGGAGAAAAAGTGTGTCTTATATTTTGAAAAATACGGTACTTAAATTGTACCATCCGTACTTATTATAATGCATTTGTGTAGTGCTGACATCTTCACCAGCACCTTATAAAGATCTTGCAGTATTGTTGGCATATAATACACACGTTTCCCCAAAACCAGGGGGGAAACGTTGGTGCGTCTTATATTCCAAAGATATGGAACAAAGTGTAGCAGAGTGCTAGGGGCGTTGCTAGCTTCAAAGATCAGTGGCACGTGCCCCGGATCTATACTGGGGTGCCCCGGATGTCCCCCAGGCCGAGTCAGCTGCAGTGCCTCAATGACGGGCATGCTGGGAGCTGTGGTACATCAGTCAGGGTTATGCTGGATTCTGTGGTGCCTCTATGTGGGCATACTAGGTGCTGTGGTGTCATGCTGGGCACTGTGATGCCTTTATGGGGGCATGCAGAGCGCTGTGATTCTTCTATGGGGGCATGCTGGGAGTTGTGGTGCCTGAATGGGAGGCCAGTGGGAGCATAGGAAGGGGGTCTACTAGATGGTCAGGGAATGCTATGGGGGACTGCCAGATAACCTGGCACCAGGCCAGCCTGCCCAGCAGAAAGCCAAACCAGCCAGCACAGAAGCTAGGTAACTCTGCCTAGTTATGTTTAAATGTTTAAGTGTGTTTACCAGACCGCTGTTCAGTTCATGTAGATTTGGCTTTACCCATGACCACACCCATATTCTGGTGCGTGGCCACACCCATTTTCCATTTGGATTGCCCAAAAGTGCCCTGGATCTCTTAGGATCCTAGCCACGCCCCCTGCAGAGTGCACAGGGAAGGGCTTACCTGATCCTGCTGCCACAATAGACTCCTCCTCTGTCTCGCTCTGGTAATCCAAGGGTGCCATCCTTCAGGACCCCAGCCACCACGCTCCTCTCCCTCTGTAGGCTACAGGTGCCATCTCCTTCCGCTGAACATGTTGAACACTGCTGTCCTTCCTGGTTACAGCCTCCTTCCTCTGCCCTCCCTAGTTACTTTTCCGCTATTACTACGTGATCTGCAGTGCCTGTGAGAAATTTTGTGGGGAAATCTAGTAACCCCGTAGTATGTTTTTGGAAATGGGGAGAGCACTGGAATACATGACTAAAAAACACCTTCAGAATGCAGAAAATGCCATGAAGATGGTGTCCTGGATGATGGTTGAACATGGGATTCTATTGCTAAATGAGTGCTAGCCACTATGCTTTTTTTGACTAACTTTTTGGATGTTCTTAGCACAGAGGTTCCTAAGTCCCTGTTCAGACTATGTGCGTTCCTAGTCGTTTTTACAGAACGCATACAGAAAGATTTTACGCATAGAAACGGCTACTAATGTTTTCTAATGGCCTCGTTCTCATGTATGCGTATGAGACGCATACGTTTCTCATCCGCATTGCTGCACCCAGTTCTGTGCGTCACGCACAGAAACGGACGCAATGAAAGTCTATGGACATGTATCAAAAACGCGTACTATTGCGTTTTAGCGTACGTTTCCCTGTGCAGTTCCCATAATTCTTTTTTTTCCCGGGTCACGTGTGTGTGCAAAACGCAATAGAAAACTCATTTGAACGCAAGAAAAACGCATGCGTTTTTCAACTTGTGTTTCTTTGAATTTATACGCGTTCTACAAACGCTGACAGTCTGAACAGGGCCTTATTCCCTTATCTGAGATTGGATATTTGCAGTTAATTCAGGAACACTTCATATGAGCTTAGTAAACCAAACAAGCAGCTTTACTTTCGCAGTAAATTGTCACTGAACATTCTGTACAGCTGGCTAACATGCATGTTTCCACTTTGAAATTAAATTCTCTGAGGTGTTTGTGTCTGAACATGTGGCTGCAGTGTGTTGAAAGACCTTTTATGTGTGGTTTTTCTGTGTTTTAATAAATTAAAAACATTTCAAAATCAGAGTAGTTCTAGTGGTAGACACTCACATGGTGAGATTACTAATAAACTGCTGATTGGCATGTATTGGAAGAGCTGTATGTGTGTTGTTTTAGGGTGGAGTATGTCTCCATTCACACTGGATTTTTTTTTTTAGGACAAACAGAATGCATGCAAACGGACCAACTTCATCTAGCAAATAGTTGCCAGGTTTACATTTAAAGGGACTCCGAGCACCTCTCATGGGCGCACTCCTTTAAGCCAGACGACTTCCAACAAAGTCATGCTATGACCCCTCTGGAGGAGCCTCTTGCAATGGCCATGTGTGTCACTTCCTCTTCCTGCTTCATTCATTAACCACCCTGGCGTTCTGATTAAATCGCCAGGGTGGCTGCGGGAGGGTTTTTTTTAAATAAAAAAAAAACTATTTCATGCAGCCAACTGAAAGTTGGCTGCATGAAAGCCCACTAGAGGGCGCTCCGGAGGCGATCTTCCGATCGCCTCCGGCGCCCAGAATAAACAAGGAAGGCCGCAATGAGCGGCCTTCCTTGTTTTGCTTATATCGTCGCCATAGCGACGAGCGGAGTGACGTCATCGACGTCAGCCGACGTCCTGACGTCAGCCGCCTCCGATCCAGCCCTTAGCGCTGGCCGGAACTTTTTGTTCCGGCTACGCTGGGCTCAGGCGGCTGGGGGGACCCTCTTTCGCCGCTGCTCGCGGCGGATCGCCGCAGAGCGGCGGCGATCAGGCAGCACACGCGGCTGGCAAAGTGCCGGCTGCGTGTGCTGCTTTTTATTTGATGTAAATCGGCCCAGCAGGGCCTGAGCGGCAGCCTCCGGCGGTGTTGGACGAGCTGAGCTCGTCCAGACCGCTCAGGTAGTTAATGCATTTCTCTAACTGAGAAGACAGGGGTGACCCGGAAGTTATAACATAGCCAAGATGTCAGCCAGGATTTTAAAATTGAACGAAAACTGTTTGGTGTAGAACGGAGATTCAGGCATCAAATGAAAGAGGAGAGCACAAGCTACAGAAAGGTATGCATCTTTAAGTACTTTGCAGTACTGGTCGGAGTCTTAAAGGCATGCCTATGAGAGGCGCTCAGTCCCTTTTGAGTAACCTTGTTTTTCACATATACAGTTAGCCCCTCACTTACGAACGGGTGACTTACGAACAACCCGCCGATACGAAAGGCATGGATTCTGTGTTTCCATGGAAACAAGTAAAAAAAAATTTCAAATTGGACTTGTAGTTTTTGACAAAATAGATTTTAGAAAATTCAAAGAAAAAATGGCTTCTAAACTTGTATAAGCAGGTACAGAGGGCAGAAGTGACACAGTGGGGGACAGAGATGGCCCAATGTTCTGACATAAGAACAGATCCAGGTTAAGAACAAACCCACAGTCCCTCTCTCGTTTGTTAACCGGGGACTACCTGTAATAGATTATTCTGATGCTAAAATGTTTTAAAATTTAATCCAAAATATCCCCGGCAGAAGAGTGTCATCCTCTAGTAAGCCTTTTATGAGATTGCATTTATAGTGGAGCATCGCAGACACTGTTAATCCACCTTCTTGTAAAAGGAAGGCTTTCATGCTGAAGAGAACAATCATTATTTCAGTATTTGGCATTTGTAAAGGCTCACAAAACTGCAATACTGAGCTTTATTTTATGACTATCTTTATGTAAGATCTTAGTCATAATATCAAATACAAAGGAGATATTTTATGAGCAAGACATTCCGTTTATTGGGGTGGGAAAACTGATACAGCTTAAGTGCTCTTCGCCAGCCATCAGTTATGTATGGAAGTAAAACAAGTGTCTTCAATAGGAAGAAAAATCCTGAGTGTTTCTTCTTTCCAGAGAATTCTGCTGACTGCCAGGGCTCTGCTATGGCTGCCCATAGGCACTCCATCATATTTGTGCTGTATACATGTCTGCTTGTTAGATGCCCCGCCTCTTATTTAGTAACCACATACACCAGTCTTCACAAATGTAGGAGGTGAAATTTCCACCCGACCCCTTTACTTGTTTTTTTTTTTTAAATTACATATAGCATGCTATACTTAAAGAGACACTGAAGCGAAAAAAAATATATGATATAATGAATTGGTTGTGTACTATGAATAATTACTAGAAGATTAGCAGCAAAGAAAATATTCTCATTTTTATTTTCAGGTATATAGTGTTTTTTCTAACATTGCATAATTCTATAATATGTGCAGATTACACAACACTCAGCATTCAAAATGATTATTTCAGAGCAGTCTGTGAACTAATGAACTCTCCTCTGGCAGAGAAAAAGTAAATAGTTCAAGAACACTTGAGATAATAAAAGTCAGATAACAGCCCTTTACACGACTTTGAAAGTCGTAGAGCTTAATTGCTTTTTTGCATAGAGATAACAACTGGAGTTTAACTCTTCCTGTACTGAAACAATTAGACTGATGTATCTGATCTTAATGTTTTATTTCTTAGCTGTACTACACATACAAATCATAATTTTTTTTCGCTTCAGTATCTCTTTAAAGGGGAACTATGGCGAGAAATTTGGAAATGTAAAGTACATATACACTTGTCCTATAGTAAGTGCACCATTCCTTTTTTACTTACTGTAAAGCGGTCACTGTAAGTATTGTAATCTACCCACTCAACCTCTTACTTACACATTTTGGATTAACCCAACTACTAATGGGGAATTCTTAAAGTTTCTTTTTATTGTTTAAAAGGCAGTTCCTGAAAAGGGAGTGTGCAAACATGCTTGCCAGCCTGCCAAATCGTGTGCCGCTATTCTGGTAGCTTGACTGTGCTACTGCCATTCAAGGAGTGCCTTGGAAAATAAAAGAAACACAGAAATTACCCTATGAGGAGATGGAATACTCCAAAACCTGACCTAAAGGGCTTGTTCACACTAAGGGCACTTTCAGGATTTTTTTTAAGCACCAGCTATTTTGAAAATTGCCCTAAAAGCACATGTGCAATGATCCCCTATGAGAGTGTTCACATTTGAGTGGTTCGATTAGGATCCTCTCACCAAAGCGCTGCCTGTACCATTTTCAGCACTTCAAGTGCTTTTAAGAATAATTACATTGTATGTATTCTTTTCCAGATCAAAGAGAGTGATGTCAGGAAGTAAGGGCTGGTTCAGACGGACGCTTGCGGAGCGTTTACTGCCAGCGTTCAGGGCTTGGCGTTAAACGCTCCCATTCAAGTGAATAAGAGCGTTTGTACCAAGATTTCACGCGCGTTTACACGAACACGGCGTTCGGGTCCCGATTTTCACTGGCGTTCAAGGAGCCCCTGGAAGCTACATGTTGCTTCCAGGGGCGGTTAACCGCGATGGGTAATGTCCCCCTAGGGGAAGAAAAACCGCGACCGCATCCAAACGCAATGCGAACGCTGCTGAAAGCACGAACGCATTGCCACCGCGACGCCTCCAAACGTCCGTCTGAACCAGCCCTAAAAAAAACAAATCCCTTAGAAAAGCGCTGTAAAAAAAAAAAAAAAAAAAGCACAGGTAAGCACCTGGTGGCGCAAAATGTTGGCGTCAGTGATTACGTTTTATGATGTGATCAAGGCCTAAGAGGTTCAGAGTCAGTAGGTTATAACAGAAGTGAATGTGAAGCTGCCCCCACCCATCCTTTGCACATACCTGTTGGTTTGCTATAGCAGTCATTTTCCAGTCTCTGGATTCACGTTGACTGACCAGAGTTCACGAATCTTTACTTCCCGGCTACTGACGGGCCGGAGATGAGGTGCCAGTGAGGCTGTGGGGTGGCCAATACTCCAGACACGCTAACGGGCCCTGAAGACCACTGCATTCGGTGATTCCCCACCTGACGGGAGATCCTGTTTTATCTTGCTGTACACCCATCAGTATAAGCACAGGCACTCATAGAAGCGCTGCTACCAAACCTGTATAGGTTATAACAGCTGCTGTGGCAGCTACATAAAAATTGAAATTATAACGCATTTACTCTGAAACAAATGACAAATCTTATTGGTATGTGTCCATATTAATATATGTTGGCGCTTTATAAAGCATAATTAAAAAAATGTAAATTTTAGTTATTGCAAGAGTGCCCCTTTAACCGATAGTCTCTCTGATTTCAGTATTTTTCTTCTGACTTAGTTTTCAAATGATACCCAAAGTTCCCAAAAAATAAAACAAAAATACCCGAATCTGTTCTTAAGTCGGAACTGTGCTCTCTGTGCCTGTGTATACATGTTTATAAGCCATTTTTTCTTTGAATTTATTAAAATTGATTTTCTCAAAAACTACAAGTCCAATTGGAAAAAAAAAAATTGGGACTTCTTCCCATGGAGACACAGAATCCATGCCGTTCATATTGGTGGGTCGTTTGTAAGTCGGGGACTACCTGTAATGTAAAATGGACAATTTCCATTACTCTTCGTTTTAGCCTGGGCTTTGCACCCGCCCACGGGTAGGATAATCAAGATCCTGCACATGCTGTATCTCCTGGAGATCCTCTAGCCAATTTTGCAGTCAGACAGAATCACGCTCACTGGCTGGATATCATGTGATGCAGGTCATTTTGTTGCCCACTCTTCCCCATGCTGCACCTGACCTGTGCGTCGCCATAGACATGATATGTTTATGTTCACGCAGCAGTGCAATTTGGGTGCCGGTGTTGTGTCTCATTACGCTGCCTGTGGATTTGCGCTGCCCCACATGCGCAGTAGGAGACTGTGCAGTCACATTTCCCATTTCATAATGCTGCTGATGGTAACATAATAAATATCTCCGCTTCCACACATCCTATACTCCTCAAATTTTCAGGGTAGGGAGAGGATCCCCCGAACTACCTCTATACCAAATTGCAGCCCCCGAGCCCCACTGGTACCCGAGATCTATCTCCTGAACCAGCGGCGCTCGGGGGCTGCAATTTGGCATATAGGTAGTTCGGGGGATCCTCTCCCTTTCCTGAAAATTTGAGGAGTGTAGGATGTGTGCAGTGGTGTAGCTAAGGAGCTGTGGGCCCCAATGCAAGTTTTACATTGGGCCCCCCAAGCACTCTATACATAACAATTACCACGGCGCGCCAAAACCTACCAATGACAACTACAGTGTCAGAGGTGCAAGAAGGGGATGGGGAACAGTTTGTTACTGATTACCACTATTCAAAGTATCTATAGAATTAATTATTATGAGCACAGGACCAATAGAGAGCTAATACTGTAGTTGAGGGAGGGCCCTTTGGGGCCCCTCTGGCCCAAGGGCCCCGATGCGGTTGCTACCTCTGCACCCCCTATTGCTACGCCCCTGGATGTGTGGAAGCAGAGATATTTATTAGGTTACCATCAGCAGCATCATTAACTTCACACTGCGCATGTGTGCTACTCAGTGTGTAGGGGAGCTTCCGGGCAACGCGATCAGACATTACACCGGCGATGGTAATGTTATACACATATCCTGTATCAAAATATGGTTATAAATCCCTGCTTGGCCAGGAATCCCTATAAAACCTCAGTTTTGTTATTAATAGACCACAAACCAGCAGCCTTCCCCTCCCAGAGCACTCTGGGAGACCAGGTGTTTCTGCTCACTTCGGAGCACCCATACATTCCTCAGTGATGCACCTTGCCAGCAGTAAAGATGTCACCATGTGATACATTTAACAATGTAAATCAGGGTGAGAAAAGGTTTTACAGTGGGCAAACACTGACTAAATTTCTAAAGTAATAGTGTACACATTTTTATCTATTTTTTACAACACGCTATATTGCGTATAAATTCCTCTCTAACTGATACCGTAATTATCAAATAATTTTAACCCTTCATGTCCGTATTTAGTACCATAGTGACTAGAAAAATGTCATTTTCTAGCACTGACATTCAACTGCTAATAAGCTTTTAACAGCTTTATTTGCGAGGGAAGACAAAGCTCTCTTTCGGGAATGCTTCACAGATATTTTAATCTCTGCATTTTCAATAAAAAAATATAGCAATAATGAGAAAATAAGCAGTTTTCTTCAATTCACCCTGCAACATTTGGTCAATAGCATCAGTTTGTGCAATGTCTAACATCTATAAATTGCACAGCTCTGGTCCATAATCTTTCATGTCAACCCCCCCACAGCATTCTCTACAGAGTCCTAGCCAGAACTTGGCAGACCAGAATGGGACAGCAGCAGCAGTTGAAGACAAGGATGAAATGGGAAAATTCTACATATTAGGCTTACCCAGCATACCTTCCAATCTCAGCGGAAAGGGAGGCTTAGACTTTAGGTAGTGCTTTACTGATTAGTCCACTCCAGGGGTGAGGCAGGCAAAAAGGGCCCCGGACATTTGGGCGCCACCATAGGCTGCAGTGTGAATTACATTACAGAGGGTAATATGGGCGCCAGCAACATACAGAGCCCAAATTATGAAAACAACACTGCAATTCAGCAACAGCTGACAACCATATTGCATCTTTCCCCTGATTCCACTGACTAGTAATTAACTGGTTCCGGACCGACGCAGTTGAAATCTACATCCTGCATGTGGCTGCACAGGATGTAGATTTCAACACTCATCGCCGTGCGGTTCGGACGCTCCCTCCCCACTGCAGATCACTCTCCCTGCAGTCTATATGACGGCAGAGCTATGCGAGTCTGTTTTCATTGGCTCCTGACCATGTCATCACTGTAAGCCAATCCCTTTGGCTTACATTGATTGACAGCATCAGGAGCCAATGAAATCAGCTCCTGACCGGCGCATAGCACACTGCCGTCATAGGGATGGCAGGGAGAGTGACCAGCGGAGGGGGGGGTTTAGGGGTTGGGTTATAGAACGGCGTGACCGGCAGGGGCGACAGGTTAACCTCCCTGGCTGTCAATTAAAACCACCAGGGGGCAGCGCAGCAGTTTACATTTTTTTTTTTTAAATCATGTAGCTAGCTACATGACAGCCGCCTCCCCCCCCCCACCCCCTCCGGTGATCAGGCCCGTCAGGAAATCCCGTTCCCATTAGATCGATGAGTTCACGCAGCTAGCAAAGTGCTAGCAACAACAAAAAAATTACGCAAATCGGCCCAGCAGGGCCTGAGAAATACTCCTGCGCGGCATAGCCCGAGCTCAGCTCGGTTAAGAGGGCAGAGACTGGTGGTGCGTAAGTAGTTAATGCTGCCGGGATTTTTGCAGAAGCAGGGAGAACTGTTGCCTCCAGGGGTAAGGAGCACAAGTGTGTGCGGGCACACCCTGTACTCATTGATAGCTACAAAGTTCCTTACATTGGGAGTTGCTTACATTGATAGACACGGCCAGGAGCCAATGAAATCGGCTCCTGACCGGCTCACAGGGCTCTGCCGTCAGAGACTGGAAGAGCAAGTGAGCGGCGCCTGCGACAGGACGTTGCAGGGATTCAGCGGCGAGATTGGCGGGAGCGACGAAAACAGTGAATGCGCGCTGCGGCTGTGATTGAAATCTACACCCTGCCAGCCAAGTAGCCAACAAAACTGCATAGATTTCAGTAGATACAGAGGCGCCAGCAGAATAAAACAAGGACCAATATAAAAAAGCAACAAAATCAGGGGGGTAAGGGTGGACTTACCTCCCCAGAAGCCAAACACAACCACTATGATTGGTTAAGGCAAATTTTAATTTTAATCTTAACCAAGCATAGTGGTTGTTTTTAGCTTCTGGGGAGGTAAGTCCACCCTTACCCCCCTGATTTTATTGCTTTTTTATATTGGCCCTTGTTTTATTCTGCTGGCGCCTCTGTATCTACTGCATATTGTTATCCACCTAGTGGATGGGTGTGAACACCCCTTCTTTTCCTACTAGAGAGAGCGACTTCTTAGCCTGATTGGGGACAGGCCTAATATCCCCATATTCGCAAAGAGTGGTTGCCTGAAACCCGGCAACCCATGTTTGTGAGTATATCTATCTGCTGTTTACATTTGTATCTTAATACCATCAATAATACACTATTGGGGGCTCCCGATTGTTTTTCTTTTTTGTTTTTGCAGGGAGTAGATTTCAATCCCCTCGGTCCTTAAGTAGTTAATTATATTGTGTCTTTGCTCTTCTGGAGTCTAAAAATGTAACAGATAAGGTGAAAACAGGTGAAAAAGCTTTGTGCATCAACCCCGATTTGTTGAAAACTTGACAGTCCTCAAAATATGAGACATGCTAAACAGAATTGTCAATATTTATTTGATTAATAACTTACAAAAAATGATGAAATTAACTTATGTAAGGAGCTAAATTGAGAAATGTACAATTTCTGTTGCTCACAATGTAGTACATCAAGACAGACAGTAGTAAAATAATACTTGGCACAGTTAAATAAATACAAAATGAAATATACATACAGTTCAATAGCTTTAAAAAAAAAAAAAAAAAAAAAAGTATTGCAGTATTTTGTGGACTTGCAAAACAAAAAACGAAAAAAAAGCAAAGGAATAAAACAAGGACGCACAATTTCCTATGTTAGGTTTCACTGTACAAAAATGTATAATTTCCAGATATGATTTTCCACAGATACCACTGCCCTCCTTTTCCATTCGTGCTTTTTCATGTATGCTGTACTGCTTGAGGCCAGGCAGCCACTCAGTGTAACCACAGATTATCAGTGCATATAGTTAAACAGTCTAGGCTGCTCTGTAGACATCAGTTTATTAAAAAAACGAAAACCAAAAAACAAAAACACACACACTAACCAAAGAAAAAAAAATACCATTTATGTGCAAAAAATTCTGACATTTAAAAATACATAAAAAAACAAACCAAACAAAAACAGATATACAAAACAAGTACAATGCAGAAGGTTGTGAATGTAAAATCCTGCACACTGGAGACTGAACACCTCTCCAGGTCTATGTATTGTGAGTACCAACATGGTTGCCTGTATTTTATCCTTTGGAGGATTCAAGCAGCAGTCTACCCATGCTGCATAGGCAGCAGGTAAATAGCTGCCCTTACACCAAAGACATTTGGTTGGCACAGGGATCAATGTTCCCTGAATAAGGTATAGCTGCAAAATTCCAAGCACTGCAGTTCACAGATCAAACTGGGCATTGTGGTTTGCTTAACTAACACCATGACTAGACAGTAATTATACTTCCAAAGGCTAAAAAGTGAACCAGAATTCTAAAGATCTAAAACTTGACCCGTCACCAAAAATTGGATATGCGACAGATAAAAAGGCACCCCAAGTTACCTATATTAGTTAGGCTTCAAAGCCACTCATATGCAACAAGTCATCTTGGCTGACAGAAGTGCATGAGGTATGCTACACAATTTCATGATCACAAATTTCCAATGGGCGTGGTGCGAGGTGTGTGTGCGTGTCTTACCAGTTACTGAAAGGGGGGTGTTGGGCAGAGTTTGGATCCAAGAAAGGAGTTTGATTCTTGGGAGAAAGGGGGTCCCATAAGTTATTCCTGCACCCGGCTGCATGTTTCAATCAGAAACATGGTCACCAGTGTGCTCCTCTGGACGGGAAGGCAATGCACAGTCTTTCTTTTGCTGCTTACAATGATGGACATTGGAAGCTCTCGAGGGCAACATAAAATAGAAAGAAGGGCTGCATTCGGCCTACCGGGCCTTGTGTTTGACACCTATGGATTAGAACATAAAAGGTGCGGAGTTGAGGGAACGGGGGTTTAAGGGACTACATTTTAAACTAGATTAAAGGCAGCCATCTGGTACAAATTGCCCATTAGTCTACAAACCTATAGATCCAGCATGTATGGTATATAAGCTAGACAAATACGGACAGACAATTAGAAAGTCTTATTTTTTCTACACAACAAGTACCCTTTTTTCTCCCAAAAATATAAGAAATAACAGAAGCTGACAGCTGAATGCAGAGCTGGACTCACTCATAGGTTAAAAGCATGCATGGCTATGTTGAGCTATGGTAATATATCATTGTGAAGAAGGGTGTGTGTATGCACAGGACTTCCTTTCTGATGCCTATAGCCAGCTTCAGTGTGGTATCAAATGGGCATTTTGTAAAGATAATAGGGGGGGGGGGGGGGGCACGTAATGTTACCTGTATATTGTTACAGGCTATGAGAAAACTGTTCAGATTTAGAAAAGCAGACATTGCAATGCATTTCGTTTGTACGTCAAAAGAAATAAATTACATGTTGGGCTCGGATGGTAAATGCTGAGGATAATCTGGAGGTGTGCAGAGACATAACCTCCACCTGTCCCCATTCATTTTGGGTTATCCTACCACATCTCCATGGGATGCATCGAACATGAATAGGTGAGGATGGGTGGAGATGCTGACCCCATACACACCACTAGAATACTGTATAGCCTTTATCCACGTGGTATACCTTACAAGACAACTGAGGTGAAAAGAATATGGAGGCTGCCATTATTTTAAACAATACCAGTTGCATGGCAGCCCTGCTGATCTATTTGGCTGCAGTAGTGTCTGAATAACACCAGAAACAAGAATGCAGCTAATCTTATCAGATCTGACAATGTCAGAGACATCTGATCTGCTGCATGCTTGTTCCGGATCTATGGCTAAAAGTAGAGGCAGAGAATCAGCAGGCTAGACAGGCAACTGGTATTGCTTAAAAGGAAACAAATACGGCTCTCGCTTCAGCTGTCCTTTAAAGAGACTCAGGAACTTATAGGATAGAAGAAATAAGGCTCAAAATTTTGTTACAATTACTGTTCTAATGTGGTCTGTCTTACTGCAGCCTTTCCTAGTTGCACTGTCTCTGTAATAAATCTTATCTCCTTTCATCTGTCGGCTGTCGGGCTTCAAGCTGGAATGTGTGGAATGTGCAGCACTGCTTGTCATTGGCAGAAGCTATACACACCCTCTCCAAGCTCTGCATGAGTCACACAGTAAGCTGTTCTCAGGGTGGTTAGAAGCCATGTTTTTTGTTTGTAAACACTGCATAAAAATGGCAATTTCAAGCCAGGATTGCAGCAGGGAGTGGCAGAAACAGCACAGAGGGGCCCAGGAGAACATAAGGAATAGAATGGTATGCTTTTTATTGTAAGAATTTTAGAGTACAGATTCTCTTTAAGGCTTATGCGCATTCTTGTGTTGCTTTCTAATGCAGGCGACTGTGTGTTTTATAGAAATGCATGGGCCCCATGTTTCTCTCGGTTGCAGTGCAGACCCCATTCAACTATACCTAGTGGGACAGTGCCGAGTTGTGTAAAGAGAATAAGTGCGGTTTCAGCAGGGCAGTACATACTGGGCAAGACAGTGCTCTCTATGCACCGTCTGATGTCCTTACAGATCACACACAGAAATCCGTTCAGCAATGCAACAGCGTGTCCAGGGCCTTACTTTAGACAAACTTGGGAAACTGAGGTTTTGGATACACGTGACCACCAAAGAATTTCATAACAATGAGTCCCGTCACATATGCCAAGAGGAAAATCTAACAGAGGAGTTCAGCATGCTACATTACACAGCACTTTAGCATATAAACAGGGCCCACTGAAGTGAATTCAGTTTTGTAGAAAATGTTTAAAAAAATGCCTCTAGAGAACAGCTTACAGGTGCTAAAGTAATAGTAAACATTGGACCTCTAAGCAAAATATTCTTTGGCTCATACTTCTTTAAAAACAAAAACAGAATTATCACCCTTTGAACTTTGAGACATTTATACAAAGTGAAAAACTGGGGTGAAAGGGGAGTGTATAATGGCATTGTGTAACAAACCAGTGGCAAAATTGTCAAAGTGGACCTGAAGTTCCTGGCACATTTTGCCACTGCAAACCATTTCCCAGTATTAACACATCCTCTGCATTGTCAATTCAGGTTTGTAATCTCCAGGAATAAAAACTGGTCACTTGGATATATGGTAAGCAGTGGTACATAAAAGCATATATCCCTTGCATCTAGCCTAGTGTATCCACTTAGGTTGCTGAATCAAGAAGACTGTTTCTTAAATATGGAGAGTGGAAATGGAAAAAGACACATGAAGAGTGGAAGATCAATCAACATGTAAATAAATCCTCATTCAGAGATAGCAGGAAGGGGAAAGCAAACACATCATACCTCGTCAGCAAAATATGCACTCATTCGCAACCGTAGTGGTGAGGTCCTACTGTTATTTCAGGGTAGAAACCTATGCATTTATAAGGTCCAAAGCCCTGAAAAATGTAGGCTGTGAAGTTATGGAAAGGACTAAAATCACTATCGTATGTTTTTAAGTTTGGGCTTAAGGTTAGAATGTATTTCAGGATCTTAAAGCTGGCTGTATCCTCATTGGGAAGTATTCCAATTTTTCTACTTCCAGGGCTCACAGTAGAGTCCTACGTTGCTATAAGGGGAGATGAACTAGGGCAATTTTTTCAGTAGGGAGGCTGGTTTAAAGGAATTATCAGGCAAAAAAAATCCTGTGACTTCATAGTCACTCACTGCTGCTCCAGTCCCCCGCTGCCAGCTAGTTTTGTTTTTGCCGACCTCAGGGTCAGTGGGCCGCATTGCGTACATTTTTACACATTCCCGCCGGTGTAGAAACATTAACACATACATTTTTATGCGTCGGTGGTTCAATGCGTAAAAATGTACGAATTAAACCACTAACGCATAAAATGTACATGGTAATGTTCCTGCACCAGCGGGAATGCATGAAAATGTATGCAATGTGGCCTGCCGACCCTAGGGTCGGCAAAAACAAAACTAGCTGGCGGCGGGGGACTGGAGCAGCAGTGAGTAACTACGACGGCACAGGATGGCTGCATGGGGCTGGTAGAAGCCTCAGGTAAGTGAAACATTTTTTTTTGTCTGATAACTCTTTTAAAAGTCACAATGGTGATAAAGGCAAATGAAAAACCTAGATGACGCTCCAACCCCAGCCCATCCACCTGATGCGAAATCAGCTTTAGATGCAAGTGGGTGGACAGAGCTTCAAAGTAGCCATGTGCCTCTTTCTATTTGCATGACTATAATCTGGTCTGCACCAATGCAAAGCTACCTTATGGTCAAGTAGATGAGGTGGTGTTGTGGCTACAACTTATGGGATTTGGCTCCGGTACCAGGAAGTGAGCGCTGTAATAAACGCAGGAGATTTGAGCACAGCCGGCGCCACCTTAGACCGTAATAGGAATTACGGCTATAGCGGCGCACAGTGAGCAACTTCGGCGTCATTAGAAGAAGGAATTAGGTTACTTTTAAAACGCTGTAGTTCGGCCTCCAGCAATAGCTGGAAGTCGAATTACATCATTCCCTACTATCCACGTGGTCCTAGAGGGGGAATAGTATTTAACGCCGCCAGGAATTGTGCAGCAGCAGGATAAGCCATATACTGGCTGTATCCTGCGCCCAAGTCTCCTGGTGCCGATTTTATACACGTCCAGGAAGTACTGACCGCAGAGTTACCAGCAACAATTCTCTCTAGGGTGGTTTTTCTTTCCCCAAACCAGCACGACATGGGAAGACATACACTATATCAAGTTTAACATAAGGGCACCTTAAACTTTAAAGTGATTCCAATTAAATACTATTGGCTCAACTCCATGCCACTTTCATTATGTATAAGCAAATTAGCAACTAAAATCACCAACACTATATAAAACACCTAACCAATAAATTACAAAGGTCTCCTGTATATACCCGTACGTAACACCAAACTAATGTGTAGCTATCACTTAACTTTTTACTGCTTCAGAATACAGGTATTTGAGCTTTAATTCAACATTTATAGATAAAAGTGGTTTAACAAATATCATGCAACTTTTACATTATGAATCCCAATTTATCATTTAAACAAACATATTTGAGAAATTTTTATGTGGCCAAAGAAAGAAACCTAACACTAACTTAGATATGTAAAGTTAGAACCTAATAAAGCAGATCAGGTGTAAGTGCCGAAAACGTAAGAAAGTATCTTAGAAGAAGCAGTCTTAAACCTCATTTAGTTGGACTGGCTTTTAATTGGTTTGGCATCACTACATCAAAATAGCTCAGTATGTTATAGATGCCTATGAGAGGCAGAACTACAAATCATGCTTCCCCCCTTCAATGTTCACACCCTTTCCCTTGCCTATTCCATGGGTCCTCACAGCCTGGGGGCCTGTTTTGTAAAGGTCAGGTGTAGACATCATAATCTTCACACCCATAGCAAGTGTAGCCTCAAAAACACCTGATCTGAAGGATCAACCCCTTTATCGAAGGGAACAATTTAGTAATTGGGGCCTCTTTACAGTTCTGCCCCCCCCCCCCCCTGCTGCTCCACTGTAGTTATGCCCCTGATGCCTATGAGTCTGGAGAGAGATTTGAAGACATCACCAAACAAAGCATCATTAATCAATCCACCGTCCAATCTGATTATCTTCAAAAAAGATGCCAAGCTGCCAATTTGCCCAGGCTATGCCAGCAGATGATGCTAGATGCTGAACCAAGTCTCTAAGAACCCAAGAATTGAATCACTTAAACTGCAAGTAGCTCTTACAACAAATGTTAAAGAGCACAAGTCTACCATGAGAAACAAGCTGAAAAACGAAATCAACAAAAAGGTGTGACAGCAGGAAACCATTGCTGTTGAGAACAACTAAAGTTTGCTCATGAACACCCAGGCACCGACCAAGCCCATTGTACCATTGTGCATTGGTATCAGATTGCTACACAAATATAAAAATGTCCTACTAAAATGAAATACCATATATTAGAGCATCATTATTACATTATACCTCTTGCATAATTACTACATCCAGAGAAGAGATGGCATACCTGTTTACTTTGAGGAGTAAGAATGACTAAAAAGGCAGATTTTTGTTCAGTTATATCACTCCTAACTTTACATACTGTTTGAATACAGATTAAACATTTGTCCATACAGTAAGAAAATATACACTTATCGTGAATCAGAGGTCTGTCTCAGTATCATCATTTACAGTCATCAGTGTTGAGCAAACCATTTTTTCCAAAAGATTGCCAAATGAAAAAAACTTGAGTTTCTCAATAGGCACAGAGTATGGCAACAGTTCAGTGATTGTACAGAGAAAAGCCATGAAAGTTGAGTTTTCCCATGACCTGCCATGAAAAACAGCTGCTAATGCTAAACTTTGCCCAGCATCATGCTGATCAACAAAGAGTATTATATATTTTGGAATGTCAGTCTTCTTCCATGAACTGTTACTTAATGCTTGAATGTTGTGGCAATGTTACACTGAACATCTAAAGCATTACCGTATACAGGATCTGTGGAGCAGCAGCAACACTAAATAAAATTCTAACCGCAAATCCGCATGTACTAGGAAAACTTGCATTTTGAACAGTTGTAAGTATTTTGGAACTATACGCTGGTTATAGCTTCTTACAAAATGAACAGTACATTAGGTATTGGGTCACAGACAGCCAACAGCCACTCATGCCTATCAGTATGTGGCATACAGTATTTATGAAGACAGATGGAAATAAAATTGAAGCCAAAGTGATGCAGCTGCCCACAGCAACTAACTACTTTTAAAAGAAACAAGGATTATAATTAGTTGTTGTGGCGAACAGCAGCTTTTGCTTCATGTTTCCAGGTACTTGTCTTGATAAGTCAAGCCCCTACATGTTAGTGTCCTATTGTAGCACATTACTTACCATCACATTGTCAATGGAATCCATTGGTCTGTCATAAGGTTTACTGCTTGGCTAATGGATATCATCTGATACACGTGCCTCATTTGCCAAGTCTGATAAAACCATTACCATTGGCCAATGAACAACTTATAATATATATATATATATATATATATATATATATATATATATATATATATATATATATATATATATATATATATATATATATATATATATTTTTTTTTTGGAAAAGGACAGTTCATGGCAGATTGGATCAACACTATGAATTACAATAGCTGTAAGTTATAGCTTAACTGTCTCATGAATTGCACAGAGATCGGTATTAGCAGGTAACGCCAAAACAGAATATGCCAGTACCATTTGTAGAAGGAAAGTTGTAAGGTTAGGTGACAGAACGGGTGGAAACAAGCCTGGTGCATATTAGGAATTCAGCCAACACAAGAACCACAAATGTCAATCACAAACACCATTTTCAGTCTTCCGAAATCTGAGACCTCCTGCACTATATTTTTCTTTGTTCTTATAATCAATCACTACATCACTGGCCATTTTGGGCTGATCCCTCTTGTCCCAGGAAACTTGTTATTTTTTTTGAAAATATGTTTGTAAAAACTATTAAATGTTCTTTAGTAGGAATTACTTTCTAATTTATGTGCACACTTTAGATCATACTCTGCCAAAACTATTGTTCCTCACCTTCTCCTCTGGAAATTTAAAATGTATCTCTGCCCTCCCCTGTAAAGATCAGCTCTCCCAAATCCTTTTATTTTTGTGGGCTCTAAAAAAAAAAAAAAAGGAAATTACAATAGTGTGGGGACATTCGTGCACCTTTTTCCTCTGTAAAACAGAACATGCTTCTCAGCAGGGGTGCTGAACAGGGAACGTACCAAAACTTAAAGATCATATCTGGCAACACAAGTGGAAAGTCCTTTTGTTGCATTAGGCTTAGCAACCTTTCATCTAAACCCGTAACTAACTTGTTTATGGCTTACTTCTAAACTCCAAAACTACGCTAGCTTGATAGTCCCTTGAATCTTTTTTGAAGAAAAGGGAAACTGACCAAGTCAACTGCACCGAAGGAACTTTGCAGCTTGTCATATTCATAAAACATTTATAAAGTGTCAGCTTTACAAAGCATTTTGTTATATTTAGAGAAGTACAATCTCTTCCCCTGCCCACTTTACACAGGAAGAAACTTTAGTTTGCATAATATCAAACAAAAGAAAAGAAAGGAAAAAAAAACAAAGAGCGACCACCGTGTTTCCTTGATTTAACATCTATGTCCAGCGCTGTCCTCCCAGTGCATCGTGAAATTATATCCAGGACGTGAGCATATACAGCCATCACATCCGTTCTGAACAAAACCTGTGATTTATTTGGTGATTCGTTATGAAGAGTTTCTTCACTGTCCTATAGAACACTACTTGCATGCATCTGCACAGGGCTGCTCTACTGCAGTGAGGGAAATTTAACATTGGATTTCCACAATGCAGAAACCAGGTGGCAAGGAACAGCTGACAGTCATAAAATGTAGGAAACATACATTCAGTTGTTGTATCCTCATGTGCCCGTCTCGCCAACTTAACCCAACAGGCTGAACAGCCAATGGAAATACATGATTCTTCAGCCTGGCATCAAAATTCACATTATCAACAGCACAACAACAGAGCACAACTGTGGGAGATCACATTACAGGAATAAAAATGCCACAGTATCTTAGCTCAAGCCAGGCCACATTGGGGGGAATTATGATGGTGTACTACAAAGCGTTACTCCACTGGGTGCATTTAGAAAGAAAAATGGCAATGGATGTTGTTCAAGCAGAAGACGAATGACACGTTGAGAGAGCAATGCCATGCGTTGTTGTCAATGGTGCAAAATAAATAATCATAATAAAAAATATTCATAATCTCAGATTTACGGTTGTTCAAAATAATCCCAAGGATTTCTTAAAATCCTCTCCAAAGTATCTTCTTTCTCTACATCAGTGTGGGCAGAAGGTCCTGTCCAAGGTCACTGTGGTTGATAAAATGCTGACAGAGAAGGTACTGTATTCATTTATAGCCCTACAAACAGCATGCTATAGTTCAAGGGGCAAGTTTTCGCGAGAGACAACTAGACGTTTTCAGGCACCACATCGGAGGTGGGATCATGTGGCGCTTGTGTGGAGACTACACCAGCTGGTAACCTGTGCCTGATGTTTGGTCATACTCTATTGTGTATTGCCTAGTCCAGTCCACAGCAACAGGGCGGAAGAGGCCACAGCATCGGAATTCAAAGAAGTCTATGATATTTCTGATACATCCATGGCTGCAACATAAAGATTCAGAACATTAGAAAGAGTCTGTACAAAATGATAAATGAAACATTCACATCTGTTAAAGTTTACAACATAAATGCTGTAATTTATAACAAACTAAACACTGTTTACTTTAACTGAAAACATTAAAATGGCTTTGAAGTAAAGGAAAGAGGATTCTCATGTGACAGAACATACCATAGTGCTACTCATTAATAAGCTGATCTATGGTCATATGATGAGTACTTAAGCATTAAAGAAATCTCACACAATACAGATTTTGTCAAAACTACATCAATAAAACAAATTGTGCTCTAAACCCGTAGCTGGACTCCGGTCCCCTACCTTTCGTGTCCCTACCTCTCCCTCTAGATTATAAGCCTTCAGCAAGGGTCCTCCCCCTTTTGTCTCGTACCTGTTCATGCATCTACATTACTGTACACCAATCCTATGGATCTGAGTGAACTCTTGAGTGAACTCGACTGGCCTAATCTCCATGCTCCCATCCAATGACTGACTAAGCATTACCTTGTGCTGCATGATCTGAGTTGCATGTATACCTGTATTGTCTTATTGCTGTTTGTCACCCCTAAATATTGTCTGTAACCTTAACTACAAGAACCTTACTTGTGCGTGCCCACTCCGGATGCAGGTGGGAACAAGAGAAACCTATGTGACTTCTGAAAGACAAGAGGACCAAACACTGGAACAATGTAGGAGGATTTGAGTAGCCTATAGACCATCCAGAGGCTTCCCACTACTTTATTTCACTTAAAGTGAACCTCCAGACTAAAAATCTACTCAGCAGCACTGAAAATGCTTGGTGTTTCTTTAACAGTTTCACAGCATCAGAGCTTTGTTTTTCTTACCTAAGCCTTATTTTTAGCTGCACAAAAGCTAAGCTCCGCCCCATAAAACAAAACTGCCCGGGCGTTTTTCCCCTGATGCTGTGCAAAGTATGATCGGATTTCCTATGTTATTCACGTTGCCTAGAAACTGGGAGGGTTGATCAGCACACAGGACAGATGGAACTGTCTCTTATGCTCCCTGTCACCTCCTTTCAACCAAAAAGATGGCTGCCCTCATGAAATCAAACATATGCCTGCTCTTTTAAAACAGGGTGGGTAAGATATTATATTACCTATCTATTTTAATTAACATAACTAATGTAACTAATGTAACTTAATGACAGTATGCTTGTTTAGGCTGAAGCTCCTCTTTGAAGTGAACCTTAAAGGGATACTGTAAGGGGGGGGGGGGGAGAAATGAGTTGAAGTTACCTGGGGCTTCTAATGGTTCCCCACAGACGTCCTGTGCCCACGGAGCCACTCACCGATGCTTCGGCCCCGCCTCTGGTTCACTATTGGAATTTCAGGACACGGCAACGCAGGCGCAGTGGCTTTCAGACTTTAAAGTCTGAAATTCCAGAAGTGAACCGGAGGCGGGGCCGAAGCATTGGGGAGTGGCTGCGGGGGCACAGGATGTCTGTGGGGGGCCATTAGAAGCCCCAGGTAACTTCAACTCATTTTCCCCCGACCCCCCTACAGTATCCCTTTAAGTCAGAAAAAAATGAGTTTTACTCACCTGGGGCTTCTACCAGCCCCCTGCAGCAGTCCTGTGCCCTCGCAGCCACTCACTAATCCTCTGGTCCCCCGCTGCCAGCTAGTTCCGTTTTTGCCGACAGGCCCGTCAGGACTGGCCAAGCGTAGCTTCTTTCGCATTCCCGACTGCAATTAGCGCTATTGCGGGCCGCAACGCGTACAAAAATACGCGTTGCCGCATATCTATGTGCTAGTAATGTGGCAACGTTTTTTTGTACGCGTTGCGGCCCGTGATAGCGCTAATTACAGTCGGCAATGCGTAAAAAGCTACGCGTGGCCAGTCCTGACGGCGAAAACTAAACTAGCTGGCAGCGGGGGACCAGAGGATTAGCGAGTGGCTGCGAGGGCACAGGACTGCTGCAGGGGGCTGGTAGAAGCCCCAGGTGAGTAAAACTTTTTTTTCTGGCTTAAGTGTCCCTTTAAGTACTCTAACAGTATTTCTTCACAATTTCTTAAAAGTTACTTTTTCAACAAATATATGTTCACAGAAAAAGACAAAAGTACCTTCCCAAGTTGGTGGTATTTGAAACCATCGGTATGGTTCAGATGCCAGGACCAACTTTGTGGTTGGGTTCACCTTGAGTCACTTCTGACATTAAGAGGCAAATCGATTATTTTAAAGCATAAAAAACTTCATTGAGGTTTGGTCAAAATTAGCATACCGCAATCTGTCAATTGCCATGGTTGCAATTTATGCAACATCATTATCGCTTGCCCTGCATGGGATCAGTCAGCCAGCCAGCCCAGACCAGCCCAGTTATTAATGCTTCCATCACAGCATACTGAAGACTAGAGCAGCTGGATTATTGTAAAACCTGATAGCACACCACTGTAAGGTTTGAAATATTTAATGCCATTTTTGTTTTGAACTCTAGTTACTCTATACAAATATGCAAAAATACAAATATTGAAATTCTAGGAGATGTTAATCACACATACTGGAATATGATGCTGCCATGTTCACAACTATGTTTCCCTTTACTGTGATTCAGCAGAAGAAAAAAAAATATAAACATAGTCTTACTTGAAAGGGCTTTCAATGGATGTGGTTGTGACTTTGAAGTGTTTATATCTCCTTGCATTCATCCTTTCATTTGTAGTAATACCCAAGCAAGATATCTGCAGATGACAACAAAAAGCTAGTAAGACCTATAAAGACGTAAACAGCTGGCCACACACAAACAAAAAAATAAACAAATGCAAACTACTGTATATACTCGCATATAAGCCGACCCGCATATAAGCCGACCCCCCACCTTTTACCTGAAAAACCAGGGAAAAATGATTGACGCCCATATAAGCCGGGGGTAGGAAATGCTGGATTGGTGCAGGCCGCGTGATCCCCCCAGTTTGTCTCAGTATAGCTAGTATAGTGCCCAGTATGGGTAGGTAGTGCCCCAGTATAGCCAGTATAGTGCCCAGTTTAGCTAGTATAGTGCCCAGTATAGGTAGGTAGTGCCCCAGTATAGCTAGTATAGTGCCCCAGTATAGCTAGTATAGTGCCCAGTATAGCTAGTATAGTGCCCAGTATAGCTAGTATAGTGCCCAGTATAGCTAGTATAGTGCCCAGTATAGGTAGGTAGTGCCTCAGTATAGCTAGTATAGTGCCCCAGTATAGCTAGTATAGTGCCCAGTATAGCTAGTATAGTGCCCAGTATAGCTAGTATAGTGCCCAGTATAGCTAGTATAGTGCCCAGTATAGCTAGTATAGTGCCCAGTATAGCTAGTATAGTGCCCAGTATAGCTAGTATAGTGCCCAGTATAGCTAGTATAGTGCCCAGTATAGCTAGTGTAGTGCCCAGTATAGCTAGTATAGTGCCCAGTATAGCTAGTATAGTGCCCCAGTATAGTGCCCCAGTATAGCTAGTGTAGTGCCCAGTATAGCTAGTATAGTGCCCAGTATAGCTAGTATAGTGCCCAGTATAGCTAGTATAGTGCCCAGTATAGCTAGTATAGTGCCCAGTATAGCTAGTATAGTGCCCAGTATAGCTAGTATAGTGCCCAGTATAGCTAGTATAGTGCCCAGTATAGCTAGTATAGTGCCCAGTATAGCTAGTATAGTGCCCAGCATAGGTAGGTAGTGCCCCAGTATAGCCAGTATAGTGCCCAGTATAGCTAGTATAGTGCCCAGTATAGCTAGTATAGTGCCCAGTATAGCTAGTATAGTGCCCAGTATAGCTAGTATAGTGCCCAGTATAGCTAGTATAGTGCCCAGTATAGCTAGTATAGTGCCCAGTATAGCTAGTATAGTGCCCAGTATAGCTAGTATAGTGCCCAGTATAGCTAGTATAGTGCCCAGTATAGCTAGTACAGGGCCCAGTATAGCTAGTACAGGGCCCAGTATAGCTAGTACAGGGCCCAGTATAGCTAGTACAGGGCCCAGTATAGCTAGTACAGGGCCCAGTATAGGTAGGTAGTGGCCAATATAGTGCCCAGTATAGGTAGGTAGTGGCCAGTATAGTCCCCGCTCCCCCCGCTGCTATTACCTGTTTAGGCAGCGGCTTCCTCTTCCCCGCTCTCAAGCGCATATGAAGTGATCACAGCAGCGCGCCCGGCGCTGCTGCTGTGACGATGCAGGGGGCAGGAAAGAGCGCGGCTCCCTGTAGCGCGCGATGTGTATCGCCGTTACCAGGGGAACCGCTCTTTCCTGACCCCTGCATCGTCACTGCAGCAGCGCCGGGCGCGGGGGGGAAGGGATCGGGGCAGGGAGGGGGGTCCGCGGACCACGTACCACCAGGAAAGACTCGCATACAAGCCGACCCCCCAACTTTTGACCCCCTTTTTGGGGGTCAAAAATTCGGCTTGCATGCGAGTATATACGGTAGTTAACCTCCCTGGCATTAATTTCCCCAGGATTTCTGTCCAAGAGGAGATCCAATTAATTTTCATAACCTTTTTCCCTGTAACTTGTCAAAATGTGTCAAGCAAGGGTCTAGTATACAGTGCAGGAGAGTATTGGCGTGTATGCACATCAATACTGCTCACAGCATGTTTTGTATTGACGTGTATTACCATCAATGCCACTAGGGAGGTTAATAATATGCAGTATTACAAAAAAACCTATTTGGGGCTAAAAAGCACAGCTATATGATTTCAACAGGAGTAATAAGAGCTTCTGTCTGGGAGGGTCATCATCATCATCATCATCATCATCAATGTACACAAAAGCCACACTATGTATGTATAATGCACTAATAAAAACCACAAATGTGCCAGTAATGGTTTCCTTTTAACCAAACACCAATTCGAAGGCAATTATGTAACATTCACAGGAAATGGTGCAGAGGTGAACCTCGAGGGTGTTCAGCATTTGGTCAGCTTTTGAATAAACTGTTTAGTTGCGAAATTAAGGATAAAAGTAATGACTCCAGAATTATTAAAGGATAACCGCGGTGACATGATGAGATAGACACGTGTATGTACAGTGCGAAACACACAAATGACTATGCTGTGTTCCTTTTTTTTCTCTGCCTCAAAAAACTAAACACCAGGTATGCAAGTAGCAGTTTCTGTCTGGGTTGGGACCGGGTCATCTTATCCCTCATGGATAAGGAATTACAGCCATAAAACACTTTCCTGTCAGTAAATGGCTTCTGAGAGCAGGAAAGAGAAAAAAAGGATCATAGACTTGAGCTCTGGCATACTTCAATGAATAGGTCATTGAGCAGAGACAATGAAACAGAAAAAGCTCAAAAACTAGATTTTAATATAAAACTGTGGGATATCTAAAAAAAAAAAAAGTAATTTTTATGAGAAGGAGGATAGGTACAATTGTTTATCTTGTAAGTTTATTTTCACCTTGGATGTCCTTTAAAGAGACACTGAAGCGAAAAAAAAAATATGATATAATGAATTGGTTGTGTACTATGAATAATTACTAGAAGATTAGCAGCAAAGAAAATATTCTCATACTTTTATTTTCAGGTATATAGTGTTTTTTCTAACATTGCATTATTCTATAATATGTGCAGATTACACAACACTCAGCATTCAAAATGATTCTTTCAGAGCAGTCTGTGAAGTAATGACATCTCCTCTGGCAGAGGAAAAGTAAATAGTCCAGGAACAGTTGAGATAATAAAAGTCAGATAACAGCCCTCTCCACACTAACTTAGTCGGAGAGCTTAATGGCTTGTTTGCATAGAGATAACAACTGGAGTTTCTCAATTCTTCCTGCACTGGAAACAATTAGACTGATGTATCTGATCTTAATGTTTTATTTCTTAGCTGTACTACACATACAAATCATAATATCATAATTTTTTTTTCGCTTCAGTGTCTCTTTAAGGACACATTTTGGAAAGGAAACCTTTTTATAAATGCCCAGATCTGTAGATTGGCAGAGAAGTTCCCACCATTTCTACGGAAATAAAAGCACTGTCATGGCAATAAGCCATGTTCATAGCCAAGCCCATTCCTGATAATCTGTCATGGGATTATATATAATCAGTTTACCCATGAAAATATTCAGGGACTGGAACAGAAAGAGCTGTAGTACCTGGTACATCTGACACATCAGTAGCACGGCCACCCACATTAAGTGAAACACACTATTCAGGAACATCCAGAACATCCATGGAGAGCAAGTGGCAATCTGCGTGACATATGTCCAGAAGCCATCCTTACTGTACGTTGTTTCACAGTGTATTCCCCAGTCTAAGAAGAAAGACAATTTGCAGATTGTAAAACATCAGTTTATTTCAAAATACATAAATATAAATTGTTCATTTCACTCAGAGCTAAATGCATGATATGTTGCCATCACTTACAGGTAGTAAAACGCTGACAGATCTGACAGATTTTGGACTAATCCATCTCCTCATGGGAGAATAACAGTTTTACTTTTATTCTTTACAAAAGCATGACACGGAAAGGATCTATATAAGGGTGTCAGCCAGCTTCCCTACTCAGTTGCACACTATTTTCTGTCTGTGGGACTAAAAACTGCAGTTCAGTAAATGCTTTTGTGAACAAACAAACAACTGAAAATTCCCCCAAGAAGAGAGGGATTAGTCCAAAACCTGACCGATAGGTCAGAATTGTATTACCTCTGAAAGTGCCAGTGAAAAAAGTAATATATAGTTAATATAGATTTTTTTTTTTAATAGGTGTCCTCTAAGTGACTGTTTCATGTACGGTGGATTGTATCGCATATCGTATACTCCCAACAGCACACTGGATGCATTTAAATTCCTTCTATTTGTAGAATAAATGATTGTTAATCTAGAGCTCTAGAACACATACTTACAGGAAATACAACCATAGATCATCCAACAAATCATGCAGAGTAGAAAAAACAGATACCCCATGAAGTAGCGATGATTTCCTGCACCTTAAGGAGAAAAAACACAAAAAACTAAGAGCAGTTCAGGCTTTGTCTGGATTATAGGAAACGGAACTGAAAAGCATCAAAATCTAACTCCATATACCAATTTCAGTATTGTGCATGTGAGGATGTGAAAGGTGATCAACTCTGCAAGCACAATTGTAACAAAATCTTAGGTTCTTTAATTTATCCAGGCATATCACGCAGGTTTCAAATGTTTAGCACCTGTAATCTGTGTATGAAGTGGTTACTTGGGGTCGGCACTAGGACTGCTACCCCGCATTTTGATGGAATGGGGAACAGAGTCAAAATGGAAGGTTCCCAGATGGTAATGATATTCTATGAGCTGGTTCACGTTCATCCATTTTTATTAGGTCTATTTTTGTCTGTTGCATTTCTCAGCAAACAAACCCGGCACTACTTTTTCAGATGACAGACTGCATCCCCATTCATCTGATGAATGGCATACATTCTCGTCCAAGTGCCATGAATGTGTAATGGACCAATCTGCACATGGTACTCTATACATAAACTGGGGTAAGGACATTTAACAACTAGATAAACAGTCTCTACCAGTTCATTTGGGCAGTCACCATATTACATTTATACATTATTATTTATTTATTTATTTGTTGTATTTATAAAGCGCCAACATATTACGCAGCGCTGGACATTAATTTAGGTTACAGACAATATTTAGGGGTGACAAACAGCAATATGACAATACAGGAATACAAGAAAACCAGATCACACAGCACAGTATGAGTACAAGGTAATGCTTAGTCAGTCACTGGATGGGAGCATGGAGTTAGGCAAGTTAGGTTCACTCAAATGCATAGCATGGGTGCACAGTAATAGAGGTGCATGATCAGGTAGGACACAAAAGGAGTGAGGACCCTGCCCAAAGGCTTACAATCTAGAGGGAGAGGTAGGGGACCAGAGTTCGGCTGTGGGTTTAGAGCAATTGTGAGGGGTGGTAGGCAAGAGTGAAAAGGTGAGTTTTGAGGGCCTTACATTACATATACACACACACACACACTCTCTATAGTTCTGTAACACACAAACACACGCTCGCTCTTTAGTTCTCTAACACACACACACACGTACTGTTTTTATTACGTTACAGTGTAGTATGAACAGTTGTAAGTTGAAAACAACAAAAATGTGTTTATACTACAATGTATGTCCGAAAGTAAATCATTTAACCACATGTATAAAAATGTATAATACATATACCATGGTAGCCAATGCAATATGACTGACGTGCCTGATGCATGTTTTGCGACCAAACTTCCTCAGAGACTTTGCAAGTGTAATGAAAGGGATACTGTGGATCAATTGATAAAAAAGGTTGTTCCTAACAATGAGAGATAGACATTGAATATTGTTGAAATTTGTTGGTGGATGCTAGGGTGTCTGCTAAACGCTATTGTGTGTGTCCAAACACAGGATATTTCTGGTGTGCAGTGTGTTCACTCGGTAGCTGGCATGGGCATGCCAGCACGTCATCCATGGGAACATCCTGCACTAGCACATACACAATAGGATTTAGGGAATGGCTCATTATTCACACAATCCTTTTCATTGCACTTATTAAGCCTGCGAGGAAGTGGCATGGCCGCAAAACGTACGTCAGGCACATCTGCAAGTTGGGGTTGGGCAATATGATGGAGGCAGGGAGGAGAAGGAATGCAGCAGAAATCATGTTCTAGCCGTCACTGACCTAATTTTTACAAAAACATCACACCACATATTATAATCCCCAGAAAACATGTTTTATGCAATGAAACTGTTGTACTTACCCACACAATTTCCAACCCAAGGACAATGGTGGTCGAATTTTGCTATACAGCGATTACAAATGCCACAGTGCTTAGACCTCACTGGCTTCCTGATCTATAGACCAATTTAAGTAACATAAAAAAACAACAGGTTAATGCTTTGCAGCCAAAACATAATAGAGGCCATACAGCTAGCAAAGTAAAAATAAGCTTGTTGATCTTCCCATAGCCTGGATATTTCATGTCAAGTAAATTCATGGCGCTAGAAAATACACTATGGCAATAGGTTAACTGAAAGGAGTGCCACAGTAGTCCATGACTTGCACTAAGAAGTGGGCTCAGGCTACTATACTTAGTGCGAAAATTAGGTTATTTTAAACAAGCGTTGGTCAATGAGATGCTAATAATTGTGAGTTGATGCAAATTTTCAGCAGCTGCAACATTTAATTTGTATATATTGAAGCTGCATAAATTTGCAGAAAATATGCAGCAACTTTGAATTATTTGCTTCTCATTCACCATCCCTCCTTTAAACATTTATCTTTTAAAGGGAATATGAAGTGAAAATAAACTTGATATAATGATGTGTATGTGTAGTACAGCTAAGAAATAGAACAGTAGTAGCAGAGATACGTGTCTCATATTGTTTCCAGCATAGGAAGAGTTAAGAGACTTCGGTTATCTGTGCAAAAGAGCTTCTCTGAGCTCTCCGACTCAACTGGGCCATCTACAGTGCTGTTTTCTGAAGCACGTATCTCAACCTGTCTCTCACCGTTTGTGTGTTTAAAAGTTTTACTTACAGGAAGTTCAAAGGGTCATTAGCTCTGCTCGGTTTCATCGTTTAAAATACAGAGGGTAATAAAAATACCAGACTCCTTTCTTTGCTACTAATGTTCTATGAATTATCCGTACTACACACACACAATTCATTATATCATACGTTTTGGGGGGTTTTTTTCACTTCAGTGTCACTAGAAACTGCTACAATCAGATTAATCGTATACTTTACAAATATCAAGAAATTCTTAAAATATAATTTGTCAGCAAGCCCCAAGGGATACTGAAGGGTTAATACTACAGGCTACAATCACTTCTCATGTCATAACACATCATGCAGGAACATATACATCAGCAAGATACTCACTAAACAAGTACTGCAGAATATACTCAGATCCAGGCTGCCAGTTTCAGCAAGCTCCACAATTGTCTAGAAATGACATAGTGCAGGACATGTTTTCATAAGAAAAGCAATGACACAATATACACATGCACAAACAAAACAGACAAGTCGCTGAAATATGCATAAATTACATAAGATCTGTGTTGTAATTTAAGATCATTTAAGTTGCCGTCTAAACAAATGTATTATTCACATCAGTTTGCTGCACTATCAGGTTTCCTCCAAAAAGTGAATACTGTACACCCTAATTACGTGTGGGGGCAGCAGTCGATATAGGTGGCTACATAACTGACTGGGCCTTTGTCACAGTGTTATTGTAATTCATCTTCAAACATGCCCCCCAATTTATAATGCACTTTGTGAGATCTCAAAGCCCATCTCTATTTCAGAAGTTTTGTAAGTCTCCCCTCCCCCCCCACCAGGGCCGGGCCGAGGCATAGGCTGGAGAGGCTCCAGCCTCAGGGCGCAGTGTAGGAGGGGGCGCAGAATTCATTCAGCTGTCATTCCTAATTGTGTTTGAAGCAGAAAGAAATAATACAAGGGGATACATGGCAGTGACTGCAAGCCAGATAACTAGATATTAGGGTGTTGGGGAGGTTGTGGGCCCTGTGGCGCCTCTTAGTCAATAGCAATCAGTATGTGACAGCTGGGGTGGCAGGGATGGAGGGGCGCACTTTGGTGTCTCAGCCTTGGGTGCTGGAGGACCTTGTCCCGGCTCTGCCCCCCACTCCACCAACTGGAGGGAGTGTGCCGCGAAATATTTAAACATGCATTCCAATGGTTCCTGTGGTGACATCACACTAGGACATCTGATCAGTCCCCAGTCCACTTCTGGAGGTGGGCAGCTACATTACTGCAGAGGCCTAGTCTCCTGTGGTGATATTTAGCAGGGACATGGCACCCACCATTTTTTTCATCAACATTATTCCTACATGTACCTTTTTCTTTTGTTCCTCTGTTGCCTTGATAATTCCAGGATCTGATTTCCAGGATTTGCCAAAGTTGTAGAATAAGGCAACACTATTAGCCAGAAATGGAAGATGGATATACACAAAGTTCAGATGTGCAACAGAAATTAAGGAAATACAAGAAATGTCAATGTCTCTAGTTGGCATTTTAAGTCTCATGGATGCTACGAGCACACTTAAATACGTGTTCCTTTAGTTTTCTAAATTTAAGTAGGTGGACTATAGTTCAAGAAATGCTGCAAGATGAGCAACAGGAATTGTCACGCTACACGCTTGGTATCATATGACAACTTGCTTTTGAAACAGAGCTATCAAGAGACTGATCTCTTACAACTTCTAGTCATAAGACTATCACAAGAACCCAAAGAAGATATTGCTGTTCATAAACTTCTTGTAACCTCATTGAGCCTAAAACAGATGACCACATAATTTGCTATTGTATACAGTTATGGTGCCCATGCACGGAACAATTTTTTCATTTTTTTTCTCCGATTAGATAATTTCGTTAGAAAATTATTTATATTCGACCTAACGGAATAATCTAACATGTCTGATCTGATTTTTATTTTTTTTAAACAGCATAATCGTTTGTTTTTCTTGATCGAAAAAAAAAAAAAAAGATTGACTTTTTGGATTCGATTGTTTTGGTCGAATAAACGGGAAAATCAAACATTTGATTGAAGCGCGTATGGGCACCATAGAAGTGCATCTCAAGTTAAATGTGAAAATAAAATTGAAAACTTGTCATTGGGGAATAGAGCATTTACTTCCAGTTTTCATGTCCGCAGATCTCTCAGGGGTCTGTCCCACATTACGGAGATTCTGAGTACTGCATCTGTCAGCAGAGATCACACTGCAGTTTTCAATTTCCACTCCAGTGCATAAGAGTGAATGGAGCAATGCCCAGTTGCCACCTGCATAGGACACAGCATCACGGCTAACTGACTGCCTGGCCAGAGCGGGGTATTAAATCACTGTATTAGGAACTACAAAACAAACAACTAAAGGTGGCCTTACGCGGTCAATATTTCCAGAGGATCATTTTACTCAGGTCTTCCTGTAATTCACCAACAGAACCCATAATTAAAACGTCCAATCAATTTTGGACAGTTTATTCATTATATTCATACAAATAGGCAGCGCTCCAGGCTTCAGATAAAAAAACAGTACTGTATAACCTGATATAGATCAACAAATAGTCCTGAGTCCACTTCTATCAATGATGCAAAGTTCCAGGTTCCTTTGGCAGTTTTTCACATAGGGCCAACGCAATACATGTAAAGAGAGAGATAAAAGACCAATAGTGTAACTCCGTCAATTCATGAGATCCACCACCTGGATATAAATTTATGGTCAGTCGACCGTGAAATACATTTTTTTTCAGTTCAGCAACAAATGGGAGGGAGTTTAAGATCAAGAATTGTATTACCTGCGCTACAATAGGGGTGATTTATGTGATCTGGTGTGAGTGCGGCCTACAGTATGTGGGTCGCACCACCAGAACATTAAAAGAAAGGATTGGTGAACATATATCCAATATCCGAAAGAGTTTTGAACTGCATAGTGTCTCTGCATTTTAAGCAAAAACATTCTTGTAACCCAAAGAGTATGCGTTTCTGTGGAATTGAGAAATTGATATTGGCATGGAGGAGTGGGAATAAGGTGAGGGAAATCTCTAAAAAGGAAACACGCTGGATATTTGAATTAGATACATTAGTACCACATGGATTGAATATTGACCTTGATTTAAATTGTTTTATAAAAAATGATTGAATAGTGGGGGTCATGGTAATGTGATAAGCCTGGACTATATAGTTGAGCGTCAGTGTGATAAGCTTAGATTATATATTTGAATAATGAAGGGAGAAATTTTGTGCAGTTTTTTGTGTATAATCTATGATGTAAGTGATCTCCCTGCTAGCTGTCAGCTGAGGATCGCGGATTTTGAAGATTTAGGTGTTTTTATTTTTTAAAAAGTTTTTTCTGAGCTCGTTTTTCCTCTGATTTTTTATTTTATTTTTTAATATTTCAAGGTTCTTTTATGCAAGGAGGTTCTGGTGGGGTTGCTGTATCGGCTGCGATATGTAGGTATGCAGCGGATGCGGATATCTGAACAATGGAAAGGGTTGCTAGGTAACGGGTAAACATAACTCCAGTTCACGTCTGTAAATAATGTATGTGACGCGTGCGCTCTTAGAGTACGTGGGGTGTTGATGGTGACAGTCCCGTACACTAAGGCGCATGACGTGACGGGTGATGCGCGCGTATGGTATGTAAATGCCACAAAGAACATGTGTGACGAGTGTGCTCCATGAGTCCGGGATGATGATGGCAATACTTCCGGATAATGAGGCGCATGACGCGATGGGCGGTACGCATGCATATTGATGAGGCAGGGGTATGGAGTATTTAGAGGCCAGCGTAAGCGTCTTTTTGTGAGTGAACTGATGAATTTTAAAGTTTTTTATTAAAATGGTTTTATGCTATGAGGTGTTGTTCCAGTTATAGATTGGTGTTGCTGATTGGACTGAGACTGTGATTATCCCCCCACACTATCAATCCTGCCTCCGGAGAGTATTGGAGGATTGCGGGGTGAGTGCGGACATTGAGGGGGAGTGTTGGGGTGCTCACCAGAGGTGCAATCATAAAATTTTATTTCATGGTCGACTGACCATAAATTTAAATCCGGGTGGTGGATCTCATGAATTGACGGAGTTACACTATTGGTCTTTTATCTCTCTCTTTACATGTATTGCGTTGGCCCTATGTGAAAAACTGACAAAGGAACCTGGAACTTTGCATCATTGATAGAAGTGGAATCGGGACTATTTGTTGATCTATATCAGGTTATACAGTACTGTTTTTTGATCTGAGGCCTGGAGCGCTGCCTATTTGTATGAATATAGTTAAACTGATCGAGGATCATCAGGTTGAGCGCGCACCGCATATTGAAGTAAATAGAGGTCCTCCAGGAGCGCTAACCCTTATTGTGCTATATATAATTTCCAGTTTATTCATTAAAAGCGCTATCAAATCAGTATTCAATGCAAGAATTATGAAAGGATTAAAATTCAAAATGATGGTTTGAGCCATTGATTAGCAACATTGCTTAAATAACCATTTTAGAATCAGCCCTTGAGAGGCCCTTTTACACAGTTTAAAGCCCCATCTACACGATACGATTCTTTGTGCGATTCGATGATGATTCTATTTACGATCCGATTAAATCCGCCATGTCCAATCGGGATTTGATTCAATTTGATTTGCCATTGTTTTGCCATGGCAAATCGAATGGAATTGAATCCCGATCAGACATGTCTGATTTAATCAGATCGTAAATAGAATTGCAATCAAATCGCATAAAAAATCGTATCGTGTAGATGGGGTTTTGGATAGAAAATTTACAATGGTTTAATCCTATTGGGATAAGGGATATGTCAAGGAGTCTTCATTTTGCTAGGAACAGTCTGTTCAGTCACCACTATCATAGTTTAGGTCTATTAGCTGCGTACCACTTGACTGAGCTGCTGTGTATTTTTCTGAGAAAGGTTATATACGTTTAGAATCAGTACTACATTCAAAAAATCCCATATGATTAGAACTGCGTGTGCTGCAGCATGTGCCTTTCATTTCATGTGAACAGAGGAAGAAGTCCCATGCCAAAATTAAATACCCACATTAGAAATGCAGCAAGGACTATTTCACTTAACCTCCAGTGTGTATAAGGTCTCTTGCACACTACATGCGATTCCGATTTTTTATTCGTGCAATTTTTGATTCCGATTAAAAAAAAAATATAGCAGCATGCAGTATATTTTTTATTTGGAACCAAAAATCGAATAAGATAAAAAACAAACAAACAAAAAAAATCGTAATCACATGTGGTGTGCAAGAGGCCTAACATGTAACATACAGTATATGGGAGAGTCTTGGCTTCAGTTCCAGCAAAACAAAGAAAATCTAAATTACCACTAATACAGTACAGTGGATAAGAAGAATCCACAGTGTTCCAATGAAGTCAGAGCCACACACAGCATTCTTCTCCCTTGAGCTTCACATGCACACACAATTTGAGAAGTGAAAGCATTATTAGAGTCCTAATAAATCATATTAGGTTTAAAAGGGATCACCGTCTTGACATGGAGGAGATACAGACTAACGTCATGTATGATTCACTGAACACTGCAATATGTATACAACACCTGTCTAGACAGACCTCACCATTTAGCTATGTAACATCGTAATACTTTACCAGAATACGAGTGAAATAGATGTAATTTGAGAACGCAAACGGCTCATGAGTCAAAGCTGGGAGTCAGCAGAATAAAGAGCATGAAATCAGATGAACGCAGAGTGACGGTAGGAGGAGGGAAAACTAGTCTAGCTTCTGCAATAAATTGTCATTTTCCCAGACTACACTCCAGACATGAATGTGCTGCACAGGATCCAGTCCAAGCGCCTCTAAAAACCACCTGTTTGTGTGTAATGGGAGGGGAAGGGGACATTCTTAGGACAGTTTGTGTGTTTGTATGTGCAAGGAGAAGTTCTAAATCAGGATGGTACCATTTATTGGCTAACTTAGAAGAAAAAGCAGTACGCTTTCGGCTATGAGGGCTCTTTCACAATAGACAATGGGTGCAGAAGCCGTTCTCCTGCAGACGTTGAATGGCCTGCGGCGTGTCATCGGGATACTGCGGTGCGACGCAATCAGCGGGGGTAGCTATTAATTTACCCGGCGGGAAAATGCCGGCTTCCGGCGGTTCAACACTCCTGGGTGCGTTGAACGGCAACGCACCGAAACACAGCGTCGGGTGTGAAAGGTAAAATAAAAGTCTATGGACTTTCATTTTACCTTGGTTAATGCAAAGTATTGACTAATGTGAAAGAGCCCTCGTGCCTTCATCAGATTGATACCTGTATCCTGACAAAATTTAGAACACAGTTTATATACATTGGACACTTTGGTGAGAATAGGATTTAAGGGTGAACAGTGGGCATTTGTGTTGGAAGCTTGCCTTAAAGCCCAACTCCAGCCACATATACTGCATGACAGCTAAGAAGGCATTGTTCAAGTCTTGCTTTTTGTCAAAGGGTGGTTTATGCAGCTATAAATTACATTTCAAACATTTGGTCACATGACCTACATCAGCAAAGCTGAAAAGGTTAACAGGGGCTCTGTGGGAGGAGCTAAAGCTTAGCCCAGCAACATGATGCTGATGAAACTTAAAGAGGAAGACTGAGCACTCACACCCCTCTCTCTCTCTCTCTCTCAATACCAAGATACCATAGAAGAGAAGTCCCTACTCATTCAAGTTTATTAATCAAGAGAAAGGTTAGCCACAAAATGTAAGGGGCACTTGTAAGCTGTAAATATGATGGAACCATGAGATTTAGGTATAGGCTAGTTAAAAGCAATGATGGTTCCCTAGCCAGCTAAAATTGCCCAGAACAAATTGTGTGCTGGACCGAAAGGCGAGTTGATAAGTCATGTTTGAACATTAGGGTTTGGAGTGTATAAAGTTGATTTAGGGAGGGAGTTCCAGAGGAGAGGAGAGGCAGATGAGAAATTCTGTATGTGGGAGTGAGAGAAGTGACTATGGTGGATAAGAAGCAAAGATCGTTAGCAGACCTTAGACTGTGTACGGCCCCATGCACACTGCAAATCCGATTTGCGATTCTGATTTGCGTTTTTCCCTGTATGCAATAAAAAAAAAAAAAAAACGCAGCATGCAGTACCGATTTAAAATTGCAAATCGGAATTGCATGTAAATTCCGATAAAATCAGATATCTGGATATGAATGAAGTATTTTATAGTAGGGTCAGAAAGGGGAAAACTTTGTTGGCAAGAGTTCCAGGCTTGAACAGTATACTTTATTTGATAAGCAACCAGTGGAGAAGAGACATTAAGCAGTATCGTTAGAAGCAATGGAAAAATAAAGCATCAAAGCTCAGGATGGACTGGTGAGGTGCCATCCAGTTTAATTGGGACAAGATGAGAGTGCTTTTTAATTGCATCCTGCATTCACAAGGACCAGGGGAAACAGCTTACGCACTGTAGCTCCGCCCATTTACATGCCTGCCAGCGTACTTACAGTATTATGCAGAGCAGTGCGGTAACAAAGGGGATTAAAAGATCAAATATTGTCTGACACTGATCCACATAGGCTGATGCTCTGCCAGACTAGACCCAGCAATGGCGCCTCTAGCGGCAATCCCAAAAGCACTCACATAATATTTAAATTATGTGGCCCAGCGGTAGTCCGTGGGGCCGGAAGTGATCAGAGTGTCAGACTTAATAAACCGCTTTGATACAAAGTGCTGTATTTTATCTGGCAACAGTGTCCCTAGCGGCAGCCATGTTTTCCTATGCCCAACATTGGAGCTATAGTGGAGAATGCCAATGTCGGACAGAGACCGACACAGGATTGGAAAGGGTTAACTCCTAAGCATTGGGGAGACCAATTTATCCAAAGCACAGCAGCAGACTTTCCTTACTTTGTTACGCTTAGAGTGACAAGATACTCCTGTAAATTGCATCTTAAATTGCTTTCAAATTACAATCTTACTGGAATATTCCAACCAAAAGGAAGTGAAGAGAGAAAGAGCTGGCACTCGATGGTGGCTAACTGCAAGGTGATCCGGAAGGGCTCAGCAGTGATGTGCTCTCAGCCGTAGTGATTCGTAGGCAGTAAAGAAGAAAACAGCGCCAGGCACCAAAACTAATGCTTGCTATTTATTCCAGGATCATACAGACAATCAAAGTAGGGGGGGTAACAAAAGGTCTAACAGCCGTTTCGCGAGATAAAAGTTGCCCGCTTCCTCAGAGTCTCTGAGGAAGCGGGCAACTTTTATCCCGTGAAACGGCTGTTAGACCTTTTGTTACCCCCCTACTTTGATTGTCTGTATGATCCTGGAATAAATAGCAAGCATTAGTTTTGGTACCCGGCGCTGTTTTCTTTACTGCTTACTGGAATATTCATTTGCATGAAGGAATGGCCAGTTAGAGGCAAATCATTTAGAGATGATTCAGAATTAAGGAAATATATGCAGCTTGAAAAGGGACCAATCAAATCCAACCTCAACCTAATTTGACTTTCCCATTTTCAAGCAGATTACGTTAGCATACTTCTGCATAAACTTGGAATTTTTCTCACTGACCACCCCTATTTGTATGTAAATGTTACAAACATTCAGCTTTTATAAATGACCTTGCAGCAAACAGAAGTGGTACAACCATAGTCTATATAATAACACGCGGCAAAGGATATCGTTCCAAAACCAGAAGAACCAGGTGATATACATCCAGAATTTGGTTGCCAGGTATATCCCAAGAGGAAGTGCACTGTGCATCGAATGATCAAAGAATGACCTGGGGGAAAAAATAAAAACTTTATCCAGACACAAAAATTGCATTCTCCCAAAAGCTTCATTTTCCCATTACTTTTCATAATTGTACCTGTGCTGGAAACGTATTGGCTGCTATGGAGAACACACAGATGGTAAATGGACATTCTAAAGCTTGAAAATATTAAAAACAGCCAAATTGCTGGTTCTAATGGACTCCCAACTGACCATATCCAACCACTGCCTGCCAGACTGAGGCCACATACACACATCAGACCATAGTCTTTTGAAAATGAAAGATCACAGACCAATCTTACCACCCTTCATGTAGTATGAGAGCCATACTCTACACAGTCTTTTCTATGGAGCTGAACTCCACATCAGAAAAAAATCTTTGCAAGATGCTGCACACACAGATGCTGTACAGACACAAAAGATCAGTATCTGCAAAAGATCTGTTCCTGCCAAAAATCCATTCCTGCAAATTGCAATGATAGAATAAAACACTTCAGCGCAGGCTCACTTATGTCCACCACCGAGAACACCATAAAAACAGATGCGCTTACCAGATCCTTACAGACCTTAACTACAGGGTCTGTAATAAAGCTTTATGAGGTCAGCAGCAGGTGTCTTCACAGCCGGCCTCCTCTCCAGTTTGGACAGAATAACTCAAATCCTCTTATGCAGTGTTTCACCAAAATTAGAGGCATGCAAAAAAACAATGCACATCTAAGCGTATCTGTAGCAATTTTAATATAGCGCAGTAAAAAACAGCATAAAAAATTTTTTTTTTAAAAAGGGTCACTCACATCAGGGTCCTTGTTACAGGGACCCACAGAGAAGACAGCACATAAATCATGGGACGCCGTCCAGCCACACGTCCACCTCACTCGACCGGTTTCACTATAAAAGTTTCCTCAGGAAACTTTTATAGTGAAACCGGTCGAGTGAGGTGGACGTGTGGCTGGACGGCGTCCCATGATTTATGTGCTGTCTTCTCTGTGGGTCCCTGTAACAAGGACCCTGATGTGAGTGACCCTTTTTAAAAAAAAAAATTTTTTATGCTGTTTTTTACTGCGCTATATTAAAATTGCTACAGATACGCTTAGATGTGCATTGTTTTTTTGCATGCCTCTAATTTTGGTGAAACACTGCATAAGAGGATTTGAGTTATTCTGTCCAAACTGGAGAGGAGGCCGGCTGTGAAGACACCTGCTGCTGACCTCATAAAGCTTTATTACAGACCCTGTAGTTAAGGTCTGTAAGGATCTGGTAAGCGCATCTGTTTTTATGGTGTTCTCGGTGGTGGACATAAGTGAGCCTGCGCTGAAGTGTTTTATTCTATACTGACTCAAACGCTGTACTGAAGTGTTGGACTTTGGCTGCGACACACATATATTGTTCCACAAATTTATGATTGTTTGGTTGCGCTGATAATGTGGTTTTGATTTTAGTGTAAATTGCAATGATAGTCTATGAGATCTGTAGATCCTCATACACACATGATTTAACTGACATTCATCTGCAGATCAGATCCACCAGGGTGGATTTTCAGATCTGCAGATGAGTGCTTGATCTGCAGATGAATGTCAGTTAAATCATGTGTGTATGATGATCTGCAGATCTCATAGACTATCATTACAATTTGCAGGAATGGATTTTTGGCAGGAACGGATCTTTTGCAGATACTGATCTTTTGTGTCTGTACAGCATCTGTGTGTGCAGCATCTTGCAAAGATTTTTTTCTGATGTGGAGTTCAGTTCCATAGAAAAGACTGTGTAGAGTATGGCTCTCATACTACATGAAGGGTGGTAAGATTGGTCTGTGATCTTTCATTTTCCAAAGACTATAGTCTGATGTGTGTATGAGCCTTGAGGCTGAACATATTCCACCTCACAGTCACTGTACTGGAACTAGGATGTGGGTCCTGAATCAGAGACAGCAGCTTTTATTAAACACTTCTAAGACGGTGTCTATTTTGTGGACCATGATGCTTCAAATTTAAACTTCAGGCAATCAGAATTCAATGCATTTAGTCATTAAGCTTTAAGGGTGCACTTTACATTACTTATTATTATGACCTGATCAACCTTTTGATTCATTAATTTTCTGGAATTGGAAAAGAATCAGTGCCTCAACATAACCACCCAATAGATTTTTTGATCAACTTGTATCCCAAAAATAAATAAATAAATAAAAAAAAAGAAAAAAAAAAAAAAGGCGGTCAACTGGTTCAATCATGAATGGCAAAAACAAATCTTTGTCACAAAGGCTTGATAAGGTGCACATTGGTAACAGCATTTGATATCGCGACAACCAATGCGATCCCTGGCCAGTGTCCCCTCCAATTGTATAAGTGTGTGTACCCTTCATCAGCTTTTTCAATTCATTTTTATAGGACAACTGAAGTGAGAGACATGGAGGCTGCCATATTAATTTCTTTTTAAGCAATACCAGTTGCCTGGCTGTACTGCTGATCCACTGCCTATAATACTTTTAGCCAGAGACCCTGAACAAGCATGCAGCAGATCAGGTGTTTGACACTATTGTCAAATCTGACAAGATTAGCTGCATGCTTGTTTCTGGTGTGATTCAGACACTCTTGCAGCCAATTAGACTGGCAGAGCTGTCAGACAACTAGTATTTTTTAAAAGGAACTTCAGTTTTCCTTTACACACTTTGCCTTTTCTTATAATCAGCACCATGACTATTTTGCCTGGGGTCCTGGGGGATGTGGTTATGCCCCTGGTTTAATGTACTCTGTAAAGTGTTACACATACTATGTTAGCACTGTATAAATACTGGACAAACTACTAATATAGCTAAAGACAACAGGATGCATATCATGGGCTGTTTTACTGAAGTTCCCCTGGCCTGAGATAAGAACATTTTAGTAACCCCCCTAAACACCACCTTGGATAGCAAATTTAACAAATCCAGGCCAGGTTTACACAATTACTCATGATTTTAAGCCCAGAACAACATTTTATAAATGAGGTGTGTGTATATATATCTGTATATATGAGCAGTTGTCCATAGGAGAGGGTGGGGAATATAAATGCAGCAATACCTGAACCACTAGTAAAAGGCAGCCTTGCCCATATGAGATCACGATGTAGGATCATAGTGTGGTAACAAGAGGTGAGGAATAAAGGGAGCTTGAGGTGAGAGGGATAAGGAGACTGCCATATTTATTTCCTTTTTAAACAATACCACTTGCTTGGCTGTGCTGCTGATGTCTTTGGCTGCAAAAAAAAAGTGTATGAATCCCACACCTGACACAAATATGTGGCTAATCTAGTCAGACTTCAGTCAGAAACACCTCATCTGCATGCTGCTTGTTTGCAAGGCCTTGTTTGGAAAGTAAAATATGTAATAAGAACAGTAATACTTTGTAATCAATGTAATGATGCATTTATTCATACCTTCTCCAGTGCACTACATGAAAGTCACCATGACAAAACACACATTGGTTTATCTGCACATAGCAGATCATGGTTGTAAGACATGGAACGCATAAGCCACACACATAGCTGGACTAACGCAGATGATGTGCAGCTTGTGCAATGCTAAGAGGCAGCAAGTGAAGAAAGCACACATGGAGTTAATCGTTACCTCAAGTGAACTTGTACTGAAGACTCTTTCAGGCACAGATGGCATTGTACCAACAGAATCACAAAGAAATGCCTTTCAACAATTATTAGTGCTTCTCTATAAATATGTCAGCCTATTGTGCTCCCCAGATGGAAAAAAGACGATCCGCAGGTTTTTTATCATACCATTAGGCAAGTGCGTTATCTCACGTTATATATCTACTAAAAGGGGATAAAGTGTGAAGGTTCCATTTATATTATAATCCTGGCATATATGTTATTTGTAAAAATGTAAGCAGGCAAGATTACATACTTTGTCTTGACAGCCCTAAACATATTTTACTGACAGACAAAAAGGTAGCAGAGATATTTTTTATTGGTATACCGTGTAATACTACGTAATGCTTATCTAATATGATTCGGATGAAACCGATTTAAAGAGGAACTGTGGTGAAAATAACCTTATGAATAAAATTGCTTTTTATATACAATTCTCATTTATTATTAAATCAGTATTTGCCTACTGTAAAATCTTTCATCTCCATGATTTGTATCAGATGGTGACATCTGTAATCCTGTCAGGGGATCTCTGCTGAATGTTCAAATCTAAAAATCGAAATCGCTGACCCCAGCGGTTTTTGATTTTTAAGCAATATTTTTTAAGTGCCTCCCGGCACTTACCTGCGCTACGATTTTTATAAAGCGCTTTTCTAAGCGCTTTTGCAGAGCAATTCTATTTTTTCACTTCCTGAGTCAGTCAGGAAGTGAAGTCTTTCAGCCAGAAATGAAATACAATACATTTATTCATGAAAGAGCTGGGGAAATCGCTATACAAAGCGTTTTTTCAAGCGCTTTGCGATTTCCCCTTCTCCTTCCATTGAGGCAAATCGCAAAAATGGTACAGGCAGCGCTATGGTGAGCGGATCGGAATGGAACCACTCAGATGTGAACACTCTCATAGGGAATAATTGCACAGGTGCTTTTAGGGTGATTTTGAAAATCACCAGCGCTTAAAAAAAGCCGATAACGCCCTAGATGTGAGCAAGCCCTTACTGAGAGTGTTAGGCACAGAGGTAGATGCTGCTTTCTTGGCAGTTGGAAATGGCCGTTTCCCACATTGCTTCGAGGGCCATGGCCCTGACATCACACTGTGGGAGGGGTCTCACCATAATATCAGCCATACAGATGTCCCTGATGTTCTATTCGAGAAAATGTAAATATTTCTCATGGGGAAGGGGATATCTGCTATTGACTGGGATGAAGTTTATTCCTGGGTTAAAGTTCTTCTTTAGGAGAAAAGGGAAAAAAAGTGGTAACTCAGATCAAGGCTCTATTTTCAGTTAGTGTTTTTTTATAACATTGCATCATTCTCTAACATTTGCAGTTTTACACATTACTCAGCATTCTAAATTATTTACAGAGCAGGCCAGTGAACTATTGACCTGTTCTATGCAGAGGAAAAGAAGATACAGTGACTGACAGTTGAGGAAACACGCTTCAGAAGACAGAGCTCTCTGCAACTTTGAAAGTTGTAGAGTTCAATGGCTTCAATTCATCAAGCATTACCGCATTCGGTAATGCTAAAAACAGCTGACTTAAGGGAGCACTTTAGAAAATGTTAATTCATCAAAGCTGTTACCGAATGAGAAGCTGAAATGACACAGCAATGAGATAAATTACCGACATGTGCTCAACAAATGTTAATTCATCAAGGTTCCCACATTCGCTAACACATTCGGTGTTTATCTCAAGCTCTCCCCTGTCCTTACAGGCTTCGAAAGCCTTCTGTGTGAATGTTTTCATGATTAGCAGGAGCAGGCAGCCAATAGAAACAGCCCCTGTTCTCCTGCAAGTGCCGCTGATAGGTCACACAGGCTTCTCCACACAAGCTTTCAGACCCCCCAAGCAGTGAGCAGAGAGAACAGGTCAAAATATATCCCCAGATTCCCTTCGGTGGTGTAACCCTTTCAGGCCCTGTTTGATAATGCAAAGATGCTGGTGGTGAAATCACCAAGCATGGCATTTGTAATGTCTCCAGGAAGTTCATCTACGTTGTGGCAAATAAATACAATGTTAAGAAAGACTGATGGACAGATTCAGAGCTGCAGAGGCAGTACAAGTAACAGTAACTATAACACGTTTACATGTAAAGGGATGTCTGGATGCCTTCTATTGTTATCAGCTTGTAACAACACAGAGACATTCCAAGCTGCTCTGCACCACTCTGCTGTTATCGAACAGCCTTTGATGAATTGAAGCCTAGTAGTTCGGTAACTTAACGAACCTCTACCGCACATGGGAAAATATTGATGAATTAGCACAGTGAAGTGTAAAATACCGAATGCGGTATTTTAAGGACTGGGGTTTTGTTATCGAACACCCTTTGATGAATTGAAGCCAATGGCTCTTTTGCATAGATAACTGGAGTTTCTTAACTCTTCCTGTACTGGAAACAATATTAGACTTATGTCTCTGCTCCTAATGTTTTATTTCTTAGCTGTACTACACAAACAAATCATATTATTATTATTTTTTCGCTTCAGTGTCTCTTTAAGGTAAGAAAAGTAATATTGTAATGCCGTTAATCAGGAACAATTTACTCTGAGGGATTATTTTGCTTGTAAATGTGCTGAAAGGTTTTTGTTTTTTTCCAAATAGGCGATAAATATGTCATTTATGAGAAGTTTTGTGAATAGATCCCATTGTTTTATTATGCAGCTGGCTGAATTTGCAGGGCTAACTTTCAGCGCTAATGTCAGGTGCTGCTTTGCTGGACTGAACAGCAGTCTACCTTCCCTACCTTGGCAGTGCAACTTACCTGTGGCTTTTTCCAGCCCCCTTCTGTCCTTGTGTGCCCTCACCATCGTTACATGCTCCTCTAATCAGCTGCAGTGCCCCTCTGAAAGCTGGCTGACTCAGCCAGTCGCTGGCTACAGCACATGCCTGCCCCCCCCCCCACCACCTCAACTGCGCTTCTGTGTCTGAAAGTATTATGTATATAGTATTCTATATCATGCACAGTAACAATCTTTACATACTGTACAAGCGCAGTCAGTAGGCAGGCGGAGCTGTGCATGCAGCTGTCAGAAAGGCACTGCAGCTGAACAGAGGAGCGTGGAATGACGGCAAGGGCACAGAAGGACTGCAAGTTAGCCTGCCCACTTATATTTCCTTAAAGGGAACCTGAAGTGTATTAAAAGTGAACAAATGCCAACAGTGAATATCAGTGATATCTGACTTTGACTTGTGATTTTACCATTTATTGTAATCAACTTTGGTCATAAAGTTACTTACTTTGACAGAAATTGCACCGTGGCCCAAACTCCACCATACATAAGACCTTTAATTAGCCAGGAATCTATGTCAAGATCGGCAATAAACCCAACCAGCCAAATCACCATGAAAGGTGTTCCCAGCATCACCTTCTGCCGAAACTCCTGAAAATTTAAGACAATGCTGGTGAATCCAACTCCGTAGTACTGCGCTACACAGAATAGCAAGCTTCAGCAACAGTATGACAATTTACAGACAAGACAAACACACACAATAGCAGTATGTAGCATTGTTTATTTTATTTTTGTTTTAACTTCTGTGATTATTATTTAAAAGGCTTTTATTAAATATCAGCAACATAAACAAGGTCAACAACAATATTCAGCATACTAGCTCAGAATATAGGACAACCATGGCTAAAATAATCAAAGCAACAGTATTCCAAATGGAACGTTTGGAAACATTACACAATGCAAGATGGTTTATAAGAATATATTAAGACTCATTGCATCCATAATCAAAGCAGTGTTCTCCCCAGAGCCTTTAAGCCGGAAGCTTCGCCCAGCTAATTCACGCAAGCGCCCCAGTTGTCCTTTGCCCCGGTCCATGGCAGAATTACTTTCCTCCTCCCCCTTGTATCCTCCCGCTGCCTGCACACCTCACCCATCTGCAAATGCCAGTGAGAGACTTGCTCAGCTGTCCTCCATAAAGATCCCCTCGCTGCACTGCATATGCAGATTGGAAGATTATCAGCGGCGCCGGTGGCTTACAGTGGCGAGAGCAAACGTTGCCCAGTGACCAGTGGTCACTGTTCGCTCTCATCACCACCGTCAGCCACCAGCACCGCTGATTATCTGTCGGTCTGCATATACAGTGCAATGAGGGAGGGGATCTTTGCAGAGGAGAGCATGTCACTCATTAGCATTGATAGATGAGCAGGCAGCTACAGAGAGGAATTCGTCAGGAACAACACAAGAAAGTAGTTTGATCCTGATGGGAATACAGCGCCAGGACAGAAAAAAAAGCGGCTGCACAGAGGTCTTGCCACGCCGGCAGACATAGATCAGAAACTCCCCAGGCGCAGGCACAGATTGAGGCACAAATCAGAAGGACCACAGCAGCCATTTGTCTCTTCTCCCCCCCTTCCGAGTCCCAACTGCAAAGCGTGGGGAGGGAGAGACTGATCAGCTGACCATGACTGTAGCTCACATGGGGAGAAGCAGAGAAGCATGGCTCTCAGTGCAGCCTTCCCCAGTGCACAGAGGAGAGGCACCACAATAAAGGAAGCTGAAGCATCAGATTGCTTATTGGGAATACTTTCTGCTGCTGTGATTGATTGCATGTTTGTAAGTACTCGCTTGCGAGTAGCCGGTGTGATTGCATGCTTGTGACTGAGAATGCCCCTTTCCCAACAGCATTACTCAGTGTGAGATCACTCTCTCCAACCCCCCCCCCCCCCCCCCCCCCCCAATCATCCAAAGGGAGATCGCCACTCCTCAATTAGTAGCAGCCAGTGTTAACCCCTTTTCCCAACCTACTAGCATCATCCAGTGTAAAACCCCTTCCTATTTTGCCAGCAGCATCCATTATGGACCCCCCACCTCGGTCGGCGGCACCCAGGGTGAGATCTCCCTCCTCTCCCCAATTTACTGACCCCTCTCATCCATCCAGTAGCACCCAGCATAATCCTCCCTCCCTCCATCCGAGGCACCCAGAGTGATCTTCTCCATCCGGCTGGAAAAAAAAAATCTGGGGAGAACACTGCAAATGATCATAGTATCAAGAGTTATCAAACTAGACACATCTATCAAGGAATATTCAAACTCAGAAATGCCCTCTCCCAAAAGGAAAATGAAAAAAAGAAAAGAGGTGAGGGGGAAGGGGGTTGCAGGAGATAAAGTCTAATAAAATATAATTCAGTTATATTCCAGCAGAGCAGTATAATCCGGTGTACTCTGAAAGTCCGCCCAAGTGGACCAGGTTTGGATTAGTTTGTTGGTCTTATCCAATTTAGAAATTAAATTCTTCCATTTCGTAGATAAAGTTGACCTTGCTGACCCAATCTTTTAATTTAGGGGTGTGTTGTGATTTTCAGCACCTAGGAATAAGAGATCTAGCTGCATTGATCAAATGAATTAAAAAAGGATTTCTTATAAACTCTAATTGGAAGGGAGTTAGAGTGTAAAAGATATCTTTCTTTAAAGAGTCTGACACGAGTGCATTCTTACGCATGTACAGTACAGAGCGGCCCATCTTTAGGAGCACTAGGGTTCTCGAAGACTTCTGAAGCCTCGGGCAGCAGCAGAGTGAGCAGTCTCCCACGGTCGGAGACTACTAACGATGAAGCCAGCAGTGGAACACAGAGACCAAAGGAGAAATAGGAAGGCTCTATAAGACCCAGTGCCTTCCCTCTCCTTGGGGTTTTTTTTTTTTTTTTTTTATATAAACACATTTACTTCAGACTCTCTTTAAGAAAGGTAATAGATAGCCCAAAGATCTTTCAAGGGTATTGGTGGATTTTCTTCTAAAAAAGAAAAAGGTAGAATTCTGGAGCACGTCCAGCAAATGTCATCAAACGTTCCTATATCTTGATTGCACCTACAGCAAGTGTCAGGGCAAGAAGCAAAAACTCTTTGTAGCTTACACCATCTAGTTAATGGCCTCAATTCACTAAGTTCATGCTGGTGATAATGAGACAAGAGAAAATCTTACTACCACACATCGATCGGCATTTTCAGTGTTAATTTACTAAAGAAGCTTGTCTTATTAAGGTGTAGAGATACGTTTTCACAGTGAGAGTTATCTTATCACTTCAGTCCTCAAGTTACCTCCTTTAGTTATTTTCACATGCAGTTAATTAACCGCCTATCTTTAACTTTAGAATTCTGTAGTTATTTTAAGGATTGAAACTTTAACTTTAGAGAGCTCTCCTTAAGTTAAAGAGAAAAAAAGAGTTAACTTAAAGAGGAGCTGTCAACCATACTATCTCAGGAAAAAACCACATATATAAGTAGATAAATACTTGCTCTACTTACATGACATATGTATTGCACTGTCCACATGATTCCTGTGAATTTTATAAAGGAAAAGTAGAGAATCCTATTCTAGACAGTTTCCATATTTTACTGTGGCTATTTTGAAGCGAATCGTGATGTAATATCCGCCCTTAGTCTCCTCTGCCTGATTTGCCCGCCCTTCACTATAGAAAGTGCATTGTTTCAGCCTGAGAAATTTTGGCCATTCAGAGAGGAACAGAGGTGTGGGAGGAGAAAACAGGAGGGAAATAACTAAGTCTGAGGGTCTGAGGGGAGGTAGAGAAGCAAAAAAAAAAAAAAAAAAAAAAAAAACCCCAGCATGTCGTGCAACTTCTCTTTTGTGTACCAAATTTTAAACAAGAAAAGTAATAGTGATTTTAACTTTTGGATTGCCTGATTAACATCCTTATTACTTGTTTACCAGATAAAAATAAAGAATTGGTCTTTTATTTTATGCCCGACAGTTACTCTTTAAAAGGTTTGTCTGAGGTAAATTGTTTAGTGAATACTACATGCCTTATCACCATGGTGATAACACTAGAAACAGCTCATAAACATTATTAAAAGACAGGAAAAGACAGCTTAGTGAATTGAGGCCAATATCTTATAGCCCCTTTCCTGCATTAATGTATTCACCAAGCATTTATGGGTTTAATTAAAAACTCCCTACCAATCTAATTCCTGACCAGCATCAGCATAAGAAACTTCCCATGCATAAATAAACTTTGAAACTTTATTGGACAGTTTTGGCTCAAGAAATGTATTTTAAAAAGTTAAATAGTACGCCGGAGAGGTGTACCTTCATTCATCACAACACTTAAGGGATACTGTAGGGGGGGGGGGGGGGGGGGGGGGGGGGGGTCGGGGGAAAATGAGCTGAACTTACCCGGGCTTCTAATGGTCCCCCGCAGACATCCTGTGTTGGCGTAGCCACTCCCCAATGCTCCGGCCTCGCCTCCGGTTCACTTCTGGAATTTCTGACTTTAAAGTCAGAAAACCACTGCGCCTGCGTTGCCGTGTCCTCGCTCTCGCTGATGACACCAGGAGTGTACTGCGCAGACACAGACCATACTGGGCCTGCGCTGTGCGCTCTTGATGACATCAGCGGGATCGAGGACACGGCAACGCAGGCGCAGTGGTTTTCTGACTTTAAAGTCAGAAATTCCAGAAGTGAACCGGAGGCGGGGCCGGAGCATCGGTGAGCGGCTGCGCGGGCACAGGATGTCTGCGGGGGACCATTAGAAGCCCCGGGTAAGTTCAGCTTATTTTCCCCCGACCCCCCTACAGTATCCCTTTAAACTGAGGTAGACCCCTTAAAAGGTGGGGGGCTTTGAGAGAACGTTGCTTTCTAGGCCTGGCTCAAAATCCTTGTTGCCTATTTTCCAGTGGCCTGATAGAGGATGAAACTTTTGTTCTTAGGGTTTGCGTAAGAAGAGGCAACTCCTGTCCATCAGATAAGGTAGCGTTACTTCAAGTACCATTCAAGAATCCTTGTGAGAGCACATGCTCTATAATATCTGAGCAGGTCAGGGGTTTCAGTGCCTCCCCATTCCTTAGATTTCTGCAGAATTCTCCTGTTGAATCTTGGTTTTATTTTGGCCCAGATAAAGTCTGCAAACAGCGGCTGAAATTGCTTCAGAAATTGACAAGATGCCTAAATATGTCAAGGCTGTACAATTCCACTAGAAGGGCATGTAATCTTTAAGATCATTGAACATTTCTGGGGAAAAATAGTTTGGGGAACTAGGCCTCAATTTTGGGGCAAACTCTTACTAAAGATTCTGAATTGAAAGTTTGTATTTTCCCCATGTGTGCTCTGGTTTTCTCCAGAAAAAAAAACCAGAAATAATAAGAACAAAAGGTAATAAACCAAATAAATCAAACAGCCCAAGTCAAAACTGGAATGAACATTTCTGAGATTAAGTTATACATGTCAGATTCTAAACTGAGATGCAGACAAAAACACAGACGCTGATAGAAATCTGTAGTAAACTGTAGTTAAAAGGGGCACTACAGCGAAAAACTGTAAAATTTAATATATGTGCAAACATATACAAATAAGAAGTACATTTTTTCCAGAATAAAATGAGCCATAAATTACTTGTATCATATGTTGCTGTCACTTACAGTAGTAGGTAGTAAAAATCTGACAGAAGTGACAGGTTTTGGACTAGTCCTTCTCTTCATAGGGGATTCTCAGCAAGGCTTTTTTATTCTTTATAAAGATATCACTGAAAAAGTATTTAAACAATGATGCTGGCCAGCTTCCCTGCTCGCTACAGTATTTTTGGCAGTTGGACAGAGCAACTGCCATTCAAGTGCTTTTGAAAATAAATATATCCTTGAGAATCCCCTATAAAGAGATGGACTAGTCCAAAACCTGCCACCTCTGTCAGATTTCTACTACAGCAACATAAAAGAAAAGTAATTTATGGCTCATTTTACTCTGGAAAAAAGTACTTATTATTTGTATATGTTTGCACATATTGTACATTTTCCATTTTTTCGCTGTAGTGCCCCTTTAAGAGGAATATTCCATTTATGTGAATACAATTATACATTCTGTATGCAGAACCACTCAAACTAGCATGCAGAGAAAAAAAGGGTCCCTTACCTTGTCAGCCTTTAACTTTTTGAGGAATGAGGGATTGTCATAGCCTTTGGCTTGCCTTGCCTCCTGTAAATGGTTTATCATCCATACATTTTTTCTTTGTTTTGCAAGATCAAGTGGTGACTCTCCCTGCAAGGAACATGGGAGGATTCATGGTAAGAGGAGTCATAACTAAGTACTTAACATTTGGGTACAGCTTTGTAGAAGCACCACAATTTTTCCTTTTTGCTACAATATTTAAAAAAAAAACATTAACTGATATATTAGTCCCATTCTATGACAATTTACTATAGTGAAAAACTCCATAACAAAATGTCAAGTAGTTTATGGGTTTTTTGTAAAAAAACAAAAAACAAAAAACTCCTATCCTATAATAAAACCCAAGTGTCTCTGCGTCCCATGTCCCTGTGTGTGTGTTTTGTAGCACTGCGCATGTGCAAGGAGGGGCGCAGAGACACTGAAGGGGAGGAAGGGGCTGGCGTGTGTGCGCTCACGGCGGACGTGCACACAGGCGCGCGTTGACAGACCTAGCCCGTTTTTAATACGGGCTAAAGTCACTAGTAGAAGAGTATAATATAAGCGCTTACCCTGTAGTCCAGAGATAGTGTCCGTGATCACAACAGCTCCAGTGCTGCTCGCACCACACATGTATTGCGGATTCCAACCATTAGGTATGGGTGTAAACTAAAGCGGTCGGGACAGGACCCCCCTCCTCCTCTGGACTACAGTGTTAGCACTTACAAATTTATAGTAGATTATTCTACAGGAGTTTTTTTCCAAGGCACATTTGAACATACTGTACATATGCTGCGCTATTTGCTCTTTAGCCATATGCAGTTTTTGGTATACACTTAGCATGACAACTGCATGGGACGCCACGCCACGCCGCCCTGTATTCACACGCCGAGGGCCTGTAAAAGGACTTCTGACATCTTGCCTGGCATGCTGCCCCAGGTATCCCTTGGGACGCCACTGCATTGGGCCGCAACCAACCCGCCTCTGCATATTGAGCTGCCCCACCACACTTTCTTGGATTCTGTACAGGATGCTAAGATAACGCTGGAGGACTGTCATCTTATCACCAAGCGGCCCTTCTGATTCAGATGCATGGGTAAGATTGACTGGTTCATCCTACTTTGCTGGCTTGCTCAGGATCTGGCTTTTTGGATGCGAATGAACTGCATTTGGTTTGTTACCCGCTTTGTGGATTTATGCTGGTGTGATCCGGTTCTACTGTAACAGAGGTTTACAAACATGCAAGCCTTTCTATTCCCTGCTTCCAGCCAGTGGTGTAACTACAATTCAAAGAGCCCTCCCTGCAAAACTTAGATGGGGCCCTCCTAATGCTAACACTTTTCCCCTGCCTCTTTGTGCTACCCTTCATGGCCTTGGGGCCCATCTCACAAGAGTCATAAAACAAGTGTGGCAATCATGACCTGCACACCCAAAACAAGTGTAGTCACAAAGACACCTAATCAGAAGTATAGTCCCCTGTATCGGAGGAAGGGAAGGTTGGTAGGTGGGCTCCCCACAGCTCTGGGCCTCACAGCTCAACTTTTTTTTTATTGCCAGGGATGCATCCCAAATAAAGTGGTTTGTTTTGTACATTTTAGTAATATTTATGTTTGGCTTACTCATGGATGTCTGAGAGATTGTAGACAAAGCATACCCTTCCATGGCAGCATAGAGGTTTTCATATTGGTTCTTATTTGTTTTGGGATTTTTTTGGCTAGCCCCTATGCCACTGATGCATCTGTACAAAACTCATCCCTGAACTGTCACCTGAGGGATCGAGTCCAGATGCCAATGGGAGACACCAATATGATGAGTAGCTTAATGTCAGTACTATGAAGTAGTTTGCCAAGAGCCACCAATAGGGAAGAAACATACAAGGGCAGTTCTGAACCTAACACTGTGCCTATGGGGGGGGGGGGGGGGGGGGGAGGAAGTCCCACCATTACTTAGTTTGGAGGTGGGGGAAGGGGGGCATGCGGCTTGTCACGTTTAGCTGCGAAAAAAGTGTTTAGAGATATTTGGCCTTAACAAGAAAAACAAAAATAAATATTTACCTTAATATTTTGAGCATCAACATTGGCACCAGCGTCTAAAAGCAGGCTTATGACTGTAGTGTTTCCGGCCAGGACAGCCCAATGTAATGCAGTGTTCTTATGGTATTTATCCCCAATATTTACAGACACATTAAAAGTAAGGAGCAATCTAGTAGGATCCACACTGCAAAACAAAATTAAATAAGGGTACAGTCCATTAGTACAATGATAAAAGGCCACAAAGCAAAATACCCATGAATTGGTATATCCTGTATTCATTAATGTTACAAGGTTAACAATAAAGTAGGCTTCAGTGTTTGAAATTCATTTTTAAAAAATTTCCTTTGCTTGTAATTTTCTTTATCAAAGGTGCCACAAAGCTGCCTTTTCTGCCCTTGCAAAGTTTGTGGGTGTCATGGCCGAGTAACTGCATTTCTGAAGGGATGTCTATGGCCATTATGCTAATAATGATAAGCACATTTTTCCAGGTCTTAAAGGGGAACTAAGAGAGAGGTATATGGAGGCTGTCATGTTTATTTCCTTTTAGACAATACCAGTTGCCTGGCAGCCCTGCTGATCCTCTGCCTCTAATACTATTAGCCTTAGCCCCTGAACAAGCATGCAGCAGATCAGGTGTTTCAGTGGTTCAGACTTATAAGTCTGATCTGACAAGACTAGCTGCATGCTTGTTTCTGGTTTTAATCAGATACTACTGCAGAGAAATAGACCAGCAGGGCTGCCAGGCAACTGGTATTGATTAAAAGGAAATAAACATGACAGCCTCCATATACCTCTCTTCAGTTCCCCTTTAAAGGACAACTGTAGTGAGAGATATATGGAGGCTGCCATGTTAATTTCCTTTTAAAATAATACCAGTTTCCTAGCAGCCCTGCTGATCTATTGTCTGCAGTAGTGTCTGAATTACACCAGATATAAGCATGCAGCTGATCTAATCAGATCTGACAATGTCAGAAGCACCTGATCTGCTGCATGCTTCTTCAGGGTCTATGGCTAAAAGTATTAGAGGCAGAGGATAAGCAGGACAACTAGTATGGTTTAAAATCAAATAAATATGGCAGCCTCCAAGTCCCTGTCACTTCAGGTGTCCTTTAAAGCCTAGGTTCTCAACGTGTGGTACGCGTACCCCAGGGGGTACTTCTGATGGTTCCAGGGGGTACATGGGCTTGATATACTTAACCAAGAATAACAAATTTTGAGTTTTAGAAAATGATACATTTTATTTAAAACAACACCAAATTAGACAAGACAAGACAAATAACATTTATATCGCGCTTTTCTCCTGGTGGACTCAAAGCGCCAGAGCTGCAGCCACTAGGACGCGCTCTATAGGCAGTAGCAGTGTTAGGGAGACTTGCCTAAGGTCTCCTGCTGAATAGGTGCAGGCTTACTTAACAGGCAGAGCCGAGATTCGAACCCTGGTATCCCATGTCAGAGGCAGAGCTCTTAACCATTACACTATCCAGCCAAGCCGGATGGTGTAATTAGTGTTTTAGCTCATTAAAATGCTTGGAAATGGTTTAGAACCAATTATGTACTACAATTCAATAAATATTTGTCACGGGGTACTTGTTTACTATGTTAGGGGCTACTTTGTAATTACAGGGTTTTAAAAGGGGTACATACCAATAAAATGTTGAAAAACACTGCTTTAAAACACACATTAAGATGGCCACCCAACGTGCCTAAAAGACAGACCACTTCTCTGATTAGAGAAGGATCTATTTCTCCCACACACTGCAAACACATTTTTAATAGATGTCAGCTTGAAATCTGTTGAATCGCTGCAGATAGTATTGTGCCCCCTCCCCAGTGCAGTTTCTAGGCTAAAATGCACCCAGGGTGAGGGTGTAAAAATTGCACCCCCCAAGCAAGGTATGGGCGCCCACAGTATAGGTTAGCCAGGTCTAGTTGCACTCAGTATAGGTCCCCCCAGTATAGGTAGCCAGCAATAGGCCCCCAGTATAGGTAGCCAGGCATAGGTGAGCCAGTATAGTTGCCCCCGGTATAGGTTAGCTAGGTAGGTGCCTCCAGTATAGGTAGCCAGTATAGTTGCCCCCAGTATAGGTTAGATAGGCAGGCGCCCCCCGGTATAAGTTAGATAGGTAGGTGCCCCACTACAGGTTAGCTAGGTGGGTGCCTCTAATATAGGTAGCCAGAATAGTTGCCCACAGCATAGGTTAGATAGGTAGATGCCCCCAGTATAGAATAGTTAGGTAGGTGCCTGCAATATAGGTAGCCAGTATAGTTGCCACCTGTATAGGCTAGCTAGGTAAGTAGGTGCCCCCAATACAGGTTAGATAAGTAAGTGCCCCCAGTATAGGTTAGATAGGTAGGTGCCCCCCAGTATAGGTTAGATAGGTAGGTGCCCCCCAGTATAGGTTAGATTAGGTAGGTACCCCCCAGTATAGGTTAGATCAGGTAGGTGCCCCCCATTATAGTTTAGATCAGGTAGCTGCCCCCCAGTATAGGTTAGATAGGTAGGTGCCCCCCACTATAGGTTAGATAGGTAGGTGCCCCCCACTATAGGTTAGATAGGTAGGTGCCCCCCTGTATAGGTTAGATAGGCAGCTGCCCCCCAGTATAGGTTAGATTAGGTAGGTGCCCCCAGTATAGGTTAGATTAGGTAGGTGCCCCCCAGTATAGGTTAGATTAGGTAGGTGCCCCCCAGTATAGGTTAGATTAGGTAGGTGCCCCCCAGTATAGGTTAGATTAGGTAGGTGCCCACCAGTATAGGTTAGATTAGGTAGCTGCCCCCCAGTATAGGTTAGGTAGGTGCCCCCCATAATGGAGGGGGGAGCCGGAGCCGCGGGGAGGGCAGCCCGACCTCTCCCTCCCTCTCCCCGGGCCGCCCTCTGTGCATAACTACTCACCTTCCTGCGTTCCACTCGCCGCTGATCTCCTCTCGTGCGTCATAGACGCTGATACACACGCTGCTTCCGGCTAAACAGGAAGCAGCGTGTGTATCAGTGTGTATGCAGAGAGGAGATCAGCTGCAAGTGGAATGCAGGAAGGTGAGTAGTTATGCACAGCGCTTCCTGCTGCGTAATTACTCTGCATCTGAGGGGGGAGCACGGAGGGCGACCCGGGGAGATGGAGGGAGAGGTCGGGCTGCCCTCCCCGCGGCTCCGGCTCCCCCTCCTTTACAGCGCCCCCCTCACAACAGCGCCCAGGGCGGCGGCACGGGCCGCACGGCCCTAAAAACGGGCCTGGCCCCCCCTTAAAAGCCGACTGACAGACCACCCAAGTCTTCCTTGCCCAATTAATTGTTCACCACCAGGCCCCTGCAGAGTACCCACCTGCAGCATGGTGCACTCACCATATCCAGCTGGCATGCTTCGTCCAGTTTCCTTCCGTCTAATTCCTGAAGGGCACCCGTTTTCCATATGTACTTGTGTAACATGACGCCGGGTCATGGAGAACAGGCACCAGTGTTTGAAGGGGGAGACAGAAAGACACAGGAGGGAGTGCACCAGCTGGATAAGGGGAGAGTGCTCCGCTGCTTTGAGTACACTGCAGGAGCCCTGGGGACCACTATTAACTTGGCTGGCAGGCTGAGAAATTGGCAAGCTCAAGAGCCCTAGGGAAATGCCCAGTTTTGCCCCTATGGAAGGTCGCCAATCACCCTTAAAAGCGGGATCTCCTGTCTAATGCAAGCCCTAATTTTTGTTCGATTTTGGCTGAAAATCGATCCAAATATTGATTGGTCAGCCATGTTAGGGCATTGGTCTCTGGCAGATTCCATCACAGTGATTGAATCTACCAGGGAAACCGTGCCAGTAACTCCTATGACAACCCCAGCCAGTTCCCCGTGATCCTGCTCAGTGAAGGAGAACATGAAGGTCACCATCAATGTTCAATTGTTAAAAATGATCAAATTTCAATTGAGATCATCCTAAAGGTGGCCACTAACTATACAATTCGGCGATTGGTCACAAACCATTATTCGTATGAACGATCAGATATGATCATTTGGGACTACTAACAGATGAAAATCTCCTAACCAATCCGATTAAATCGATTCAATTTTCAGACCAACCTGTCAATTTGATCAAATTTGTTAGATGTGTGTTGGTTAGTGGTCCCAAATGATATCAGATTGTTCATAATCATTTGTAAACAATCATTCAGCAAATTGTATAGTTCGTGTCCACATTGATTTTTATCAAATCTTAGCTCTATTGTTTATGATGGCCTTTATCCATTTCTCAGTAAAGTTACTTTCTAGGAGGGAAATAACATAGGCAATTTATTCGCGAACAATACATTGCTACCATTTTGCCACTTTTACTCCAACTGCTAGTAAGAAATGCTGGTTACCAAATGTCAGCCACACTACAGCTACAAAATGAGCAATAACTCACTACAATCAGTTAGCGCCACTCTGATAATTCCTCCCTACTTATCTGTCCCTGATGGGTCACTGGCTCCGCCGTATAGCCAGAACAGAGCTGTGTGTTAACTACCCGTTAGTTCTTGCATGAACAGTGTGCTCTGTTACCTGTGTGTCCTGTAAGCTGCCCACATTAATGGAGTCATTCCATTCTGATCCATCATATCTACATCCTGAAAGACAAAATATTGAGCAATGACTAAAAAGCAGTAATAAGAAACAATCCATCTTCAAACAACTTGCAATGGCAGCACCTATATTCCTCTCACTTCCGGTAACTTTGAATGCCAGCCACCTATGACCCACCTGAGACCAATTGTATCAATATCTTTGTATACACACTTGCTACACACCACTGTTTCCAAACCCTGTCCTCAAGGCCCACCAACAGTACACATTTAGTGCAAATCTGACAGTTCTGCGGAGACAGTAATACATTCTACCTATAAATGCTTTCTGGAAAATATCTCCTGTTGTTGGGCCTTGAAGACATTCTTGGGGAACTGTGCTAGAGTTCTCTGCTGAGGTGGCCGTTTGGAGCCATCTCTGCTGAGAATCTGGTGTGTGCACGGTAAACTTGATGGAATTTAAGAGTTCCCCTTCTTACCCAGCACGCTCGAAGACGGTCCGTCGTTTGCTGTGCCATGTCCTCCCTCCACAGCAACAGAACACATTGCTAGCATATAGGCTACTCAGCCCCAAACTTAGTCCAAGGGATCAAGTCTCGCGACCAGTGTGTAGCAGTAATGGTGTATGTGTATGTATGCATCTTAAGTTTAAGAACAGTGAACACTGAAGGAAATAAGTGGCTTAGAAGTCCTACAATGGATGCTCTATAAAAAATTCCATAGCATTAGCACTCTTGTTGTAGCACTGCTATGCAAACCATACCGTGTTCTCATCTAGACTGGGGTTGCAAAGTTTTTCATTCCAATAGAAACATAGTAAAAAAGTCAAGGCGTTTTGGATCACATGTCTTCAATGCAGCAGAAGAGAATCTTAGGAAGTGGACTTCCAACGAAAAAAAAAAAAAAAAAAAAAAAAAAAAAAAAAAAGCTAGTCAAACACAGACAACATAAAAAACTTTGAGGTCCTCTTAAAGCGGAATATAACCCTGCATTTCAACTTTGCTCTAAAACATTATTTACAGTATATTATATGCAACCAGCATTTTTTTTTTACTAGACCAGCATTGGAAGGGTTACACAGGGCTTTAAAGTCCCTAGAGATTTCTGCAGACGCATCCGAACTTAAGTTAGATACTTTTTGTTTACATAGATGTATCTAAGTGTTTATTGTGACTCATCTCTCTCACTGAGAAGGAGTTGGAGGACAGCCAAAGAGTGTGTAACATTTCTAAATATATACATATAACTAAATAGAATGTAACTATCTGAACGTCTGCACGGAACTTAAAACCTCTGTGTTTAACCCTTCCAATGCTGGTCTAGTAAAAAAAAAATGCTTTTTGCATATAATATGCTGTAAATAATGTTTTAGAGCAAAGTTGAAATGCAGGGTTATATTCCGCTTTAAGCAGCAGAAACAAACAAAAGTTTGCGTTCTTAAAACAGAAGGCATTTACAATTATTTAGGTTGGAGTGAGCTCAGAGGTGTCCCACAATGCATCACTGCTGAATATGCAAATTATCTCTTCAATGTCCCTGAAAGCTAAACACACCTCCAGAACCACTAGAGTGCCATAATGTTAATATTACAAAGCCACATTTATCCAACATGTACACAGCTTGTTTCGGATTGATTGACTTATCTTCAGCAGTGCATGGCATGTATTAATGTAGCTCTATGGGGTAGGACTTGAAAACTAGAGTTAGGGCTGGTGCACACCGAGCGGCTTTTTCCGCGTTTTCAGATCCGCTTGCGGCTGCGGATCTGCTTGGTCAATGTATCTCAATGGGGTGGTGCACACCAGAGCGGCAGGCGTTTTGCAGAAACGAAAAATGCCTGGGTGAGGCATTTTTTGGATTTCGGATGCGTTTCTGCCCCAATGTTAAGTATAGGAAAAACGCAAACCGCTCTGAAAAACGCCTGTTCAGAGCGGTTTTGCAGGCGTTCTTGTTACAGAAGCTGTTCAGTAACAGCTTTACTGTAACAATATATGAAATCTACTATACTGAAAACCGCAGCAGCAATCCGCAAAACGCTAGCAAACCGCCTCATAAAAATAAAAAAAAGCGTTTAAAAATCTGCTAGCGTTTTGCGGATCTGCTAGCGGGTTTTGGTGTGCACCAGCCCTTACAGAGTACCCAGCAAGCTCATGGTGAACCAGAACTCCTAGGAGTGTGTAAGGGGCTAAAAGGACCAAAAAGCCCTCTTATGAAGGTGATATGAAAAACAGAAGTTTGCCTTCTTAAAACAGAAGGAGTAGCAGCAAATGTTGTCTAAAAGACAAAGTAGCAACAGCGCCATCTGCTGTTAAAACACTTCCACAGAAACCTTGTATGTGCTACATATTGAAATTCATGAGATTTTTTTTCTATAATACATTAAAGTGGATCCCATATAAATTTTTATTTATTGCATAATTGTGTTCCTTACATATAGTTTATAGGGCATTCCTCAAGTCAAATACTTTTTTTATGGTTTTAATATTCCAATTCCCTATAAACTAAACAAGCCTCGCCCACAGCCCCTCCAGTGCCTAGGCACTCTAAAAGCCATGTAGCAAGGGCTTATGGGAGCTCAGTCTGGGGAGGAGGAGGAGGAGGAGGTGGAGGTTACTAGCCAGAGATTTCAGAGGCAGAGGGGAGGAGAGGGGAGTTAAGCTTTCACAGGCTGAGGGGTGGAGAGAGCAGCTTGCCTGTGTGTAATGATGACAAGCAGAACATGGCTGCTGTCATTGCATCACAGGAAGAAATAATCATCTACTGTTGAAGCTGTTTGCAGCTAGATTTGCTGTGTAAACTATTTAAACTTTATATAAAAGATATATAGACCAGTTACTTGTTATAGTCAGTTTTTCATCTCGGATCCGCTTTAAAAATGTTAAATGTGAATATCAGGGGGAACATAGGTTAAGAGTGACAACAAATATCACATTCAAAGTATTGCTTTAATATCACAATACATGCCAGTAAAAGTATTTTACTACTAGGTTTAATTGTAAAAAAAAAAAAAAACCACCATTGAATCTTCCACCAGGAAATTTTAATACAATACAATAACATTTCTATAGCGCTTTTCTCCCTTAGGATTCAAAGCGCTCATTTTACCCAAGCAAACTTATTAAGGACTGCCTCAATAGTTGCACTGTGGGAGACGTGATCTGTAATATGAAAATTATATATGCAAGGGTTGGTAACGCAGCTTATCAGCACATCAAGTAGGAGGAGGGTAGAGAGTGGAAGAAACATCAATATAATTGTGCCCATCACGGTGGAGTCAAATGGTGAGCAGGTTATTCTGGTGTTTCCAGGTGTCATAAGGTTTTTAAATAATATAAGCTATCAATTAGAAATCGCTATCTCATCTGTCATTTCGAAGTTACTTTGAAGGCAAGTCCTACTTCGAAGTGCAGGAACATTTCTGTCAGATTTGTAAGTTAATCTGATCGAAATTGATAGAAGTGGTTCAGAGCAATCAATTTGGAGCAAATTCCATAGACCTTTTTTCGTCGCTTTTTTCATTTCAGTTGTGATCAAGCACTTCTGGCTCTGTTTGCTAGTATCGCTTATGGGGCCTGATTCACATATTGCCGATAATATTACCTTGAGCACACAATGCACAGCAGCAGAGTTACCATGACTACTAAGTTTTCTTTACATGGCCCTGTATGCATGCATTCTCACCCAAACACATACAGTGGCTTGCAAAAGTATTTGGCCCCGTTGAAGTTTTCCACATTTTGTCACATTACTGCCACAAACATGAATCAATTTTATTGGAATTCCACATGAAAGACCAATACAAAGTGGTGTACACGAGAGAAGTGGAACAAAAATCATACATGATTCCAAACATTTTTTACAAATAAATAACTGCAAAGTGGGGTGTGCATAATTGTTCGGCCCCCTAAGTCAATACTTTGTAGAACCACCTATTGCTGCAATTACAGCTGCCAGTCTTTTAGGGTATGTCTCTACCAGCTTTGCACATCTAGAGACTGAAATCCTTGCCCATTCTTTTTTGCAAAACAGCTTCAGCTCAGTCAGATTAGATGGACAGCGTTTGTGAACAGCAGTTTTCAGATGTTGCCACAGATTCTCGATTGGATTTAGATCTGGACTTTGACTGGGCCATTCTAACACTTGGATATGTTTTGTTTTAAACCATTCCATTGTTGCTCTGGCTTTATGTTTAGGGTCATTGTCCTGCTGGAAGGTGAACATCCACCCCAGTCTCGAGTCTTTTGCAGACTCCAAGAGGTTTTCTTCCAAGATTGCCCTGTACTTGGCTCCGTCCATCTTCCCATCATCAACTCTGACCAGCTTCCCTGTCCCTGCTGAAGAGAAGCACCCCCAGAGCATGATGGTGCCACCACCATATTTGACAGTGGGGATGGTGTGTTCAGAGTGACGTGCAGTGTTAGTTTTCCGCCACACATTGCGTTTTGCATTTTGGCCAAAACGTTCCATTTTGGTCTCATCTGACCAGAGCGCCTTCTTCCACATGTTTGCTGTGGCCCCCACATGGCTTGTGGCAAACTGCAAACGGGACTTCTTATGCTTTTCTGTTAACAATGGCTTTCTTCTTGCCACTCTTCCATAAAGGCCAACTTTGTGCAGTGCAGGACTAATAGTTGTCCTATGGACAGATTCCCCCACCCGAGGTGTAGATCTCTGCAGCTCGTCCAGAGTCACCATGGGCCTCTTGATTGCATTTCTGATCAGCGCTCTCCTTGTTCGGCCTGTGAGTTTAGGTGGATAGCCTTGTCTTGGTAGGTTTACAGTTGTGCCATACTCCTTCCATTTCTGAATGATGGCTTGAACAGTGCTCCGTGGGATGTTCAAGGCTTTGGAAATCTTTTTCTAGCCTAAGCCTGCTTTAAATTTCTCAATAACTTTATCCCTGACCCGTCTAGTGTGTTCTTTGGACTTCATGGTGTTGTTGCTCCCAATATTCTCTTAGACAACCTCTGAGGCCGTCACCAAGCAGCTGTATTTGTACTGACATTAGATTACACACAGGTGCACTCTATTTAGTCATTAGCACTCATCAGGCAATGTCTATGGGCAACTGACTGCACTCAGACCAAAGGGGGCTGAATAATTACGCAGACCCCACTTTGCAGTTATTTATTTGTAAAAAATGTTTGGAATCATGTATGATTTTCATTCCACTTCTCACGTGTACACCACTTTGTATTGGTCTTTCACGTGAAATTCCAATAAAATGTTTGTGGCAGTAATGTGACAAAATGTGGAAAACTTCAAGGGGGCCGAATACTTTTGCAAGCCACTGTATACAATCTTGCGTTATCCTGTTACTATATGCTCTAGCCTTAGTTCTGCTAAGGCACTTGTGAATTTACAACTGTAATTTACTTGAAATTTAGTATTTATCTATAATATTTTATTGAGAACTGAAACTTTTTGCTGCACATGATCATTCTTTTGGGGAGTTGTTGCGATGAGATTCTAGGTTTGCCGGTGTATGATAGCTTATACTAAAGACTAGTGGACCTAAGCCCGTTTAAAAACGGGCTAGGTCCGTCACTGCGCATGCGCCTGCCGCGCACATTTCCGCCGCGTGCCCGAACGCGCCCGCCCACCCGTCCGCCCATCACCGCGCGTCACTCTCCCTCAATGTCTCTGCATCCCTGCACATGTGCAGAGCGCATGTGGGACACACACAGGGACATGGGACGCAGAGACATTAGGGTTTTATTATAGAGGATTATACTATTGGCACCCATTATTATTTAACATTTTACAGTTCCTTCATTTGCTGGATTGCTGGTCCCTACTAGAACTAGCAATTGCATTTTGCGAAATGCTTTTTGTAGTTATTTTAGCAGTACTTTCCTGAGCAATTTCTCTTGATTTTAAAGTGCAGCGATTTATTTTTTTTAAGTTTCTGGGTAGTAAAATCACTGCAAAATTAAGTAAATTAAAACTATTCTGCAGCGATCCTATACTTTTAGGGATGATCAATGAGATGCAAATACTTCTAAAATTATGCACATTTTTATGTAACTATATGCAGCTTGAAAGAGGACCAATCAATTTAAACCTTGGTTTAAATGGATTGGTCCATTTTCAAACTACATACATTTGCATAAAAATTTGCATTAATTTGAAAGAATTTGCATATCTGAGATCATTCCTACTTTGTATTTGAGCGCAATCACTCCAGAGATGATTTTGCAGCCTGTAAAACACACAATGGGCTGCGCAAGGAATAAACTGCCATTATATCACAGGTGTAGGCCACATCAATAAGATCCAATTCTTAAACGGCAGTCAAAATTTACTCTCAATAGCAGTGAAATACAACTGAAACAGATATGAGAAAGTATGAGCAAAAGGGCAATGACAGGATTGCAATAATGGATTTCCTACTGTGTAACAGAACACAAAATATTTTCTGCCTTAGCTAATGATTCTTGTCTCCTGTTCAAAGTCTGTACTAGCTCAACTCATAATGACATAAGCAACATTCTGTTTTCAGGGGATATGCAATGGCATGAATGAAAGTAACTCAATTATTATGCAGACTATAAATTCTTAAAATGATTTTTCAGTCACTTCCATCCTGTCAAATTCCTTAGGAGATGTTCAATATGGTATATTTTTTGTTGTGAATATTATACGGGGCACAGATCAGTGAGAATACGAAAGAACATTTAAACCAAAGAAGTAGTCCAATGCCAGGGTATTGCAGTCAGCTAGATGATGTCTGATTACTTGCCACTGGATATTGCTGTAAAGGTGCCCATACACATGCCCGATTTACCGCCGATAGACAGCAAATTCTATCACTGATCGAATCTGCTGTGAAATCGCTGTGCAAACGTTGACCGTTCGACCGATTTCCGCCCGAAAACAATCGAACCCGTCAATCTGTCTGCGCTGAAAATTTTGCTCGATCGCCGGCTAGTCGGAAGTGCGCCAATAGCGGCGTTTCAAATGTCCGACGACCGAAGCTAGCGGCAATACATTACCTGTTCCGACGGTGCGTCCCCGCTGTCCCTTCTCCGCACTGGGCTCCGGCTGGCTTCACTTACTTCCTGTCGTGGGAAGTTTAAACAGTAGAGCGCCCTCTACTGTTTAAACTTCTCCCAACAGGAAGTAAAATGAAGCTGGAGCCTAGAGTGGAGTAGAGACAGCGGAGACCGGGGGCTTCGTGCCGGCCGGATCAGGTAATGTATGCAGGGGACAGCGGCAGCAGCTCCACAGATTGTGAATCTATTTCATAGTTAAATCAATTCAAAATCTGTTTGCAGTGTAGGCAGCCAATAGATCCCTCTTTAATCAGATTCGATCACAGAGGGATCTATCTGCTGGTCGATCTGGTGGCATAATCGGCCAGTGTATGGCTGCCTTAAGGGGCACATACACTTAGCCGATTTTCGGCCGATCGATAGATCGCAAATCGGTTGACCAATTTTGATAGATTTCAATTGATCTGACATGTTGGAAATTTTAGGCTTATCTCTTGAGATTGCTTATCATTTTGCATTGGACTTAATGGAAATCTGATGGCAAAAAAATGCCATCAGATCGATTTTCAATAGATTTCATACTGAAATCTATTGGAAATCTGTTCCTAGTAAAAAAATGTTCCTAAACACATCAGATAGATCAGAAAATATATCTGCTGCTAATCTAACGGGAGTATGGCCACCTTTAACACACTGTTAAAGTTTCTAACAACTTGCTGAATCAGTCTGTGCTCATAAGTAGTAAAAGGTGTATCTCAGTCATGGAAGGGCAAATGTTCTGGTTCAGGCAAATATCTGTTCATACAGAATAGTAGTTATTAAAGGACACCTGAACAGAGAGGAATATGGAGGCTGACATTTACTTACTTTTAAACAATGCAGATTGCCTGGCTGTCCTGCTGAGCCTCTGCCTCTAATACATTTAGTCATAGACCCTAAACATGCATTCAGATCAGGTGCTCTGACTGAAGTCTGATGGGATTAGCCACATGCTTGTTTCAGGTGTATGATTCAGGCACTAGAACAACAAATAACATTTGTAAAGCGTTTTTCTCCCGTAGGACTCAAAGCGCATTAGGCATGGCTCAGACCAATAACTGGTTGATTGGTAAATTGTGGCACAGAGGAAGAACTCTAGTTCGGAAATACCAGGCTAAACAGGTGGCTTTTCAGTCTGGATTTGAATAACTCCAGGGAGGGGGCTGTCTTTACTGGGTGTGGTAGGGAGTTTCAAAGGGTAGGGGCAGCATGACAAAGCTCTGTCTCCAAAGGTTTTGAGGTGCACTCTGGGAGTGACCAGGTTTACAGATCCTGCTGATCTGAGGTTGTGAGGGGTCTGGTGCAGCTTCAGCAAGTCCTTCATGTATTCAGGGCCCAAATTGTGTAGGGATTTGAATGTCAACAGTCCAATCTTGAAGAGTATTCTCCATTTTACGATAGCCAGTGCAGTGAGCGAAGGATCGGTGTAATGTGACAGTGGCGAGGCTCGTTTTCTGTACTAATTGCAGGCATAGAAGGCATTGCAGTACTCCAACCGTGATGCACAGGAGGACAGCCGGCATCTGTCTGTAAACTAGCACTAGCCTCTGTGCCACTCTGTACCTGGAGTAAGTGACAGCTATACAGGAAGTTATAGTGTGTTTACTCTGGGACACATGTACACTTTTTATTTATTTTTTTGCTTTGTTGCAACTATTTGAGCCAAGAAACTGAGGACAAAGTAGAATTTTCTCACATCTAGGCTATATAATCAATCTGTATGCCATTATCTTACATTTCTGTAATAATTTAAAAGGGGCATGTTATCAGCCCATCACATTCAAGCATCCTGGAGGGACTACCTTCTCTGGGCACCTTTTCTTTCATGTGACGGTCCCTTAGCCTTTGAGTATTCTAACCTATTGCAATGTGGTGATGGGAGTTTTCTACTGGAAACCCCAATTGTAGCCTTAGTAGAATCCCTTCTAACCACAAGGCACTGGTGGCCAGGCTTTAATAGATGTGCTGTAGCACAATATCATATGCCATATCATGTATCTGTGGCATTTTCCTGTGTTAGGAGTAGCCAGCTTTAAATGCCCCCATAGTGGGTACCACTGCTACTTTAACCTGAAACAGCTTGCAGATCAACGTAGCAGTTTGATCCCCACTCGCAGACTATGGGTCTGACAGCCATATGGGGAGTATGGTATAGATGTGATGGCCTGAGTGGGGCAACAGTGCTGTTCTTTAAAAGAAATTGGAGAGCCAGCAGACAGTCTTATATTAACAAGTGCAATGGCTCAAAAGTTTTCTGCTAGTGGTTATAAGCTACAGATGACACTGATCCTGGGATATATACAGAGCTGCACTAATAAAATATAATGGGAAAAAACAAGCAGGAATGGCCTAACTTACCTGTCCCTTTGCTATGAGATATGCGACAATTGACGTATGTCCAAACTGAGCAGCCAGGTGAATGCAACTGCAACCTTCTCCATCAATCAGCGAGGGATCAGCACCATACTTCATCAGCTGTACAACCATAGACAGATGTCCCTGCCTAAAGAAACATCCAGTACACACTTTAGGCAATGAAAGCTGAATGAACTAAAAAAGGCAGATTAAGCACACAATAGCTATTTAAATTTAGAAGCAATCCAACACAAAGATTTCCTCAGCAATCAGTTTTCACGCATCACTAAAGACCGAAAGTTTAGTTCTTCACACCCATCCTCCCACCAGTGGTGTAACAACTTTCCCGCTCTCCCCCTTCTCCAAATAGATCAGAACATGTCAGCCCTGCACTATCGCCCAAGGGATCAAAATGGGGCATTTTAGAATACCCAGCCAGGAGCTAAACAGGTCGTTTGTTTCAGGTGGCAATTCTAGAACAATTGCCATGAAGTCTTTTCAGATATTTTTAAACGGTGGAAAGCGTCTCTGTGTGGGCCTTAACTCGGGAACAATCTTACATAATTTACTTCTGTTCGTTCACACATACACTCTTTATATAATGGGTGCTCGATAGTGTAGTTAATGCATGAAACATCCACTCTAAATATAGAGTTGCCAGAGAAATTAACACCAGTGCGAAGCGGTTTCAACACTTTACTGATGATGGTTTCACAAATCCACAGGTAATTTTGTATGTTTTAGTAAGCCTCGGGCCATTCATTCAGCAGAACAGAGTACAATCTGACACATTAAATGCGAATTAACAGTCTTAAAACATACGCCAATACATGGATTTCAGCTAGTTTTAGGCTTAATTACTATTCATTATTCACTCACCTTGTTGCCCAATGTAGAGGAGTGGAATTTAAATCCCCACCAAGTTGGTCCACTATAGCACCCTTTGATATATAAAACCTGTAAGATTTATTAACACATAAGAGCTTAAGTTGAGACATCACCACAAACAAATGGTTCAACAAAAGAAATGAACAGGAGGACACATATAATGAAAAGTGTCAAATCAAACCACTTTAAAGCAGGCACTTGTCTGAGTTGCACTAGTACATCCCAAGCAAAAGTTAAGAATTCTGCTCAGAGTGTGCCAGAGATCAAGGGTTCTATCTGGACAAATCAGACAGGATATTCGAATAGGATAGGCATAGAGTTTTAACTTGATTTCATCCGATGAAAATCAAAAGCGTGGATCGCTGATGCCCGACAGCTACTGTTATAGTGAAACGTTTAACAGCACTTACTGTACAGCTAGGAGCCAAAACAGCAGAAAAACAGGGGGCTGCCTAAACGTCCAAGGGTGCAACAAACACAAAAGATTACAATTTAAAAACACAGTTTAGATAAATTTAAACGCTGGCTGCAAATTCACTGTCTGGGTTTCTGATCTACTGGTACAAAAACATAAGCAGGCTTGGTAAACATGAACCTGGAGACTTCTGCTGGAATGTGGCAGCAGCTTTTGGTCCAGGTCCCAATACCACGCCAGAGAAGAAGGTTTGTGGCGAGTCCAGTGACGTAGCTAAGGAGCTATGGGCCCTGGTGCAAGGTTTACATGGGGCCCCCCCAAGCGCTCTATACATAACAATTGATACGGCACACCAAAACCTGCCAAGGACAGCCACAGTGTCAGAGGTGAAAGAATGGGATGGGGAACAGTTTGTTAATGATTACTACTAATAAAAGCACCTATAGAAGTGATTATTACCAGCATAGGACCAATAGAGAGCTAATACTGTGGTTGAGGGAGGGCCCTTTGGGGCCCCTCTGGCCCAAGGGCCCCGATGCGGTCGCTATCTCTGCACCCCCTATTGCTACGCCCCTGGGCGAGTCAGGAAAAACTGTGCTGGAAATTTGGGCGCTGCCATAGGCCGTCAAAAGACGGAGCCCAAATTATGATAAAAACAGCGTAATGCAGCCGCCAGAAATCGCTACCACTCAAGATTCACAGTATCTCATTAACCACCACCAGTTAAAAAGGAACCCGAGGTGGGAGACCTATGGAAGCTGCCATATTACTCCAGAGAGTAAGCCCATATGGGCAGAGCTTTCCCTCTATCATATTCTCTCTTTGATACTGTATAATGGTTCTTTCCATGTGTAATCCAGCACTCTTAGAGGTTGTTATATTTTTAGAGTGTGTATGTGTGTTATGTCAGTTTTCCATTGCATAATTATGCACCATTAATGATTGTTACTAATGTTTGTCTAAATTGCATTCTGCACAGTGACAGAATAGGATGGTGCTAGATCTATAATAATTTCCAAGGTGGCAGCCCCGCGCCTGTAATTGGCGGCGGTGACGACTGGATGGCGTGTGACATCCCAAGAGATGACACGTGCACTCCTGCCCCACGTAGTGCACGTCACTAGCTAGTAACTAATAAAAAACATTTCAAAATATTTGATTTAGCACTAGTACTATCACCACATCTATCCCCTCCCCTACATACAATTTGTATGAGGATTGCAAGCACATATGGATGCTCATCTCCTGTACAATGGGCACCTGGTTTTAGAGTTTTCCAAAGTGTAAATTATGGTGTTTATCTAAATCAATGAAGGGATGTTTTATCCACCTTATATAACTGCTATTATACTCATATTTTTGAACAAAACTCTGGCATACATTATGGACTTACAATCATGCTGCTGCAATAATACAACTTCATTAGGTAGGGAAAATAGTTTTTAAATCTAATGATTTACTCTGTCTGCATCAAACTGTATAAATCCTATGCCCAACTACAATTATAGACTTAACCTCTCACTCCCCTTATCAGTGGCCCATCACTGCAATGACTTTTTACATGGTCCAATAGTCAGATAGGAAACGTAAAGCTCAACTTTCCAGGATGCTGCTGATCTTTCTAGCATCAACATAGTCTAAATCACACGCCTGAAACAAGCATGTGTGGTTAACGTGGTCAAACTTTAGACATAGTACCTGATCTGCGCACACCATTTCTGGATCTGAGGCTTACAGTATTAGGGCCAGTTGGTCAGTTCACATTGGCTTCTGTCGGCATCTCATTTAGCAACCCAGCAGAAAAGTGTTTGGCATCAGTTACCATCGCATCGCGTTTTAAACCCCCTTGGAGAACACGGAAATACCGAACTAAGCTGATCCTGAAGAGATGAGATGACGGGGTCTAGAGCGTTGTTTACACAAATGCCGAGAAAATGAATTGACCGCACTTGAGTGACAAACGCCACATTTAACGCTCATGTGAATCGGCCCTTAGACACAGAAGATTAGATAGGTAATATGCATTGTTTAAAAGGAATTATGGAAGCCTCCATATCTTTTCTCACGACTGGTTCACTTTAAAGTGATACTGAAGCAAAAAAAAAAAAAAAAAAAAAACGAAAAAAACACCTTATGATATAATGAATTGTATGTATAGTACAGATAATTAATAGAACATTAGTAGCAAAGATAAGTGTCTTATATTTTTATTTTTAGTTATAAAGCTGTTTTTCTATAACACTATATTTCTCTAATATTTACAGTTTACAAATTACACGCTGCAATATAAATGATAAAACAGAGCAGAGCTAATGACCCTTTGAACTTCCTGGCAGAAAAAAAAAACTTAAAACAAGAAACAGTGAGAGACAGGATGAGATAAGTGCTTCAGACAATACCATTGTTCTCTGACTAAATTAGTCAGAGAGCTCAGAGAAGCTCTTTTGAATAGATAACAGTTTAACTCTTCCTGCACTGAAACAATATGATACTCCTAATGTTCTATTTCTTAGCTGTACTACACATACATATCATATCATAAGTTCAATTTCACTTCAGAATCCCTTTAAGGGGATTCAGCTGTAACAAGCACACAAGTAGAGCAGCACATACATGATAGCGGTCAGGGTCAGTGACATAAAAAGGTATTAAATGGAACAAGTTAAAAATTACTTTTATGGTCCACCCCATTTTACTTCCACGTTTCATTTAAGCGGGTTCTGAATAGGTTCTAACAATCCAGGTGGGTTAAGAGGGTCAAAAAAAAAAAATTAACTTGCTGCTAAGCAGGAGACAGAACATAAAAATATTTGACATGAGTGGATTTGCCGCAGCCAGGCAGTTTTATTTCATTAATATAACTCAATTGCAGCAGATGCTCTCCTCGATGAACATCACTAATCATGATTAATACCACAGCAGTGTGCATGCAATTAATCTCAGGCTAATTACATCACAATGCTAGATATGAAGAACGCAATAGAATGATTGTTGCCGTGAGACTAGAGTAACCGCTTGACAGAAGTCAGAGGCCAGTCTCCACAAAGTCTGTGGATAGGCTCACTGTATTCATCCTAGGAGCAGTCTGAATACTTACTTCACCAAATCTATCCTATTATTGATGGCCGCCCAGTGAAGCAGTGTAACATTCTCTTTGTCAGGCTGTCGCACATCATAGCCTGCTTCCACCAGCTCTCTGCAGCGCTCATAGATTCCATATCTAGGCAGAGACAAAAAGGCAAAAATGAAAATCAAGCAATGAAAAAGGCACTAAAATGTAATAGCAAAAAGTAGACTCTGTAAGCAGATGGATCTCTAACCAAATGACAAGCACCAAGAGATCTGCACATTCTTCTATTCACACTGCCAGGAATTTAATAAAACACAAACTCAAAAAAGCAGAATTAGCACTCTTTTTTTGAACTCAAGACAGACCTATTACAAACCTTCTATATACAGGTGTCAAGCACATGGATACAGATAGAAAACCAACATTCGTGTTGCAAAGTAGAAGCAGAAATAAGTGGGCACACATTAACAGACCAGGAATGACGATTTATAGATATGTTGTAAACTGCTGCATATCCTAGACTAAATAGCAGTATGGCAAACAGTTGTAGGTGTGTATGCTACTTTAAAGCATCTCTGAAGCGAGGGGAGGAACCACATTAGATACTCACCTAAGATGTCCTCTGTGTCTTCATCCCAGCACTGTCCCCCTGGTGAAATTATTCAACCTGCAGGTGAAAATTACTTTGGCCCTCCTCAGGCAGCCTACGGAAGTACTTGTGTCCCCAAGTACTTCCAAAGGATCTGTGATGGAGCATGCACAGCACGGATGCACCCAGCTTAGAAAGCACTCAGAGACACAAGTGTTTTCAAAGCCTTCAGAGGAGACCCGAAGGTGGCAGTTTTGAAGAGAGGACAGCAGAGGAATGAGGAGATTGAGAGATAACCAGAAAGGCTCTATAGGATACAAAGCTTTCCCTCTTCTAAGGTGAGTATTGAAGTCTTTTTTTTTCAGGTCGCTTCAGGTTTGCTTAAGAAATAATGAAAAGTTTGGGCATCATACCTTATAGGGCTTTATTCCACTTTCCCTTCATTCAGCTTCATAAACATAAGTGTGTAATATAGGCTACTGGGTGCTGGGATTCGAGGATCTGATGGCCATTTTGCACCTACAAACACTTTTACAAAGTCATCAGGTCCTCAGATCTCTGCACCCACTGGCCTGTGCTATGTACCCTATGTTTTGAGGAGGAAAGCTGGCCTTTTAAATGTCACATGAGTTGACTTGTGTCTCGCAATCATTGTTAGGATTTAACCAGCTGGGCGGTATGGACGAGCTCAGCTCGTCCAGTACCGCCGGAGCCTGCCGCTCAGGCCCTGCTGGGCCGATTTGCCCCAAATAAAGTGCAGCACACGCAGCCGGCACTTTGCCAGCCGCGTGTGCTGCCCGATCGCCGCTGCTCTGCGGCGATTCGCCGCGAGCAGCGGCGAAAGAGGGTCCCCCCAGCCGCCTGAGCCCTGCGCAGCCGGAACAAAAAGTTCCGGCCAGCGCTAAGGGCTGGATCGGATGCGTCTGACGTCAGGACGTCGGCTGACGTCCATGACGTCACTCCGCTCGTCGCTATGGCGACGGTGTAAGCAAAACAAGGAAGGCCGCTCATTGCGGCCTTCCTTGTTTATTCTGGCCGCCGGAGGCGATCGGAAGAACGCCTCCGGAGCGCCATCTAGTGGGCTTTCATGCAGCCAACTTTCAGTTGGCTGCATGAAATAGTTTTTTTTTAATTTAAAAAAAACCCTCCCGCAGCCTCCCTGGCGATCTTATCAGAACGCCAGGGTGGTTAAGAATGGTGGAAAAAAAAAACAAAGTTAGTACCTGCTAACGTTGTTTTGAACAATCCTTCAGGGCAAAGGTGAGACGTAGCTCCTCCCAGGAACAGACAGCACTTCCCCTATAAAAAAGTCACACGGTTAGTCCACCCTCAGTGCGTTTAGCCAAGTACCGACAGGTGAACATTCCACTAACCCATAACCGTGCAACTATCAGACACAGACAATTAACACCCGGGTGGGATCGTTGCCCTGAAGGATTGTTCAAAACAACGTTAGCAGGTACTAACTGTTTTTTTTCCCACAATCCTTCAGGGCAAAGGTGAGACGATTAACAAGTAATACAACCTCAGGGCGGGACCACTGCTTGAAGAACCTTTCTACCAAACGCTTGGTCGTGTGCAGACATTGCATCAATTTGGTAATGATGGCTGAACGTAGAAAAGCTTGACCACGTTGCTGCTTTACATATTTGCTCAGGCGAAGCCCCTTCATTATTAGCCCAAGAAGCTGCCCTAGCTCTAGTAGAATGAGCTTTAAATGAGGCAGGAGCCTCACTTCCCATAACTCTGTAAGCTTCTATAATAGCTAACCTAATCCAATTAGCTATCGTAGATTTAGAAGCTCTCTGACCTACAGTTTTCCCTGAAAATAAAACAAAGAATCTGTCTTCCTGACATCTGAAATTCTGTTCAAATATTCCAGAACACATCTTCTAACATCTAATGAGTGAAAAATCCTCTCTTTTCCACACTTTGGATTCACACAGAAATTAGGCAAAATAATATCCCGCGACATGTGAAACCTAGACATAACCTTCGGACAAAGCTCTGGACTTGTCTGTAACACTAATGTATATAAGGACTTTTCATAGACAAGGCTTGTAGCTCACTGACCCTTCTGGCTGTAGTGATGACTACTAAAAAATACTGTTTTTAATGGAAGACATTTAAAAGAACTGTCCTCAAGAGGCTCTAAGGAACCTTTGGACAGTCCCTTTAAGACCACTGATAATCTGAAGGAGAAACGTATGGTTTATAAACTGGCAGTTTCCTAGAAAGAGCCTTCAGAAACCTCACTATCAAAAGTAGAGGAAGGCCAGGGGATACCTGAAAAAGCAGATAAAGCAGCAATCTGCACTTTAAGCGTACTTACAGAAACATTTTTATCCCAACCCTCCTGAAGAAAATCCAGGACTGCTGGAACTGACAGGCTATCAAACTTAAAGCCGGACAGCCAAAGATGGAAAGTTTTCCAGTATTTCAAGTAGATCTTCCTAGTCATTTCTTTACGGCTACCAATCAATGTAGAGGCTGCCTTGTCAGATACTCCCAATTTTTTGAGTAAGGCTAATTCAGGATCCAGACTGACAGATTCAATCTGCCTGGATGTGGATGCCACAGGTTCCCTTGCAGCAGCAGATCTGGCCTGTGAGGAAGTCTCCAAGGGTCCTCAAAGGTGCAATCAAAATCATCCGATTTTGACAACCTCTCCATTTGCTGATAACTGCCGGAATCAAATTGAGAGGACTCGGACATGCATACAGAAGTGGAAAGTTCCACTCTTAAATGAATGCAGTCATCCCCAGATTATGCTCTCTTGGATTGAGGGAGAAGAAACTCTGAATCTGGGCATGATCTTCTGTTGTGAAAAGATTGATTGACTGTGTTCCCCATCGTTTTGCGATGTCTGCGAACACCTCTCTCTGTTTAGAGACCACTCTGATGACCGAATCCTGCTTCTGCTCAGTTGTCTGCCTCTATATTGAGTGTTCCCTCGAGACGAACAGCTCTCAAGGATAACACATTATTTTCTGCCCAGGACAAGATCTCCTCCGCTTTTTCTTGCAACAACAGGGATCTCGTGGCTCCCTGTTTGTTGACAAAACGCTACTGCCGTAACATTGTCGGAGTGGATCAGAACATTGGACTGTGACAGTATCGATCGCGCCTGAAATAAGGCCCGCTTTACTACCCTTAATTCCCTCCAGTTGGATGACCTCAGACTCCAGTTCTGTCCACTTCCCTTGAAAGGCTCTGTGAGCTATACGAGCTCTCCAGCCCCAAGCGCTTGCATCCGTAGTAATTACCTTGTCTACAGGCTCCTTCCAAAGCCTTCCCTTCACAAGGTTGGATTCCTCCAACCACCACTGCAGAGACAACACCACAGTTTGAGGAATTGTGACTTTGAAAAAACTAATGTTTGTGGACGACCGTCCCAATTTCCTAGAAGGAAACTCTGCAACTTCCTGATGTGCGCCAGTGCCCAGGGTACTGCCACCATTGTGGATGACATCAATCCCAGCACAGACAAAATCATCCTTAGGGAAACCTTGTCTTCACTGCCAAAATTATCTTTAGGATATTTTCCAGAGGAAAGAAAATCCTCTGTTTTAATGAATCCACTAGCATGCCTAGAAAAGGCGTTTTTCTGACTTGGAATCAAAGAGGACTTCTCTAGGTTGATAATCCAACCTAGGGATCGGAGATGTTCCGATACCAGATTTAAATGGTTTCTCAGTTGAACTGCTGAACTTCCGAGAATAAGCAAGTCGTCTAAGTACGGAATGATTAAAATCGACTGCTCTCTTAACGGAATCAATACTTCTCCCAGAATCTTTGTGAACACTCTTGGGGCAGAAGTGATCCCAAACGAAAGGCAAACAAACTGGTAGTGCTCTACCTTCCCATTTACTCCTGCTGCAAATTTTAGAAATTTTTGCGATTTTTGGTGAATGCCAATATGCATCTCTTAGATCCAGAGATGCCATAAAGGCCCCTGGAAACAGTAGCTCCCTTACTGAAAAAATGGATTCCATCCGAACTTTTTCTGTCTCATAAACAGGTTAAGTCCTTTTAAGGTTCAGAATCAGGCGGAACTTACCCAACAACTTTTTTTACTACAAAAATAGTGAAACAGAAGCCCTGCTTTTGTTCCTTTACTGGCACAGGATACAGACTAACCAGCAAGCTCATGGTGAACCAGAACTCAGAGTGTGTAAGGGGCTACAATGGTCCTAAAAGCCCCCTTACTAAAATGCTAAGAAAAGCAAAAAAGTTTGCTTTCTTAAAACAGAAAGAATTTGCGATAATTCAGGTTGGAGTGAGCTTGAGATGTCTCCCAGTGCATCACTGCTGAATATATGCAAATTAACCATTGCTACCCTTAGAAGCTAAACACCGCTGGAATGCAATGATGTGTCAGCTTGTTAATTTTTACAGAGCCCTAATAATCCAACATGCATACAGACTGTTTCGGATTGTTTGATCTGGCACAGGATGAAATACATTCTGTTTTAGCATGTTTTGCAATATACTCAAAATTTCTGGAAACAGAGTGGGATCTCTTGGGGTCTTTGAGACCACAAATCTTGACGATGGATGGAGTGCAAACTATTTGGTAACCAAACTTTATTGTTCGGCAAATAAACAGGCTTTTTGCCCCTTTCGCCCACCTGAGAGAGAAGCATCTTAGCCTCCCCCCACCGCCTGACACGAGTCATTGGGATTTTGACTGGGTCTTCGGAGCTTTAGATTTAAAGCCCCCTTTCCCGGACTTGTCAAAAGTCCACATCTTGCCTTTTCTCTGATCTCTAGAGGCATCTTTTTGATCACCCCTTGGTTTACGGAAAAAAAAAAAAAAAAAAAAAAAAAAAAAAAAAAACACCTTTAGTTGCAACAGCTTTTTTCTTTTTAGGAAAAAAAAATTTCCTTTTTGTTCGATGTACTTTCCAAAGCTGATCATAAATTTCAGCAGTGGATGTAAACCAAATTGCCTCAGCAGAGGAATCAGCTAAATATGCAGCAGATTTAATGAAAATCGCAATAGAATTCAACAAATGCTTAACAGGTGCACCAGACAGTATATTAGCTCTGAGCTGATTAATCCACAGCTCCAAAGCTCTGACCATACATGTAGAGGCAACAGCCGGCATAAACATAGCCAAACCAGCCTCCCAAGACCTCTTCAAATAAGCATCCACTTTTTTATCAAGTGGATCCTTTAGCTTAGTATAATAGATCATGAATAGACAAATTAGCTACCACATCCTTACTCAACTCCAAAAGAGTAATTAATGGCAGCAATCAACACCTCCGTATCCTCAATACGGAATTTAAACTTTGAAACAGACTCCGATTCTATTTCTCTAATGTCTGAATCCTCAGAACTAGCTGCAAACTCTACATCAACCTCAGTCACAGATACTCCAGATACAGCAACCTGAGAAGTGACCCGGCTCCTCCCTCATAACCCTCTCTATGCACAACTGACAGAGTCTTTGCATAGGGCAACAGCTTAAAATTGCACAAAGGGCATCTCTTATAATTAGGAGGGAGCCTATGCTTATCTGCAGCAGCAGCCTCAGCAGATTTAGCAGCAGCCTCAGTTTTGGCCTGTAAACAAACAAAACCAACAAGGCATGTAACTCTGTACAGCTTTAGCACATTTAGCCCAGAAAGAGAAGCCATTATCTCACCTTTTGGGCGGCCTTGTTGCTCTCAATCCTCTCAGCATCTGACACGTCTCCAAACTTTCATGTCCAGCGCAGGACCAAACTCCCTCTGAGCAACAGCGATAACAGGCCCGCGCAGCCTCCCCTTTAAAACATATCCGGCCTGCCGCGATTGGATGAGGGGCGGACCGGAGGTTCAGAAGGAGTAATGAGCCAGCTCTACAAATTGCTACATCCGGCATACCCGCCGGAAATTACGCATCCGGACGTGGCCAAGCGTCCTAATGGCCGCAATGCACTCCACGCTGCACATGGCCGCTGGCTTACCTCCGTCCTGCTCACTCCGCCGCAAGGCCGCCAAGGGGAGCCCACGCCTTCCACGCTTGCTCTCCCTGGAAGCGGGAGAGAAAAGGTAGGCAAACCCCAGTAAAGATGCAGCCTGGGGCGCACGGCCAGACTGCCTCAGTACCACAGTCTCAGCCACCCAGAAGGATCCACCTGCAGCCCAGCACACAGGCTTCACCCAGAGGGGAGATGCCGACCTGCCTGGACGCAGGAACAAACAGCACTGAGGGTGGACTAACCATGTGAGACTTTTTTATAGGGTAAGTGCTGTCTGTTCCTGTTCCTGGGAGGAGCTACGTCTCACCTTTGCCCTGAAGGATTGTGGGAAAAAAATTAACTGGCAAGGAGAGGAGCAGGAGGGAGAGACCCACTCAAAGCTGATGCAGAAATGAGAAGTACAAAGCTAGCAGTTGATCAATTTTCTATAAGATTGGTGCTGAGATCTGATCCAAAAGACGTGTTATACTTCAGTTGTTGCTCAAGACTTTCATATGAGAGGAAAGGGGGCATACACCCGTCGACCATCAGATAGATCCCTCTGACCAAATCTGATCAGTGAGGGATGTATTGCTTGCCCAAACACTGCAGGCAGATTTCCAATAGAATGAAATCTTATGGAAATTGTCCTAACACCAGCTGTCACTGCCTCCCTCCACCAAGGGTATGTTCCCCTCCTACCCTGCCCCCCTGTGCTGGTGGGTGTTGGAGGCTCACCTGTCATGCCAGCACAATTCTTCACCTCCTCTGGTGTCCAGCGTCTCTTTGAATTGGTACAAGTGCCTGTACCACTGGAGACTAGCACATAAACTGGCTTCGGTGCATGCGCTCGTCACATGGTACAGGCACTCACAGTGAATTTTCAAAAGTATGCTGAACACTGGAGGAGGCAAGAGTTCGAGATTTGTGTCAGGTGAGCCTTCAACACTCACCACAGACAGAGGGATGTCGTTTCCCATACACTTGGGGGGATACTGGCCGGGGTCCCGTCGGTCTTCTAAAAATCAAGCAGCAACAAAGCCAATCAAGCCCTTGCAAACAGAGATTTTTCTGCATGCCCGATTGGCTAATTTTATTGGCTTCGGCTGAGAATCAATCAAAAGAACTAATTGGGTGGCCATGTTGTGCCAACGATACTTGCCAAAGTCAATCATTATGACCAATTTGGCTGGATATCTATGCCAAAAATCAAGTAATGTATGGGCACTTCAATGGATCGATAACTGCATGGGTATGTTACAGACTTTTGTATGTTAGGGTATTCAAGATATGGAAAAAAAAAAAAAATGAAATACAGAAACCTAATGCTAGACACAAGAAATACTTACTGTGTAGCTTTAACAATATCCCACGTACTGTAGTCATCTATGTGACTCTTTCGTCCGATGGAGTCACTGCTATAGCCATGATTGTAATGACCCTGGGACTTTATCTCCTGAAAAAAAGAAATATTTATGTTATTAAATAGCATACACAAATGTAAAATATACAGCTGCAAGCTTCAAAACAGATTGCTTTCTACACCCAGAAGAACAAACCTTTCCTCTGTGACATAGCAGGAGAGAGATGTCCTCAGACACAAAGGCAGCTGCTGAGATTGTTAACACCAACGCAGATGGTCAATAAGATGCAAATTATTTCAACTTCCATTCAAGTTCATGTAAACTGTATGCAGCTTGGGAATTAAACCAATAACTTCCTGTTGACTTGTACTAGTCCAAGTTCAAGCCATTTACAATTTACATGATGTGAATGCAAGCAGAAATTATTTGCATCTCATTGACAATCTCTGCATATGGAGGGCTGACTAGAAGTAAAGTCTGTTCCCGTTTCTCTTTCAAAGAAGTAGACATGGGAATGCTGTGCTGGTGTTTGTGAAATGCAAAAAGACATGGCCAGTGGCGTAGCAATAGGGGGTGCAGAGGTAGCGACCGCATTGGGGCTCTTAGGCCAGAGGGGCCCCAAAGGGCCCTCCCTCAAGCACAATATTAGCTTCCTATTGGTCCTGTACTGGTAATAATCACTTCTTTAGGTGCTTCAAATAGTAGTACTCATTAACAAGCTGCTCCCCATCCCCTTCTTGCACCTTTGACACTGTGGTTGTCCTTGGCAGGTTTTGGTGCACCGTATCAATTGTTGTTATGTATAGAGTGCTTGGGGGGGCCCCATGTAAAACTTGCACCGGGGCCCATAGCTCCTTAGCTACGCCACTGGACATGGCTGAACCTGCACGTTGGACTGCCATTATCTACAGCTTTCACAGTGTGAGAGGCACCATATATGTCTTATGGCACAAGTAAGACTGCTGTTTAAATATCAGAGAAGATCTTCCCAAAAGATGCTACGTACTAGAAGTAGTAATTCAACTCTTGAACGGTTACAGAAAGCATATGGTAGCATATGGCAAGCATTGCAAGTATGTTTTTGGGTAGGCCACCCTCTGACACTTGAACAGTGTTCTTGTATCCACCATTTCGACATCTACAAGGTACACTGAAGAATATGGCAGTCAAACTGTAGGTTAAGATATAGCAATGTATGCCATTCACAAACACTAGCACAACACACCCATGTCTGTTACACAAGTGACACAAGGAGAAAGGCCGCTCTTCTGGCTGGTATCATGGAATACTTAACAGCTATCAAAATATATGCTGTGGCACAGTGCAGAAGCACAAAAAAAAAGCAATATGAAACAAGCTGTAAGGTGGTAAATCCTTTTTAATGGCTAAAATATATTTTTAGTCTTGTGTTCTGAAACGTTATCCTATGCAGGTCTCATTGATCAGCTGCTTGCAGTAAGCTAGTCCACTGGAAAGCAGAGGACATAGGACTGCAGCATTATCTTATTCAGGTGAGTATAAAACCATTTCATTTTACTTCCCGAGGAGGTGAGACAAGAGATTTCCTAAGTTTGCTTTATCTCCATCAGGCTTTATGGATTAGGATGGGCCTGAAAGCCAGCTTCCAGAACATAGGTCCTGATGCAAGGATGGTGAGATTTAGAAAATATGCTAATCGAATGCAGCTAAATGGTACTACTGATCAGCCACTCGAGATGGTCAACGAGAGAATTGTATAAAACCCTAAAGTAATCTTAACGTCCTACATAAGAATATATACTACAACATTTATTGTATGTTCAGATCGTCTGGAGGTATGTATATGTGTGTGTGTGTGTATATGTGTGTGTATATGTGTGTGTGTGTGTGTGTATATATATATATATATATATATATATATATATATATATATATATATATATATATATATATATATATATATATATATATATATATATATATATATATATATATATATATATATATATTATTTATATTAAATTTTCAAAATTGACAATAAAAATCAAAACTGACAGATCATAGAATCTTACACATAAAAAAAAAAAAGGGATCACAAAATATTTCCATTACGTATGTATAAAAACCGTATTAGAAGGAACTAAGAATCACATACCAGATTCAATAACCAATAAAAAATAAAGCAGCATTAAGAAAGACAGAAAAACAAAAACAAAAAGACAAAAGGCAGGAGAAATGTTCTGTCAGGAAGAGTCCAAGAATGAACCTAGAAAAAGCATTGGAGAAGATGCACAAAGCATTGAAAACCAATGGATCCAAAAATAAACACATAAAAGTTTGTGAAAACGTATGAATATCCATATTCCTCTAGCATTATTATGTAAGGGGACCATAGTCTTGAATAGTTTTCCACAGTACCCATGGGTTCCAAATAGCATCAAACTGGTCTACCGTATCATTTAACCTGGCTGTTGAGGTTTTCAGTTACTATTACAAGGTTAATATAACATACATTTTATACAATTCTGAGCAACACTGGTTGTTATCCCTCCTGTAAATTGTGGAGCTCCTCCTCCCGCTCTCATTTTTAGATATTTTCAAAACATTCAGGTTTGGTTGAGCTCACCAGCGTTTGTTTTCACACATTACGATCTGAATACTTTGAAAATACGCTGAGCGAAAAATCATTCACTGAAAAAGGTTAATGAGCACCTGTACCTTGCCCTGCACACGGTTGTGCTCGGACTAGGTGTCCATTTGCAGCTTTCTCTCCCTTTCCTGCATTCTTCATAACCTAGAAATAGTTTTTTGTTTTGTTTGTTTTTTATACTGATTAAGGAACAGATTTAAAAAAAAGTTGACACAGATGAAAGGCTACAAATGCAAAATGTGATTAAAAAGGAAATAATACAGAGAGCTTACACAAAAAGCATTAGCCTTTGCCTTCAGAATGTGGGTCAGTTTGATCTGATACTAGTGATCCAATTCATTTAGATCCCATTTCACATGAACATTTCCACTGTCTGTTCTAATGCTTAGGCCCCGTTCACACTTGCGTTTTGGCAAGTAAACGGACCGGATCCTGATCTGATCCTGATCAGAACCGTACAGTTCCAATCAGGATCCGGTCCGTTTGCATCAGGCATGCATCAGGCTGCCATCCGGATCCGTGGGCAAAAAATAGTTAAATATACATAAAAAAATGTTCGGGTCAGCAGAAGGTGCACCTGGTGCACATGTACAATCAGGTTCCTCCGCTGTAGGCCTCACCTCCACCTCCGACATTCTGCCAAACAGCTCCAGCACGTCTGTCACTGCTGCTCCACTCCAGACATGCTTGGCCCATGTGTCCCCATCCGAAATGGCCGCTTGGATACGCATAGGAAGTGGGGTAGAACGTCAGGTTTTTGTAGGCAGTGTGTTCTGTGCCTTCCGTTTCCCATTGGTTTCTGTTTTCCGGATGGTGCTGTCAGGCTCAGGTCAGGCTCCGGTCAGGATGCGTGGGCCGGAGATCCGGACACAAAAAATAGCGCATGTTGGAAAAGAGTCCGGAGTCCGGATCCGGCTCCGTACTGTACGGAACGTACGTATGTGAACGTCCGCATACCCTTTGCATTGCTATGCGGAACGTACGTTACGTTTGTACAGTATGCGGTCCGGATCAGATCCGGAAAATCCGGATAGCGAACGCTAATGTGAACCGGGCCTTACATGCAATGCCTGGCCAATTCAATTCAGTATTACATTTGTAATGCAAGATTTTTATTTTAAGGCCCACAGAACAAAAGCATTCCATACATTAAGCTGAAAGGGCGCACACACATCCAATTTTGATTGATTCACAGCCTGAATTTGAACTTTTCTTTAACATGAACCTCTTTTCCAGGTAGGCTTAATAGTAATCACATACTATTCCCTTCCCTACAAATCTGTGCCGTTGACCGACTTTGCAAAACCTCATCTTTCAGGCTACTTTCACACATGTGCAGTGCCATTTTCTTGCAGCATGAGAGCCTGCACCATTTCTTATTTTATACACCCTGTGGCAGACTGCACCGACAGTAATTTGGCAAGCTCCGCCCCCCCGCTCAGTGACATGCTTCTCACTGTACAGGAACGAAGTCACTGGATATTCGATTATCTGAACATGCGCTCTACAACCACAAAGGTTCCTTTTGCCATTAAAGTTAACCCAAATTAAAAATACAAGATTTCAGAAATAAAATCTAGTTTCTAAATAATAATAATAATAATAATAATAAGCAGCAGCCTTTTTTCAGCTGCATGATGACAAATATAAAATATTTTACATTTATTGGAGGAACCCCTCCTTTCCTTTCATATTGCCGGGACAGAATCCGGCAGACTGGTGGAGTAGGTGGTGTCCGGCAAAGGAGGAATTGCTAATAGCTGCCCCCAGTATAACTCTAGTTATGAAAAGAGAAGGGTGAAAAGTATGCACTGAAATGCTCATAGGCTTGAAGGAGTGTATTTATCTTTGTATGTGACAGAGTGGTGCAACTAAATATTTTGAATTAAAAAAATATGTTTGGTTTGGGTCCGCTTTAACTACCACTTCCCCATGGTCAGTGCAGTACCACATGGACCATAAAGCAACACACAGCAGCCCTGTGTCGGCCAGACCACTTCAGTCACAGAAAGTGTGTAAGGCCCCATAGATTTACACTGCACTCATGACAAGCTGTAGGGGAGCGTACCGAAATTCACAAGAATGCATGGTGTGTGAAAGTGGCCTCACTGCACAATGTAGCATAAGGGTCTGTTTCAATTGGCAAGGTGCGATTACCGCACCACACTGAAATTAATGTACGGCAATGGAGCAGTTTCCATTGCGTGCTGCTTGCGTGGTCTGGTGCGATCCGAGAATCGGCATCCGGATCCCATTAGCACTGATCAGTGGCCGCATCTAGAAGGCCAGACCATGACCAGAAGTACCCGCTGTGGGATGCAGTGAAATGATCACATCCCACCACTAGTGGAAAGGGGCCCTTTTCAGCCTCATGCCACTGGCCAAGCATTCCACTTGCTAAATTATGTTGCACACAATTTAGGCTGGCTGAATGCCTACTGTCTGCTTCCTTTCAGGTTCCAGGCAGGCAGTTATTTGTTTGGGGAACCAAAACAGTCACAAGTGTGCTCATTTTCTTAAATTACTTTGAACTAATGACAGTTTCTGTAAGAACATTAAATCTGTGTTCCAATGATTAAACGTAGTAAAATGACTGATCCAGCACTCTCCACTCATGTCCTAGATGGCTGACTGTATAGACTGTATGGTTTCTGAGGACAAACTACTGCCACCCTATGTAAGTAAATAATGCACTCACCTATTATGCAGTCTATTAAATTTGACTGACAGCTAATTAAATATTTACTCCCCTTTGGAAATCTACATAACGTTGGAAAGCTGAGTGTCGGCTTTCATTTGCATTAACCCTGCATTGGTGTAATGCACCATTCCTGAGTTAGGGAAATAAATAACAAGTGGTGTCCACTCCTTTAAAGTGATTCTCCCCGCTTTACTGGAGCAATTGTCCCCTTGCCTTGCTCGCTGGGCTGCAGGCTCAGTCCTCGCTTTGCTCAGACATCTTCTTATTCTAACTTTATGTCCACTTGGACAGTGGACATTACACCTCAGGACCATTGCCTGCTAGATTGCTCGCTGGGCTTTAGGCTGAAAACTCTGGTTGCCAGGTTAGTGCTGCTGGCAGCCAAATGCAGTGGACATCCCTCGTTCAACACTGCGTAATTCAGGAATGGTGCCCCACACCAACACAGGATATAGTGCAAATGAAAGCCAAGCTATACTAGCTATACTGAGCACTGTACTAGCTATACTGGGCACTATACTAGCTATACTGGGCACTATACTAGCTATACTGGGGCACTATACTAGCTATACTGGGGCACTATACTAGCTATACTGGGGCACTATACTAGCTATACTGGGGCACTACCTACCCATACTGGGAACTTTACTAGCTATACTGGGACGCACTAGGGGAATAAGGCGTCCAGCATTTCCTACCCCCGGGTTATATGGGGGTCAATCATTTTCCCCTGGTTTTTCAGGTAAAAGTTGGGGGGAGGTCGGCTTATATGCGAGTATATACGGTAGATATCAGGGGACATTCAAAATCAATACATGGTATAATTCGCAAGTACCATACAAACAAATCAATTTAGTTATCAGTGAGAGGTCCTCACACATTCCCAGCAATCCGGCAGGACAGAATCTGCAACTTTTCCTCCCCCATAGCACAGTACTGTATATGGATGCCAGAGGAGTGCCAGCCAAAATGATCTCATTGCTTCAAGTAGCGATGATATAACGTATGCACAGAGCTTTAGTCGTGTACATTGAAACAAGGTACCAGAGAATTTGGGTACCAGGTAATGCTGACAACAGAAGATTGGTAATGTTATCGATATTCTCCTCACACTAACCTCCCCCATACCTAGGTAGCACTAACCTACAGCCGAAGTGGGGTTAAACTAAATAGCTGAACCCTGGGTGCCTGTGTAAACTTACCGCTGCTGCCTCTGCTGATAAATGGAATCTACAGTGCCCAAATTAACCACCTGTTCCCAGTTATGATGCTTGTTCCAACCACTAGAACCCAGGAGTACTTGGCTATAGTATTAGCACAACACAATAACAGCCACTATTGTAGGACAGTACAGCTATAAAGTAGCCAAAACCCCAGCTTCAGTCACCGCAGCATTGTCACCACGGCTGTGGAGTCGGGGCAATTTTGGGTGTCTGGAGTCAGAGTCGGGAAAAAATGCACCGACTCCTAATGAATTTAAACTGTAATTAAAATAGAAAATATGATACAATGTTCTATTTCTCAGATAATAGTCATAAATAATTTATACATACAGTAATAGCTGTGCTTAGTCCACAAAAATGAAATAAACCAATCAAAATTAGTTACTTGTGCTGCTTCAATAAAGCAGCCCCCGAATGTTTTAAGTCAGATATACACATCTGATTGTGACTGTATATATGATGTGTACACAGGAATCTCATATATTAGGGCTGCACGATTTTGGGTAAAAATTGAAATTGCGATTTTTCTGTCAAAAATTGTGATTTCGATTTTTTTTCCACGATTTTTTCCAAAACAAGCTTTAGCACTAAATTCACAATGTACCCCTGAGCTTGAACAATAGTGTGTGGACTGTGACGTCCGGCAGGGGTCCCCAACCTTTTCCGGACCAGGGACCACTTTGACCAAATTTTTATCTGGGGACCCGGGGGGGGGGGGGGGGGGGGGGGGTTGTTGGGGGACATTTATGATGATAATGAGCCGGGCAGCGGAGGGAGGCGAGTTTAGTCCGGAGCGGCGCTTCACACACACAGCTTCACCAATCGCTGGATAGCGATGGTATGACGGCAGCGGTAGGCGGAGCTGTACTAGAGCGTACATCTCCGCCTACCGCCATTCCATTGCTATCCAGCGATTGGAGAAACTGTGCGAAGCGCCGCTCCGGACTGGACTCGCCTCCCTCCGCTGGCCGGCTCATTAGCATCGTAAATATGCACTGCTCCTGCTTAACATTATTTTTTTCTGGAAGAAAAGTGATTCTGAGACAGATAAAATTAAAGTTTTATACATACCTGGGGCTTCCTCCAGCCCCCTTCAGGCTAATCAATCCCTTGCTGTCCTCCTCCGCCACCTGGATCTTCTGCTAGGAGTCCTGGTAATTCAGCCAGTCAGTGCAGTCTGGCTGCATGCCACTTCCACAGCCAGGGGCGTTCTGCACCTGCGCAATAGTGCTGCGCAGGTGTAGTACGCTCCCGGCGGCGGAGTGTGTGCATGCGCACTACGCCAGACTGGCTCAAGTACCTGGACTCATAGCAGAAGATCCAGGTGGCGGAGGAGGACAGCAAGGGACTGATTAGCCTGAAGGGGGCTGGAGGAAGCCCCAGGTATGTATAAAACTTTAATTTTATCTGTCTCAGAATCACTTTTCTTCCAGAAAAAAATAATGTTAATTTGTTCCCACTATTCTCCTTAAAGTAAACCTAAAGGGGAAAAAGTGCCCCTGGGGAGTACTTACCTCAGAGGAGTGAAGCCTCTGAATCCTAGAGGGCACACCCGAAAGCCCCCAAGTCTGTCTACGTCTGCTAGGGCCCAAGTGGCAAGCCGCTAGTGCACAGCAGCGAATGTTATTGACATACGTTTGGGAGTGTCAGCGCTGGATCGGGCTAGCTGAGGAAGACCGGGGAGGTCTCATTGGGATCCAGAGGCCTCGACCTCTTGAGGTAAGTATCTGTTCTATCAATAATTTCAACTTTCAGGCTTACTTTAACACACCTAGCAAATTTGTTGATGACAGCACGTATGGTGGCTTTGCAATGAACCGCAAAACTACGGTAAGCCCCACTGATGTCAACATTAAGTGCTAAATAATCCCACAGATACACAAAAAATCTCACTAGGAGAGAATGGGCCGATTCACTGTGAAATGAAGTTCAGGAATCTCACATGCGGATACCTAATCACCACATTTCTGAGGCCATACTTATACGCCCTTCAGACTGTAGCTCGTTTGGGCAGGGCCCTCTCTCTCCAACTGTATCATTTTATTGCTGAAAATATACTGCTTGTCAATTTATACATACATTTGTGTG